>NC_135373.1:124023737-124326237 GCF_049243985.1 Paroedura picta | reverse complement strand
ATGTAGAAGGTCCCTGGTTCAATCCAAAGTTCCACTTAATAGGGACCTGGCAGTAAGGGATGTGAAAGGCCTCAACCTGAGACCCTCGAGAGCTGCTACCAGTCTGAGTAGACAGACATGACCCTGATAGACAAACATTCGGATTCAGTATGCACCCTTGGGTGCTCAAAGCTAGAGGGCATCTGCTTTGTAAGGGTATCTTACAAAGCATCTCCTCAATATATATGGAGGTGAGAAGAGCCTCAATTTAGTGGAAGCAAGTTTTGGAAGAGAAAAGGTCAGATCCCCCTGGTGTCACCCTCCCATCTCCTTTTGGAGATGTGGCTGTGGCTCCATGGTAGCATGCAGAAAGTTCCAGGTTCAATCCCCGCCTTCGCCAGTCAGAAATCAGAAGGTGATGTGGGAGGGTCTCTCCCTGAGACCTTGGAGAGCCACTGCCATCTGAGTAGACAAGACTGACATTGGTGGACTGATATGCTGATTCAATATAAGGCAGTTTCACGTGTCTTCAGTTCTTGGGTTGGGGCCCTGGCTCAATGGTAAGAATATTTGCTTTATATACAGAAGAGTCCAGGTTCCCAGCATATCCAGCTAAAGGGACTGAGTAGAAGGAGATGTGATGGATCTCCAGTGAAACTCTGGAGAATCTTTGCCAGTCAGAGAAGAGAGTACTTACCAAGGGTCAGATTCAGAACTGGGCAGTTTTATGTATTTGCTCATATTAAGAACATAAGAGAAGCTGGGTTGGACCAGGCCAACGGCTCCTCCAGTCCAGTACCTGTGTCACACAGTGGCCAAAACCCAGGTGCTATCAGGAGGTCCACCAGAGGGGCCAGAACATCAGATACCCCCCACTGTTGCTTCCTCCAGGCACCAAGGAGTGGACTCTGGCTATGGGGCGGCCAAGAGCCTCCCATTTCAGAAATGAGCAACTGTGTTGGGCGATAGTCTGTAGTCTGGAGATAAGGTGTAATTCCAGGTCATCCCCAGGACCCACCTGGAAGCTGGCATCTCTAGGTGGGGTGGGGGAGTCTCCAAGGCAGCAATCTTATGGACAGAAGGGCATTATCCTATCCCACACATGGCCTTTCCTATAGATTCTTTATACCCCACCCCTGACAATCAAATAAAAAGCGAACACGGGCTTTAAAATAAAGATTGATAGCGTGTAAGCTCTGTGCCCCCTCGGGGTCTCTTTTGGGGAAGCTGGCTAGGCCAAGGTTGTACTTGTTTATGAGGTAAACGGGGAGCCTGCTTTCTCGGATTCCCACCTTGACAGAGAAGACCCAGGCAGAGATGAGCAACAGAGGTTCATTTCACGGAAAATAAAACATTGAACAAGGCAATATATTAGTCGAGGAGGACTTCCATAGGCAATAGAAGAGCCACAGTTTGGCCACCCCTGGCTGAAATGGCTTCTTGAGAGGTCAGGATTCTACCAGACCTCCAAACCGTTCAGGGGCTCAATTCCATTCTATCCTTTTTTGCAAGGTAGGTTACGTAGGCTAAGGGACACGGACTAGAGCCAAATAACTCGGTGTCTGAACTAAGCCTGGCTTTCCCCCTTTCCTAGATCATGACTGCTTCTGTTGCCGCAGTCCAAAGGCTCTTTGCATTTGTTTTCTTTCCAAGAGCTCTCCTTTGAGCACCAGGCCATCTTCTGTTTTCTCCTCTAGGTGCCGGATGGGTCCGTGGTAGCCCTGGTCTCCAAGCAAGTCACAGCCTACAACGCTGTCAACAATTCTACTGTCTCCAGGACCTCGGCTACCAAGTATGGTACGATCTTGCGCACTGGGATGGTGGGGGGCAAAAACGGGAGCACCCCCTGCTCTTTCCCCAGTGTAGTGTTCTAGGACTACCAGTGGTGGCGAATTTTGGAACTTCAAAGCACAAGACTGACAATCAAGTGTTTTGCACTGAACGTTGTCCATAGTGAGATGTCGTTGCAACAGCTGGCTGTTTGCAAATGGAAGGATTATAGAATCATAGAGTTGGAAGTTCCCCCAGATGTCATCTAGTCCCACCCCCTACTCAAGGCAGGAGAGGAACTCGTTTTGAACGTTATTTATATATTTTGAATAAACGCATGGTTCGCCATCACAAGCTTGAGACTTCTGCCCTTCTATGATTCTGGGGACTTAGGCAGATGGTGAGTGTGTGGGCAGAAGGGATTGTGTTGGCTCTTGGGTTGGCCCTTTCTTTCATGCCCAGGGAAATGCCAATCGTCACTTTGGGGATGAGAGGTGAATTTCCAACAGGCCAGACTGGCCAGGGATTCTGGGAGTTTATTTGGGTGGGGCAGGTAGCATCTGGACGTGGAATTGGAGACACTCTGGGTGGGCAGTTTCCTGCATTCTGAAGGGGGCTGGACTAGATGAACCTGAAGGTCGCTTCCAACTCTATAATTCTATTATTCTGAACTAAAACTGCCATGGCGGATCTGATCCATTGCAGTATGCCTTTAGAGCTTCTCCAGCTCCAACACGAGACCTTTCTGCCATTTTGCTCATGTAACTGAGGAGTGACATGGCTTCCCAAACTTTGTGCATCTTTGTCCTAGAGCAGTTGTACCCAACCCCTGGTCTGGAGACCGGTACCGGTCCATGGATTAGTCGGTACCAGACCACAGCTCCTCCTCGTCCTCCTCCCCGGCTGCTGCCTCAGGGGCTGCCCTGCCACTCTGCCCCTGGATCACCTTTGGTGCTCTCCAGCAGCCGCCATGGCTGGGGCTCCCCCTCGACATGGCACTGTGGTTGGCGGAAAGTCAGGGGCGCCGGCGGGAAAGCAAGTGGAGCAAGGGCTCAGGCAGCGGTGACATCCCTCAGCAAAACACTCCCCCCCCCTTGGCCTCAGTAAAATTGTCAAGCGACCGGTCCCTGGTGATAGAAAGGTTGGGGACCACTGTCCTAGAGGACAGCTTTCTTAACCTGTTGTGTTTCTGTCCTTCCAGAAAACATGATCCGCTATACAGGCAGCCCAGACAGCTTGCGTTCCCGGACGCCCATGATCACGCCTGACCTGGAGAGCGGGGTGAAGATGTGGCATCTGGTCAAGAACCATGAACACGGCGATCAGAAGGAGGGGGACCGAGGGAGCAAAATGGTGTCAGAGATCTACCTGACCAGGCTACTGGCCACAAAGGTACCGGAGGCTGGGGGAAAGCTCTCTTGGAGCAGTTAGCTGCTTAATTGGCTCAGGTGAGCCTTGTGGACTGACAAGATGGAGCTGCAGCTGTAGGCTGGGCAGAGGACCAAGGAGCTTCTGCAACTATTTTGGAGTCTAAGCCCTGGTTTGTCTGCAGCTCCATTCTGTTGTGCTGATCAGAGCTCTCTACCTGTTGAACCTCTGACTGGGCTAAGTCTGAGGCTCAGGTGAAGCAGGGAGCTCATGGCATTGCTCTTCCTCTGAGGAATCCTCAATAACAGGATCTAGGCTCACAACAGTAGCAGTTATTGGCCCTCCTCTGGTATTCTTGTATGTTTTTATTGAATTATTTTATCAATTTTGAATGCTATTTTCTCAAGTGCCTCCTTGGGAACCCTGTTCAGCGGAAAGCGGCATAAAAATGTTTCAAATAAATGTACTGTCTTAGGGGAAGGGTATTGGGGAATCGCAGAAATGATAGGATGTTGCCACTCCCCAAAGGTTGAAAACCTCAGAACTAAATAGGAGAAAGGCCTTTTCCCTGGCCAATGGAAGGGATTGCACAATGGAAGGGATTTGATGGCCAAGCTGAGAGAGAGAGAGAGAGAGAGAGAAAGAAAGAAAGAGAGAGAGAGAGTCCTCCAGCAGACAGCTTGACAGGGGAAACGGCCCCTTGCGGAGGTGGTGGCCTGAACAAAGGTGCGGAGCGAAAGAGCCAGCGGTGAGCACTCAATCCGTCACCGCACGCAGGCCCTTCACGGGAGACGATTTGCCTGACAGCTCTATAACTCTCTGCAGTTGACTTTCGGCCCAGGAACGCGGCAGACGGTGGTTTAACACTGATGCCTTCCGCCAGGCACCACCTCCTTGTCGCTCAGTGGCAGCACTCTGTTATTTACGCCAAATCGATTTTGCTGACATTCTCAAAGTGCCACATGGAAGTCGGGCAAGGAGAAAAGGGATCCACCTGAGACAAGGCAGCTGTGGCCGTGGCGGAGCTCTGCCTTGGGATTCAGGGCTCAGGCCTCTGGAGTCATTGGATTTACCCAACCCTGGCTCATCTTGCTGCTCTTCAGGACAGACCAGCCAGACACTATGCCATTCTGGCATGTTGGGTGATCTTGGGCTCGTCTCCCATCTGCCTAATCTACTTCAAAGGGCTGTTGTGAGGATGAAATGGAGGATGAACTAATGAAGCTGTTCTGAGTCCCCGGGGGGGGGGGGATAACTAAGAATGGGGGAACAAACTCCAGTCCATCTTACTGATCAGTGAGGAATCGTCTCAGAGAAGGGCAAATGTTAATCATAAAAAAAAATGGAAAGGCAAGGATGGAATGGAAACCAAGGCTCACCTAGCCCAACTCCTTGCACAATGCAGGGAATTTTCAGCTGTCCTCCCACCCATCCCAACTCCAGTTTTATGCTCAGAGGAAACAGGGTTGACCTGGGGTCCCCAGCTTGGTACCTGTGTCTGCAGGCTCCTTACCTAGAACCCCCCAGGGTGGCTTTTGCCTAGCAAGACTTCTGATTAGTCCTTGGAGATTTGATTGTCTGTGAATATTTTTAAACACATTGCTTTGGCAGCAGCTGCTACCACAATGCCAGATTTTTCACTATCTGACCGAAACTAAGCTGGCCAATAAAGGCTTTGTTTGTTGATTTGTTTATTTGCTGGCTCCACCTCCCAGGAAGGCCATGTTGTCATTAGCTCCACCCACTTGGGCAGCCATTTTGTGGCTGCACCCACTATGCCATGTTGGAATCCCAGAGACATCAACAGCGTGGGGGGTGGGACTCCATTTCAAATCCTCATTCAGCTGCAATATTCAGTGAGTGGGTCTGGACCAGTCCTTTCCTCTTGTTTTTGGCTGACTCTACCTTGCAGGTTTGTTGTGAAGATAAAATGGGATCCCCCCCCCCCGCATCTTTACAGCCCTGAGCTCCTTGGAAGAGGAGAGAAGTGAGACAGATGCACAAGGAAGAGAAATAAATAAATACCATTAGAGATGCCTTTTCGCTTATTAACTTGCAAGCTACTTCACGCTTCCGTCGGGATCTCTAAACGGCGTTGACATGGAAATTTATTTTAAGCTTAATTGAATGATCAACTGTGAAAAATTGCGGATGATAAATCATCTGGAAATCATGGTTCTCGTGGGCAGTGACGGCTGAAGGCCAGACTAGACCAGACGTTTGTTCATGAGTCAGGTCGGGGTTCTTTATGCATTCTGTGACCCTGTCCCATGCCTGCACAGCCCAGCAAAGAGGCAAAAAGCACCCTGGAGCCATTTGGAGTCAGGAAAACAGAACCCAGGAGGTGGAAGTGAAAATCGCTTCTTTCCCCGGGGCTGTGGTCCCATTCCAAATTGGGTGCTACATAGTGTTGCCAAATCTCCTGGTGGGATTACAGCTGGTCTCAGGAGAGGGAGCCCAGTTCTCCTTGTTTACCATCACGGTGGTCAAGAAGGCAAATGCAGTCTTGGGCTGTATCAACAGAGGCATCATATCGAAATCACAAGAGGTCCTAGTCCCACCATATACCGCATTGGCCAGACCCCACCTGGAGTCCTGAGTGCAGTTCTGGAGGCCAAAAGGGACGTGAACAAAATGGAGAGGGGGCAGAGAAGAGCGACGAGGATGATCCAGGGTCTGGGGACCAATCCCTAGGAGGAAAGGCGGAAGGACTTGGGAACGTTCAGACAGGAGAAGAGGTGGAGAGGGGAAAGGATTGGTCTCTTGAAATACTGGAAAGGTTGTCAATTGGAGGAGGGCAGGGAGCAGTTCCAGTAGGCAGCAGAGGAGAGGACCCACAGTAATGGCTTTAAACTACATGGAGAACGATATCGACTAGATATTGGGGAGGGGGGAATCACAGTCAGAGTAGTTCAGCCGTGGAAGGGGCTGCCTAAGGAGGTGGGGAGCTCCCCCTCACTGGCCGTCTTCAAGCAGCGGCTGGACAGATCCTTCTCCTGGATGCTGGAGGCTGATCCTGCACTGAGCGGGGGGTGGGACTAGATGGCCTCTGTGGACCCTTCCATCTCTTTGGTTCTAGGGAGGTCTGCTCGATGCAGTGATTTCTAGGCCTTCAAGCTTTGGTGGTTGCAGGGGGCTGAGAGCCCTAGGTATAATGGGCTTTATGTGGGGGGGGGGTTATGTTGTAAGCTGCTGCGAGTATTCGGAAAGATAAACCTAAATGATGATGATGATGATGATAAACATTCTATGACTGCTTTGAAGGGTGGCCTCTATGTCATTATCCCCCGTGGAAGTCCCTTCCCTCTCTGAACCCCACTTTCTTGAGTCTCCACTCCCAAGATCTCCTGGGATTTCCCTACTCAAAGCTGGCTACACTCAAGTTGGGGGGCATGGGAGAGCAGGTTCCCTGCAGCTACTGATTGTCTTGAGGCTGGGAGAACCGGGCACTTTTTTTCATGGCTCCAGAACATTTTTGCCCTCCAGGTGTTGGCCCCGCTTGCCTCCCACGTGATGTAGTCTCAATCCTTTTGACGCCTCCTTTTCTTTCTCCTTCCCCCAGGGCACTTTACAGAAGTTTGTGGATGACCTCTTTGAGACCATCTTCAGCACTGCTCATCGCGGGAGCGCCCTCCCCCTGGCCATCAAGTACATGTTTGATTTCTTGGACGAGCAGGCAGACAAGCACAACATCCATGACCCCCACGTCCGGCACACCTGGAAGAGCAACTGGTAAGGGTAGCGGGCTCAGTCCTTGGGGCCCGGGCTAGCCCAGTCTCATCAGGTCCCAGAATCTAAGCAGGGTGGCCCTTGGTAGAATTCGGATGGGCAACCACCAAGGAAACCCATGGATGAAGCAAGCAATGTCAAGCCACACTTGAATGTTTCTTGCCTTGGGAACCTTATAGGGTCACCCTAAGTTGACTGTGTGATTTGAGGTCCCTGGAGGTCCTTTCCCGCTCTACGAGTCTATGAAGGCACTTTCCCTTAAGCAATGGCCTCCAGGGGCAGCAGAGAGTCATGGTGTCCTCTGTCCCGTATTGCAACTATTTATTCCTGGAATGTAGAGTTGTCCCATATTCCCTCTGTTCCTGCAGCCCCTTCGAGCATAAGGACATCACAAGAGCCCTGCTGAATCAGACCCAGGTGTTCAGTTAACCCAGCATCCTACGAACCCAAGAAGAGTCCCGCTGGATGAGACCAGTGATCCATCTAGACCAGCAGGGCTGTTCTGTGTTCTTAGGATGCTGGACTAGATGGACCTCTGGTCTGGTCCAGCAGGGCTCTTCTGATATTCTTAGGATGCTGGACTAGATGGACCCCTGGTCTGATCCAGCAGGGCTCTTCTGATGTTCTTAGGATGCTGGAGTAGATGGACCACTGATCTGATCCAACAGGATTCTTCTGATGTTCTTAGGATGCTGGAGTAGATGGACCCCTGGTCTGATCCAGCAGGGCTCTTCTGATGTTCTTAGGATGCTGGAGTAGATGGACCACTGGTCTGATCCATCAGGGCTCTTCTGATGTTCTTAGGATGCTGGAGTAGATGAACCACTGGTCTGATCCAGCAGGATTCTTCTGATGTTCTTAGGATGCTGGAGTAGATGGACCACTGGTCTGATCCAGCAGGATTCTTCTGCTTTTCTTAGGATGCTGGACTAGATGGACCCCTGGTTTGATCCAGCAGGGCTCTTCTTATGTTCTCAGGGTGCAGGACTAGATGGACCACTGGTCTGACCCAGCAGGGCTCTTCTGATGTTCTTAGGATGCTGGACTAGATGGACCCCTGGTCTGACCCAGCAGGGCTCTTCTGACATTCTTAGGATGCTGGACTAGATGGACCCCTGGTCTGAACCAACAGGGCTCATCTGATTTTCTTAGAAAAATCCACCAGCTGTGATCAATTCTCCCAGAATTCTCCCAGCTTGCTCTGAAGCATCCCCTCCCCAAGAGGATGGAGTATTTTCTGCCTCCTTTCCATCCCTACAGAAAGACACCTATGCATTTTGAAACCCACATGGCACCTGGGCATGTTGGCTCCCTCTGTTTTTACCTTTTTCAAAAACTAACCCTGCTGACTGGCAGGTTATTGGCATCTCCCCCCCCCAAAAAAAAAAACAAGAAAGAAAAAGAAAAGAAACCCCAGGCATCGGAGAGGCTGGCAACTAATGAAACATTACCATATTGTGAATATCATCCTGTGTCACAAATTCCAGGCTGATTGGAGCCATTCCAAGTAAATAAGCAGGAGGTTTGTTTAAGGGGGAAGGGGTGGGTGGGCAGGTACACCGGAGGGGTTCCTGGGAACGGGGAAATGATCTCTTCTCAATTGGATTAGATTAATTCCGAGTCGCTTCCCCCCCCCCCCCATTTTGGCTTCTCGCAGCCGGTTCTTTTGGTTCCCTTCCGTTGCCAGATGCTAAGAGACGACCTCTGAGCACACAAGAGAGGCAGCAGGGAAAGGGTGGATGGGAACCCACCCAGAAATCAGGGAGAAACCAGCATTAAATAAGGTTGTGTATCTTAGGCTGCCAGTGACGCGTGTTGCCTGTGTGAGGGCATTGCACATCAAGCGCGCAAGGCGTGCAGCCTGCAAGCCCAATACAAAGGAGCCTGTGACGCCAAAGACAAAAACAATGAATCAGTACCCTTGACAAAAGTGTGCACTCCTAAAGGAAAAGAACACTGGTGAGGCAGAGAGGTGGGAAAAGCAGAGCACAGCGTTTTCCAGTCAGGGAGGAAAATGCAGCGTTCGGAACCTTGTAATGTGCTCAGAAATTGTACAAAATGCATTCACATTTTTTGGGTCAATTGAAATTTGACTGTCTCCTTCCTTCCTTCTCTCTGTGTCTGTCCTATCCACCTTCCTTCCTTCCTTCCTTCCTTCCTTCCTTCCTTCCTTCCTTCCTTCCTTCCTTCCTTCCTTCCTTCCTTCCTTCTCTCCTGTGTGTCCCATCTCCTTCCTTCCTTCCTTCCTTCCTTCCTTCCTTCCTCCTTCTCTCTGTCTCCCTTCCTCCTTCCCTCCCTCCCTCCTTCCCTCCCTCCTTCCCTCCCTCCCTCCCTCCTTCCTTCCTTCCTTCCTTCCTTCCTCCTTCTCTCTGTCTCCCTTCCTCCTTCCTTCCTTCCTTCCTTCCTTCCTTCCTTCCTTCCTTCCTTCCTTCCTTCCTTCCTTCCTCCTTCTCTCTGTCTCCCTTCCTCCTTCCCTCCCTCCCTCCTTCCTTCCTTCCTTCCTTCCTCCTTCTCTCTGTCTCCCTTCCTCCTTCCCTCCCTCCCTCCTTCCCTCCCTCCTTCCCTCCCTCCCTCCCTCCTTCCTTTCTTCCTTCCTTCCTTCCTTCCTCCTTCTCTCTGTCTCCCTTCCTCCTTCCCTCCTTCCTTCCTTCCTTCCTTCCTCCTTCTCTCTGTCTCCCTTCCTCCTTCCCTCCCTCCCTCCCTCCCTCCTTCCCTCCCTCCCTCCTTCCTTCCTTCCTTCCTTCCTTCCTTCCTCCTTCTCTCTGTCTCCCTTCCTCCTTCCCTCCCTCCTTCCCTCCCTCCTTCCCTCCCTCCCTCCTTCCTTCCTTCCTTCCTTCCTTCCTTCCTTCCTTCCTTCCTCCTTCTCTCTGTCTCCCTTCCTCCTTCCTTCCTTCCTTCCTTCCTTCCTTCCTTCCTTCCCTCTGTCTCCCTTCCTCCTTCCCTCCCTCCCTCCCTCTCTCAGCTTGCCATTGAGGTTTTGGGTCAACATGATCAAGAACCCACAGTTCGTCTTCGACATCCACAAGAACAGTATCACGGATGCCTGCCTGTCAGTGGTGGCCCAAACTTTCATGGACTCCTGTTCAACCTCAGAGCACCGGCTGGGCAAAGATTCCCCGTCCAACAAGCTCCTCTACGCCAAGGACATCCCCAGTTACAAGAACTGGGTGGAAAGGTGAGCTGTCAAACTAAGGCCTCTGCGGTGGGATAAGCTAGACACATCAACCTCCTCAGGGGTGGACAACGGGTATTATTGGGCCAGAGCCTTCTCTGTCCTGGCCCCCACCTGGTGGAACGAGCTCCTTGAAGGGATCGGGGCCCTGGTTGAACTCTCAGAATTCCGCAGGGCCTACAAAAGGGAGCTCCTCCACCGGGCATTTGACTGAGGTTAATTTGACCTCAAAACATCTGACCAAAAACATCTGGTGTTCCCCCTTAAGCCATAACCTACATAACCTGATGGATCCTGACCTTCCTAGGGGTTGTTCTATTGAAATTGTTCAGTGAATTAACTATAGTGAACTGCTAAAATTATATGTATTGTTAAAACTGAAATGTTATGACTGTTGGTGATATAGGATGTTGCTTTAGGATGCTTTGGGCTGATCCTGCGTTGAGCAGGGAGTTGGACTGGATGGCCTGTATGGCCTCTTCCAACTCTGTGATTCTATGATTCTGTGATTCTATGTTTCCCAAAGTGTTCCATGTAAACCACCGTGGGCTGTATGGAAAGGGTGGTATAAAAATCTAATAAAACAAGCAAACAACAGAGACATAGTGTCCAAGCTAGATGTTCCATAAATCATTCGTTGGCCAGTCAAAGGTGTCCATCTTGCTTTATGCAGATGACATGGTGTCGACCTCTCTGACAGAAATTGGCCCAAGGAGACTGCTGGACAAGCTGGGCCTATACTGCAAATATCAATTATGGCACCCCAAAAAGTCTGCATGGAGCATTTTGGGTCCACCAACTGAACAATGTAGCTCCTACAAATGCCTTGGAATAACATCCAGTGAAACACTCTCCTGAAATGCACATGTACGGATGTCATCACTGAGAAGTTTAGGGGCCATAGCTAAATTCTTTTTCTCAAAGGGAGGCCATCTGGTCAACCCGGCCATCAAACTTTTCAACAGTAATGTAACTTCTTGTCTCCTATATGGAATAGAAATATAGGGTGTGGGGGGGGGAGTATACTAGCCAAGCTAGAGAGGGTCCCAAACCTGTTCATGAGAAGAATTCTGGCAGTACCAGCGGGGTCACCTCAGTGGGGTCGCCAAGTGAAGACTGCCTTCTCCAAGTGCTCCGTAAAGGTAATTCTACTTAACTATTGGATGAAACTTGCTCTCAGCAATACAGATTCTCTCAGCAGGAAGAGTTTTCTGATTGTATCGGAAAGAGATAGAGCCCGTTCTAAGTTCCTCCATCAAACTCGAGCTCAGCATTCCATCCCTGACGATCTACTGAGATCCAGAAATGATCTACAGGAATGGATTGTCCATAGTAGCGGACAGCGGTGTAATAGACTAAATAGCGCCCTTCTTTAAATCGTTTAACGGAGAACACTACAGATCTTGCAGCAGCTCAGTATTTGCCCTTGCTGCGACGGAAATTAGCCTGAACAATGTTGGCAAAATTGCATTGTCTTCATTTTGTTAACTCTGACTTTGTATCTATTGGTGAATCTTAACTTTTGTCAATTTTAGAATTCAGGCTTTTATTGTCTTTTGCATATTTGGTATATTTGGTAGGATTGGGATGGGCAGTGGCGAATGCAATAAAACTAATCCGAGGTCTGCGACGTGTCGGCCGCCACGGGGCTAACTGGTGTTTGCTGATGCCATTTTAGAGGAGACGTCCATTTAAAATTATCACATGGGCCCAGTCCTGGTGGACCCGATAGGGCAGAGACAACATGCAATCTAGTTTCCCCTTTGCACCTTTTAAAGTGCCAAAACTGGTGTGGGGGGGGGGGGGTGAGACTGTATCAGCCCATAACTTTGCTTGGTGGTAGGAAGGGACAGCCAGACAAACAGAAAAATGCTTCTTTGCATGAGCCACAAATTGGAGGAGGGTGACAGTCGGAGGGTTTCTGGCGTTCTGACCATGCTGGTGCACCTCCTGATTGCATCTGGACTTCGGCTACTGCATGACACAGGGGGTTGGCCTAATCCAACATGGCTTCTCTTATGTTCTTATAGATGGAACGTTATATCTGGGGCAGTGATGTTCTGTATTTTTGGTGATTGGGGGGCAAGAGTTGGAGTTCTTCTGGAGCTCTGGCCCCACTGGTGGACCTCCTGAGGGTACCTGGGTTTTGCCCACTGTGTGACACAGAGTGTTGGACTGGTTGGGCCATTGGCCTGATCCCACATGGCATCTCTCTCAGCAAGCTTCGTGTGGTGGTTAGGAGTGCAGACTTTTAATCTGGCGAGTCGGGTTTGATTCCGCATTGCCCCACATGCAGCCAGCTGGGTGACCTTGGGCTCGCCACGGCACTGATGAAGCTGTTCTGACCGAGCAGGAATATCAGGGCTTTCTCAGCCTCACCCACCTCACAGGGTGTCTGTTGTGGGGAGAGGAAAGGCAAGGCGAATGGAAGCCGCTTTGAGACTCCTCTGAGTAGAGGAAAGAACTCTGCTTCTTCAGTAATATCAGGGCTCTCTCAGCCTCCCCTCCCCTTAATTCAGAAGAAATTCTGTCTAAACATCCAGAAGAAGTTCCTGACAATCAGAGCGGTTTCTCAGTGGAACAGGCTTCCTCGGGAGGTGGTGGGTTCTCCATCTTTGGAGATTTTTAACCAGAGGCTCAATAGCCATCTGACGGAGTGGCTGATTCTGTGAAGGCTCAAGGGGGTGGTAGGTTACATTGGATGAGCGAGAGGGTTGTGAGTGTCCTGCACAGTGCAGGGGGTTGGACTAGATGACCTAGGAGGCCCCTCCCAACTCTATGATTCTATGGCGCCTCTATCTTCAGAGCCATATTTTGCTGAATACCTCTCACTGGTGGGCCGAGTACAGCAGTGCCATTCTTTTGAAGGTCTCTTATGGGGTTGTCAGAATCGCGTGGGAGCAGGATACTGACCCAGATGCTCTCTGCCCCTCAGGCTCCGTTTTTTCCTCCGCTCTGTTCTTCTGCCCATGCCTTTGCCCAAGTTCACCTGAGTCATTCAGTTCAGCTTCTTTTTGCATCTGGAGGCTCATTAATTAGACGGAAGCGCTGAGGCCAATTCCCGTTCTCATTCCTCCCGAGGAACAAATGCGATTCAGCAGAGCGGGGAGAAAGGCCGATGTAGCTGATGCAGACCTTAATCAGAAAAGAAGCTGGTCAGCCAGTCTGTCCTTCAGAGTCACGAGTTTGAATCCTAACCAGCAGGGGAAGTTATGGTTGCCAGACCTCCCACTAAGGTTGCACTAGTAATCTCTCAGAATTTGGATTATTATTATTATTATTATTATTATTATTATTATTATTATTATTATTATTATTATTATTATTACCATTACCATTACTATTACTATTATTATTACTACTATTACTATTATTATTATTACTACTACTACTACTATTATTATTATTATTATTATTATTTATATTTATTTCCCGCCACTCCCCGTAGGCTCGTGGCGGGTCACAATAGTCTTATCCCCATTAAAATACCCATTAAAAGACTTTAAAAACCATCCCAACATGGTAGAAGCTCTCATTATTCCCACCCCCTGCGATCAGAGCGGCAGGGAGGGTGGGGGGAGATCTAACTTACTAGGTCTAGGATGTGACAACGGGTAGCTCTAGGAATCGCCAGGTGACTCTATGGTAGCCGGGTAACTCCATGTTCGCCATAGGGTTCCTCCGTTCAGTTTTGCCTCTTGTAACATCATGCTGAGGCCACGATAAAGAGCTGACCGAGCTCCCAGTAGTCGTGGCTTCCTTCGAACCCACGGATTCAACATGTCTCTGGCCTCGAGAATCCTGCGGGGTTGCTAGAATTGCTCTGTGACTCGCCGACATTTTCCACCAAGCTGGCCTTCGGATACCCCTGCAGACCCAGCTAATGCCTCTCGCCTCGGTTTTGCAAGCTCTGCGGTGAACCTCGAGCCGATCTCCCAGGGCTCGCAAGCGGCGTGTTTCCCCTCTCTTCCCGGAGAAAAACTTAGGTCTGATACAAAAAAAGTAGGGCGTAATTAAGCAAGGTAGCTCCGGAGGGGCATCGCGGTTGCTAAGAAACCACCTTTGCCGCAATTGAGGTCTCCGTCCCCTCCTAAAAATAATTGTCTGGTCAAATCGGAACCCGGCGGCGGTAGCGGGGAGAAGAATTGCCTTTAATATTGACTGCGGCACCGAAGTCTTTAGCTGGCTTCCGTCTCCTCCCACTGACAAATGAGCCTGCCCAAACCCATAAAGGGAACACACAAAGTGCTGTTTACAAGCAGGGGAGGAGGGGGGGGGAAACAATCAGAGGATTTGTAATGCAACAAATCAAGCCCGGGGTTGGTGCTGTCTTTGCTATGGCTATACCTTTGATGCTGGTTGCGGGAATGACCCTTGATCCTGAAAGCCAAGGACAAGAGGGATCTGGCGGGATCTAAGAATGCAAGAAGAAGGCTCCTCTGCAGTAATCGGCAAAGGGCATCCAATCAAGACAGGAATATACCTTCTAACAGCACTATACTAAGAACCGGAGGGACGGACCAGCTCCAATGGGATGAAATTAACTCAAAAGAAATTCCATCTAAACCTCCGGAAGAAGTTCCTGACAGAGCGGTTCCTCAGTGGAACAGGCTTCCTCGGGAGGTGGTGGGTTCCCCATCTTTGGAGATTTTTAAATAGAGGCTGGAGAGCCATCTGACGGAGAGGCTGATTCTGTGAAGGCTCAAGGGGGTGGCAGGTTAGAGTGGATGAGTGATTGGGATGTGAGTGTCCTGCATAGTGCAGGGAGTTGGACTAGATGACCCAGGAGGGCCCTTCCGACTCTATGATTTATGTAAAGGCAGTCAAAGACCAAAATCCAGCACACGTACCATTTTTAATCCCGCAATAATAATGAGAGCTCAGCTGCTGCATTATTCGTGGGTCGATGATCAAATGGTATGAAGTCCACAGGTGCCTCCTGACGCCTGGAAAAGCCTAACGGAGGTGTGACTGGGGTACATGGACAGGGCATATGCACATGGCCACTGTTTAAACCATTAAGCAGTTAGGTTACTGCAGACCCGGCCTCATGACCCCCGTCACTCTCAGCCGGGCTGGTACATCTTTCGACATCTTTTATTCATGGATCCCTTCTCAGTGGGTCTCTCGTGCGAGATCAGAGCAGGGGAGATCCAAAGCTGCCCACGCCCCTTTGGTTTCAGCAGAGGAGCTCTGTATCCGGACCCGTGTGAAAGACGACAGTTTAGACGCAGCATCCTCGGACTGAACCCTTTTCTCCCTCCCCACATTCGAAGGCCTCTTCTGCATCAACGGCGCCTCTCTGAGCCTGCATCTCCTGGTGGCTTTTGATGCAAGGGATCGTCTTGTTAACATGCACCGCTGCAGCCAAGTGAAGAGCCAAGGCGCTCCGGCTGACCTTTGCTTTCCCCCCATACTGCCAAATCTTCCACACTCCTCAGAACTTCATCAGCACAGCTTAATTGCATTTGTCACAAGCAATAAAACATTTCCACGCCACCAGCATGGGTGAGGGTGGCGCAAAGGAGGACGCATGAGGAAGTACAGTGGGAGGCGAGCACAAAACCCGGAAAGCACAGGCCGTCAGGCCAAAGCCGGTGATTGAAATGCGCACCGGGCTGCAAAGGAGATCAAGCGCTCCTCTCGTCTCCTCGAAAAGACCAGATGCTCAGTTGCAAATAGAGGCGGAAGGAAGCACGCCGGCCGTAGGCTCTGCCATTGCAAAAACGCCAATGGAATTTCCCTGGAGGCAGAATAGCACATGGTTCAACTTCCGTCTTCAGAGAGCCAGTTTGGTGTAGTGGTTAGGAGTGCGGACTTCTAATCTGGTATGCCGGGTTCGATTCTGCGCTCCCCCACATGCAGCCAGCTGGGTGACCTTGGGCTAGTCACAGCACTGATAAAACTGTTCTGACCAGGCAGTGATCTCAGCGCTCTCTCAGCCTCACCCACCCCACAGGGTGTCTGTTGTGGGGAGAGGAAAGGGAAGGCGACTGTAAGCTGCTTTGAGCCTCCTTCGGGTAGGGAAAAGCAGGATATAAAAAACAACTCTTCTTCTTCTTCAGTAATATTGGGACTCTCTCAGCCTCCCCTCCCTCACAGGATGAAAAGCTCCAAGGAGGGACGTCCCGCCTGGCAGGAATCATGCACCTGCCGCTCTCCCCACTGCTACTCGACATGCCTGTGCCGGTTTTCCCGCAGGTTGCATCACACACCCCATCGTTGCCTGTAATGGATCCCTCAAAGGGAATCTTGGGGGGTTATCAGTATAGCAAGAGGCCGGGTAACGCAAGGTCTTTTCTACCAATTTTACGGGGGCTTTTCCCTGGGAGAAACCCTTCTTAAATAACAGTGACACACTCAAGGAGATTGATTTGGGGAAAACGTTGGAAGACATTCAAAGCTCACACACAAACAAAGCTTGAGGACAAAGACGTTGGGGTCCTGTCCTATTTTTATGGCAAATTTGTACCTAGGGGCTAGGGGAAGGGAGCCTGAAAACAAAGCCTTGATATCGGGAAGGCAACAGATCCTATAAATCCACGTGGAGGCTGAAATTGCAAGCTGGGACATGGTTAATACTTGCCTTGGCCAGAGCTTGCTCTTGAGAATTCAGAAGCTGCTGCGGATTTTGTCTGGTCCCCTGGTCCATGGTGAGTCTGTGACTTCGAAGGAAGTCAAGCACACTGGGAGCTCACTCTCCTCTTTCTTGCGATCTCAGCACTGTGGCACAAGACTCGGAACTGAACCCACAAACCCCTCCGTAACCCCAGCTGTATACAACTGTGAACCATAGATCTTCCTGCTGCCAGTGCACACCATTGGTTAAATCATAGTTGTTGTTAGTTGTGAAGTCGTGTCCGACCCATCGCGACCCCCTGGACAATGATCCTCCAGGCCTTCCTGTCCTCTACCATTCCCCGGAGTCCATTTAAGTTTGCTCCTACTGCTTCAGTGACTCCATCCAGCCACCTCATTCTCTGTCGTCCCCTTCTTCTTTTGCCCTCGATCGCTCCCAGCATTAGGCTCTTCTCCAGGGAGTCCTTCCTTCTCATGAGGTGGCCAAAGTATCTGAGTTTCATCTTCAGGATCTGGCCTTCAGGATCTATATCTCTGTTATATATCCCCAAATACTTAATCCTAACATCAGACAGATCTCATCTGCAAGGCTTTTGGTTGAGGCCAGGCTGACAGGAGATCTTGCCCTTCCCCTGAAAGTCCTCCCCTCTAATAACATCATCCCTGGAGTGTAGGCAGGTTGGGAGGGGGGCAAGGGGAGTTGCTATCATTGTTGGAACTTGTACAGTGGGGGTGGGTTATGCATTTTTATTGTATTGTTTTTAACTGTTAGTCGCCGCGGGCCGGCAGGCCGGGAGGGGTAGCCTAAAATAAGAATTATAAGTAAAATAAAATAATCTGCCTTCTATTGTAATGTTAATTATGATCTTCCCAGGCATAAGAGCCAGTTTGGTGTAGTGATTAGGAGTGTGGACTTCTAATCTGCCATGCTGGATTCGATTCTGCACTCCCCCACATGCAGCCAGCTGGGTGACCTTGGGCTCGCCACGGCACTGATAAAACTGTTCTGACCGGGCAGTGATATCAGGGCTCTCTCAGCCTCACCCACCCCACAGGGTGTCTGTTGTGGGGAGAGGAATGGGAAGGCGACTGTAAGCCGCTTTGAGCCTCCTTCGGGTAGGGAAAAGCAGCATATAAGAACCAACTCTTCTTCTTCTTCTTCTTCTTCTTCTTCTTCTTCTTCTTCTTCTAAGAGAATATGCTTCTTAGTTTAGATAACAACTTCACCATTGCTGCACCACTTTTCATCCAACACTACCCCATACCTTATTCACCATAACTTGATACAGCTCACAAAAATGGTTTAAAATCATTCAGAATAGGGCAACAATTATAAGAAGAACAATCCTGGCTAGATTTCGGGGATGTTCACAGTCCGAGTAGTTCAGCAGTGGAGTCGGCTTGCTAAAGAAGCGGGGAACTCACCTTGCTTGGTGGTCCTTCCAGCAGCGGCTGGACAGAGACGTCTCCTGGGTGCTCGAGGCTGATCCTGCCCTGCGCAGGCTCTCAGGCCCCACTTGTAGGCTGACAAACCTATGGAGGAGGCGTCATCGGGTGTGGGGGGGGCGCTTCACCATCTCCCAGCGAATTCTCCTCGGCCTCCAAATCCCTGACACGGAAACCAACGAGATGGGTATCGTCCGCATCAAAAGCACGGTTGAACGGATGAGTGCCACTCAGCACATTTTTAATTATGCCTTGCACTCCCTTCACAGGCTCACTTTTAATTAGCTGCTGAACAGAGAAGACCCCTTGACTGAAAGGGCCGGCTTTTCATTTGGAACGGAGTCCCTCTTCAGATAAATATAGGCAGCCTTTGGTTCGGAATGTTCTCCTTGTCCTTCCACGGTTCGAGGATCCACCTTGCAACTGGATTTCCGTTTCGAAGGGTTGTTCAGGTTTCTGGCAGCCCTTTGTTGCTCCTTGAGGAAGGAGTTGGGAGAGTCCCCCTCATCCTGGCTGGGCCACTTCTCCAGCGCAGAGCCCTGGAAACGGCCCACGGCCTTGTATTTCTCATGTAATGTTATCGACTTGTCTTTCATGTTCAGATGTGGACATGCAGACACACTGCAGAGAAGCAAAGAGACAATGCAGATTTAACAGGGATGCCAGCCTTCGACCCTCTGCCGAAAGACTAGAGCGCAAGGCCATCCAAGGAAGCTGGTGGGCAGTAGGTTCAGGGCGGGCAAAAGGAAATACTTCTTCACACGGGGAGTGATTAAAATAATGGAATTCGCAGTCAGAGGGTGCGGTGATGGGCACAGGAATAAACAGAAGCACTAAGCATCTGAAGCCCAAGGCCTAGGAGGCAACCTCAGATGAAGGCCTCAGCCTTTATGCCCTGTGGTTGGCCCTCCAGAGAAACTGGCCGGCCACTGTGTGTGAGTTGGGATGCTGGACTAGATGGACCACTGGTCTGACCCAGCAGGGCTGATGTTCTTATGAAGGCCTCAGCCTCTCTGCCTTTTGCTGACCTTCCAGAAGAACTGGTTGGCCACTGTGTAAGGCAGGATGCTGGACTAGACGGACCATGGTCTGATCCAGCAGGGCTCTCCTGATGTTCTTAGGAAGGCCTCAGCCTCTCTGCCCTATTGCTGGACCTCCAGAGGAACTGGTTGGCCACTCTGTGAGATAAGATGTTGGACTAGATGGAACCCTGGTCTGATCCAGCAGGTCTTTTCTTATGTAGGCCAGACCTGAAACAAGGCTGTGAACAACAGGACATTTTGGAGGTCATTAACTCATGGGACACCATAAATCAGAAGTGGCTCGATGCCACTTCAGACACACGAGCAAAGGGTCCACCTGTTTGCCTTCAATCAAGCATCTCCCAGGCATCTGGAGAGCCAAAGAGCACTCGGGAGCACTCTGCACCTGAGCAATGCAGGCCGTTGCCTCATTATGCCATTCTTATAATTGTGGCGGCAGCAGCACATGGACTCATTACCGGCTTTTCATATGCTAAACAATTATTAACGAGCGGGCTTCCCAACTGGGGGCAGCAGCAGCAACAACACAACCACCACCACAACAACAGTCCTTGGTGAGACAATGATTTCCGTGCCGGAGCAAAAGCATGGACCACCCTGGAAGGTCTCAGAACAGAACAGGGAGGGCCAACAATGAAGTTGCTCTTCTATCTCTCGGGATGATGACAAGTAAGTGTGGGGAGGAAGCAAATTTCCAGGCAAGACTACCATGGCAGCCCCACAGCTTCCTAGAAGGAGCTGTCAGAAGCTTTGATACTTTCACGGGGCTGTTGGCATTGGGAATGAGTCCTCTTTCTTGTAGGCCCTTCCTTTGGACCTAGACAAGTGCTGGTATCAATGGTTTAACAAATGCTTTGCTAAGCAGGATGGGACTTCCCTGCCCTCGTCAGATCTTGGAAGTGCTGTAGCGTTGGCTTTGGTCGATGTCTGGAGGACAGATCGTCAAGGAAGTCCAAGGTTGCTATGCAGAAGCAGCCAATGGCAAGCCACCTCTGCTCTCCTCCCGCCCAAAAAGCCCATGTCGACTGTGCCTGGATGACACTTTCCACCGCCACGTGATGAGGCAAATCAGGAGCCCCTGATTTCAAAGGGGAGGAGCCATGGCTCAGTGGAAGAGCATCTTGCTTGGCATGCAGAAGGTTCCTGGTTCAATCCCCGACATCTCTAGTTGAAAAAGGAGACCTCTGGCTGAGACCCTGGACAGCCATGGAGAGCCATGGAGAGCCATGAAGTGGGATTGTGGCTCAATGGAAGAGCATCTTGTTTGGCATGCAGGAAGTTCCTGGTTCAATCCCCGACATCTCTAGTTGAAAAAGGAGACCTCTGCCTGAGACCCTGGTCAGCCATGGAGAGCTATGGAGAGCCATGAAGTGGGATTGTGGCTCAATGGAAGAGCATCTTGCTTGGCATGCAGAAGGTTCCTGGTTCAATCCCCGACATCTCTAGTTGAAAAAGGAGACCTCTGCCTGAGACCCTGGTCAGCCATGTAGAGCTATGGAGAGCCATGAAGTGGGATTGTGGCTCAATGGAAGAGCATCTTGCTTGGCATGCAGGAAGTTCCTGGTTCAATCCCCGACATCTTTAGTTGAAAAAGGATCAGGCTGCAGGTGATGTGAAAGAGCACTGCCTGTGACCCTGGAGAGCCACACCAGTCTGAGCAGACAATACTAGCTGGGTTGGACCGATGGTCTGATCCTGTGTAAAGCAGCTTCGTGCACATTAGGAGCCCTGCCATCGGCGCACCATAAAATCAGCTTCGGAATCGCTCCGAGGCGTCAGACGCGAAAGCCGGCGAATTGGTTATTGCGGCCGCATCGATCGGTTTGATAACTCCCAAACGGCTCCCCGCTCTCACCTCCCTCCGGTTTTGTTCGCTTCCTGTGAAGCTCACAAGCCAACTGCATTTGCCGTCCTGCTTCACTGATCCACAGAAGATAAATGCGTTAAGGACACCGTGAGCGATGACAATCGGCCCAGGAGGGGGAGGAAGGAGCTCCAATGGAGATAGGTTTATCGATGTGTTTCTCGGACGGATATAAACTTAACACCTGTTTTCATAAGCTAGATTATCTAAGACAGGGGTAGTCAACCGGTGGTCCTCCAGATGTCCATGGACTACAATTCCCATGAGCCCCTGCCGGCAAACGCCGGCAGGGGCTCATGGGAATTGTAGTCCATGGACATCTGGAGGACCACCGGTTGACTACCCCTGATCTAAGAGATCACTGCAGCGTTTTAAAAAAAATGAAAACAGCCTTGAATCCAGAGTCAGGGGGGTGGGGTGGATGGTTATCGCCTGGAATTAGAGCTGATCTCCGGCCGACAGACTTGTTCCCCTGCAGGAAATGGCCACTTCAGGAAGTGGGCTCTGGGGTATTGCATCCCACTTAAGTCCCTCCCCTCCCCGAACCCGACCCTCTTTTGGCTCTGCCTCCAGAATCCCCAGGAATTTCCAAACGTAGAGCTGACGGTCTGACTTGAGTATCAGTGCGAATGTGAATTTTTTTTAAAATCAGGGATCTCAGCTTTGGCAGGTAGCGATTTGGCATGCTTATGTTGTCAGCACAAGTTGCTGTTTGACATGAAGGGGGCTGCATCGGATCTCTCGTGGGTTTTGTTTTTTTTGCAAATCCACCGTCATGTTTATAGCAAGTTCTATATTTAAACAGGAGGATGGATGTGAGCAGCAGGGAGGGCATCGTGGTGCAGCCTGATCTTGTTTGGTCTCGGGAGCTAAGCAGGGTCAGGACTTGAATTGGGGAACCACCAAAGAGGACGCTGCAGAGAAAGGCAACGGCCAAGCGCCTCTGCTTCTCACCTGCCTTGAAAGCCCCTTGCTGAGGTCACAAACTAGAAGCTGATAATGGGAGACCACCAAGGAAGGTTCTGCAGAGGAAGGCGATAACAAGCCAGCCCTGCTTCTCACTTGCCTTGGCTATAAGCTGGAATCTAAGCAAGGTCAGTACTTGGATGGGAGACCACCAAGGAAGGTTGTGCAGAGGAAGGCTGCTTCTTCTCGCTTGCCTTGAAAGCCCCTTGCTGTTGGTCACCCTAAGCTGGCTGTGATTTGACAGCTCTTTACCCACACAGGCATCATCTATCCTGGTCTTGTTAGATCTTGGAAGCTGAGCAAGGCTCAGTATGTGAACAGGGACCCACCCAGGAAGACTCTGCAGAGGAAAGCCATGGCCAACCATCTCTGCTTCTCATTTGCCTTGAAAGCCCCTTGCTGGGGTCGCCATGAGAAAGCTAAGAAGGGTCAGTACTTGGATGAGAGACCACCAAGGAAGGCTCTGTGGAAGAAGGCCATGACCAACAACCACTACTTCTGACATGCCTTGAAATTCCCTTGCTGGGTTCACCATAGGTTGGAAGCTAAACAGGATCAGTACTTGGATGAGAGAGCACCAAGGAAGACACTGCCGAGCAAGGCAATGGCCATCAACTGCCATGAAAGGTCCTTGCTCTTGGTCACCCTAAGTCCTCTACAATTTAACAGGACTTTACCCACACAGACGTGGTCTATCTTGATCTTGTTAGAGCTTCGAAACTAAGCAGGGTCAGTACATGAAAAGAAAACCTCCCAGGAAGACTCTAGAGATGAAAGCCATGGCCAACCACCACTGCTTCTCACTTGCCTTGAAAGCCTTTTGCTCGGACCTGCAGTAATGGCTTTAAACTGTGTAGAAGTACCAGCTAGATATCAGGGGGGAAAATTTCCATAGCCAGAGTAGTTCGGGAGTGGGGTGGCCTAAGGAGGTGGGGAGCTCCCCTCACTGGCGGTCTTCAAGCAGCAGCTGGACAGATCCTTATCCTGGATGCTTGAGGCTGATCCCAGCAAAGGGGGTGGGACTAGATGGCCTTCATGGCCCCTTCCCACTCTAGGATTCCTGGAGTCTAGTTCAGCAGCGGAATGGGCTGCCTAAGGAGGTGGGGAGCTCCCCTCACTGGCCGTCTTCAAGCAGTGGCTGAACAGATCCTTCTCCTGGATGCTGGAGGCGGATTCTGCCCTGAGCAGGAGGTGGGACTAGATGGCCTGTCCAGCTCCTTCCAACTCTGTGATTCCATTACATCCTACACGCCGACCTAGATCAGAGGGATTCTGCTGCATGCATCACTATGTCTGCCTTCAGGAGCCACCGTGCGAGAGAGGAGGAGAAGGGAGAGTCAATTAGACGAGAGCAGACGCCTGATCTGTCAGGTCGGCCTCCTGTCCCCAGCCCCTCGCTCGGCAGAGGGATGACAGGCCGGGAGTAATAGAGGTGTCTCAGCGCCTCCGATGTGAACAGGAACCAGAGAGCCAGGACTCGGCAAATTAAACTGTCATTCCGTCCCCGTTCGGCATCCGTGCCGGATGTCTTGAGTGCTTCACAGGCACCATCTCTTTCTGGCTGTCACCAGGCCACTGGAAGGCTTCTGGGCTGTGACAGGGGAGAGGTGTCGGGAAAGAGAAGCGACCCGGAGGGACAGCAGCAGCGAATGGCGTCTGTCTCAAGCTGACCAAACACCTTGTGTCCCGCACGGCAGTCGCAAATAGTTCGGCACTCAGTCGCTCAAGCGCTGGGCCCCCTGGCCTTTTCGATCCTCCAAGTACCTTTGGAATTGTGACATGGCATGGCAAGCACCCCGCAAACATGGCTGCTGCAAAATGGCAGCTTCTGGAGGCGGAGCTAGCCACCAAAAGGCTGCAGCAATATGCCTAAAAGAAATGGCCTCTGCCTGAGACCGTGGAGAGCCATGGGAAGGGGCTGTGGCTCAGTGGGAAAGCCCCTGCTTGGCATGCAGAAGGTCCCAGGTTCAATCCCGGGCATCTCCAGTTAAAGGATCTGGCAGGAGGTGCTGGGAAAGACTTCTGCCTGAGATCCCAGAGAGCTGTTGCCAGTCAGAGTCGACAATACTGACTTTGATGGACCAAAGGTCTGGTTCCGTACAAGACATGTGAGAGTCCCATTCCAGGGAGGGGCTGTGGCTCAGAAGTCCCCAGGTTCAATCCCCGACATCTCCAGTTAGAAGGACCAGGCAGGAGAGGAGAGGAAAACCCTCAGCCTGAGACCCTGGCTCAGTGGAAGAGCCTCTGCTTGGCAGGCAGAAGGTCCCAGGTTCAATCCCCGGCATCTCCAGTTAAAAGGACCAAGCAGGAGGAGATGGGAAAGACCTTCACCTGAGACCCTGGCTCAGTGGCAGAGCCTCTGCTTGGCAGGCAGAAGGTCCCAGGTTCAATCCCCGACATCTCCAGTTAGAAGGACCAGGCAGGAGAGGAGAGGAAAACCCTCAGCCTGAGACCCTGGCTCAGTGGAAGAGCCTCTGCTTAGCATGCTAGAAGGTCCCGGATTCAATCTCCGGCAGTTAAAGAACCGTAGATTAGGCAATGAGAAAGACCTCAGCCTGAGACCCTGGCAGAACCTCTACCAGTAAGACTAGCCAGCACTGAATCAGCAGAAAGCAACACAATGTGCATGCTCCATCACAACACCCGGCTGTGTCCACGAGACAAAGAGCTGTGGGGTCGTCCTTCCTGCCGTGCCTCCAAAATGAAGTTTTCGGGTGAGCAGCTGTGACTCCGGGGCAGAGCGTGGAAGAGCCAGGGTGCCGTTCAAAACTGGCAGCCGTTCAAGCTAATCTGTCACCACGGCTCCAGGAAACGCAGCGAGGGAACCCAACCGGGCCTGGCCAACACCGCCCAACGTGTTTGTCTCTCGTGAAAGAACCTCCAAATCCTCTGGCTGGGCGTGCAGTCAGGACTCCAAATACCCAGAAGGACCTCCGCAGCTCCCAGCCGGTCCAAGCTGGCAACGCCAGGCTGGGCTGTTGCGGCTTGTCATCCCCTTCTCCCTTAGCAACGTCACGATTCAGTTTCCAACGGGGGCCATGCCCCCACCCGGCTCCCTTTCCAGCTCAGCAGGAAGGCGAGGATGGAACATTCATGGAGAGCACAGATTTCTTTCTGTAGGCTCCTCTGACGGGGCGAGGGGGGTTCTCAGAGCCCAGGACCCCATCCCAGCTGTTCCCCGGCTCGACTCCCTGCCTGCTGTGAATGAACTTCTAACCATTCATCAGTGGGATGAGTGGTTGAGTTGGAAAAGCAGGCAATGTAGGATAATGCACTTTCAAAGCACTTTAGAAGTAGACGTTCCTGTTCCTCGCAGGAAAATCCAGGCGCCAAAGCACATTGAAAGTGCATTATCCTACATGTGCGGAATGGGCCTTAGTGTTTCCTTGGCCTCGACTGTAGGCCTGGTGGAAGAGCTCCATTTTACAAGCCTTGTGCAACTCAGCGAGCGCCGACAGGGGACATGGCCCTGCTGTTTTCTGGGAGCTCGTTCCACCAGGCAGGAGCCAAGGCCAGCCGAATGTCTCTGGGGCCGAGGGCCACTAGCCTGTTTCTCTTGGCTGAGCCACGTACGGTGGAGGGACCCCTTCACTCAATGTACAGCTGCTCTCATCCGTGTCTTTTCTTTGCATCGAAAGCCAGAAATTTCCCAGGCGATCCCTGCCTTCTCCGCCTCTCTCTCGCTCTTTTCCACTTTTTCTGCCACAGAAGGGGGGGGCCCTCCGGCGCTCCGCAGGTGGCCACGGCACCATCAACAAGACACCTGTCAGCTATTTTGGCTGCTTCTCTTTCTGCCTCCCTAATTATAAAATCACGGGCAGCTTTGGTGATGGGCTGGTTTTTTGGGGGTTGTTTTTTTTTTTTTAACGTGTCAGGGTACGCGGGTGTGTGCGCTCGCAAAATGTCAAATTGCAGAAATTAAAAATGTAAATGACGGCGTCTAATTAACCAGTTGACAGCGGAGCACAGCTGCGGGTGACAGTGACTGATTACCTTCCGCAAATCTTGTCCTCTAAGGCCTGCCATAGTGGGTGGGAGGGGGAGAGGGAGGGAGGGAGGGGATCCGGAATAGCATCCACCTTAAAGAGACAGCGCCTGGTGTGCAAACCTGGGTGCCGCAGTGATACTACGGTGGGGGCACTTAAGGTCACGGGGAGGCGTCTAGGCCAGAAGGATGTCCTTACAGTCTCTTGCTGAAGTTGGAGAAGAGGAAGAAGTATAGAGATGGAGGGCCCCCCAAGGGGCATCTAGTCCAATGTGCTGCACAATGCACGAATACATAATCACATGAAGCTGTCTTCTGCTGCAGGGGTAGTCCACCTGTGGTCCTCCAGATGTTCATGAACAAAGTGCCATGAGAGCTAAAAGATCCAGCAGGCCTCCCTCTCTTGACCTGCTTAAATTCCCCAAACCGGCATTGCTGTTAGAGGAACATCGGAAGATCTGCTCTGTCAGGAAGTTCTTCCTATTGTTGAGCCCAAAACTCTTATCAGTAATTTTTTTTTCACAGTCAGAGTAGTTCAGCAGTGGAATAGGCTGCCTAAGGAGGTGGTGAGCTCCCCCTCACTGGCAGTCTTCAAGCAAAGGTTGGATGCACACTTTTCTTGGATGCTTTAGGATGCTTAGGGCTGATCCTGCATTGAGCAGGGGGTTGGACTAGATGGCCTCTATGGCCCCTTCCAACTCTATGATTCTATGATTCTATCCTGCGTTGAGCAGGGGGTTGGACTAGATGGCCTGTATGGCCCCTTCCAACTCTATGATTCTATGATTCTATCCTGCGTTGAGCAGGGGGTTGGACTAGATGGCCTGTATGGCCCCTTCCAACTCTATGATTCTATGATTCTATCCTGCGTTGAGCAGGGGGTTGGACTAGATGGCCTGTATGGCCCCTTCCAACTCTATGATTCTATGATTCTATCCTGCGTTGAGCAGGGGGTTGGACTAGATGGCCTGTATGGCCCCTTCCAACTCTATGATTCTATGATTCTATAGAACATTCTCAACCCCAGTTCCGCCTCCCCCCCCCCCCCCATAACACTTGCCTGAACTCTGCAGCCTCTAAGTCTTTTCCCTTCTCCAAATTTCCTTTCAGAAATCCGTTTTTGGTAAGAATTACTCCCGACTCCTACCGGACATTGGTCTTCTTAACTCATCATGTCCCTCTGATCCCATCCCAGGTACTATTCAGATATCGGCAAGATGCCAGCGATCAGCGACCAGGACATGAACGCCTACCTGGCTGAGCAATCTCGCCTGCACATGAATGAATTCAACACGATGAGTGCGCTCTCCGAAATCTACTCCTACGTGGGCAAGTACAGTGAAGAGGTGAGTCTGGACGGGCCAAGGGGCTCGCTTGGCCGCCTTGGCTTCGGCAAAGGAGAAAAGGAAAACAAACTCAACCGGAAACGTAAGGGGAATGCCTCCAAGTTCAAGCAACAGCAAATAAAGTCCATATCAAAAGAAAAAATATTTGTTGTACACAGGGGTAGTCAAACTGCGGCCCTCCAGATGTCCATGGACTACAATTCCCAGGAGCCCCTGCCAGCATTCGCTGGCAGGGGCTCCTGGGAATTGTAGTCCATGGACATCTGGAGGGCCCAGTTTGACTACCCCTGGTGTACACAGTAACGTAATTAAAAACGTCGGGCCTAAATAGGCTTGCAGTATAAACAAACTCCAAACCACACAGTGTATGAGATAACATTGTTTGGTCTGAGTTGTTATGTATGGTGTAGTTTCCAGCTGCGTCTGGAGGAAGAGCTCCAACTTACAAACCCCGCGAAACTGAGCCATCTCTGTCAGGGCCTTGAGATCTTCTGGGAGCTCGTTCCACCAGGAGGGGGCCAGGACCAAAAAAGCCCTGGCCCTGGTTGAGGCCAGGCAGACTTCCTTATGAGCCAGGGACTACCAAACTCTTGGTATTCAAAGAGCGGAGTGCTCTCCAGAGGGTTTAGGTAGGCAAGCGATGGCTCAAATATGCCAGATCCAGACCTCAAATAGCCGTAAAGGTCAAAACCATGTACTATTGCTTACTGTAGAAACCCTTTGAGGTTATTTGGGATTTATCATCAACTTTGTAAGAGGGATTTGTGATAGCTTCTGTAAAACTGATTCTTGACAGATTTTATTGTAGCCTGATATTCGGGCCCTGCGTTTTTGATTACATTGTGGTATAAATATATTTCTTTACAGACAGATTTTATATGCTGTAGCTTGACCTTTGAGGCGTCCCTTGCCTGTGGCCCCAGCTACATTACGAGTTTCGGCAATCGCTCGAGGGGGAGAGCAGTCAGTGGAGTGCCTTATGTCACCTACACGGCCTTAAACAAATACGCCTTGTAAATTATTCACACCTTGTTGAGCATTTAGCCATTAGAAAGGTGTTGCACCTTCCCCTGAGTCTTTTTCCCCAAAAGGGCAGGTGTCTGGCCCTGAGGGTTCTGAAAATACACTTGAAAGTGTGCAAGCAATGCACAGTGGAACTGCAGAAACTCAGATGTTTGCAGAATAACATTTGCCAGGGCCTCTTCTGCATGATGGAAACCTGATGAAAACTCCCTAAATACATCATGTTTTTTCTGATCTTTGCACAGGAGAGGGAATTTACTCCGGAAAACTGATTTTGCTCTGCATGGTGAACTGCTTCTTCGGTGCTTTAAGCGTCTTTTCTGCGTTGTTTCTGAAATAAGCTTTTCACGGATTCATTTCTCTCCTGCCTCTCTTGGGCGCACTATTAGTCATGCAGCGAAGCTCCTTGGTTATGCAGATTAGCGACTGCATTAAAGAACAAAGCATGTCACTGAGTTTCTAATAGAAACTACAGGGGTCAGGGCTATGAATTGTTCTTTGCAGAAAGCATTGCAGTGTAGTTTTTCAACAGACTATATTGATTGCAGAACATCGATTGTAGTATAATACAGCGGTCTAAACTGGTTGATTTTTAAACCGTTTTATTTGGCTCCGTGCAAAATACCTCCAGGAGTCGAAAACATGTTTAGTCCAGTGACACCTTTAAGACCAACAAACTTTTAAGTGAGAGCCAATATGGTGTTGAGAGCCAGCATGGTGTGGTGGTTAAGACTGACAGCTTCTAATCTGGTGAGCCGGGATTGATTCCCCGCTCCTCCACATGCAGCCAGCCGGGTGACCTTGGGGTCGTTCTGCTATTCTGACCGAGAGGTTCTGTCAGAAGCTCTCTCAGCCTCACCTCCTCTCAGGGTGTCTGTTGTTTGTAGAGGAAGTCAAACCAAGAAGAAAAGACCTATCCTTATAGCATTAAACAATTAAACAATAATCAAGAATGTTTTTAAACAATGTCCTTTCTTGAGTTTACTTTTAGTTTATTTCATTCCAAGGACGTCAGCCAATTATCTTTTCCTCAGTGGCAAGTCCTCTTTTCTTTTAAATGCAATAAATCTGAAACAGTGTTTCTTCCACAACCTCAAAAGTAGTAATATAAAAGGGCCAACAGCTCATAATAGCACGGAGATCCGAGTCCAATTTATATTACTACTTTTGTTTTAATGCTATAATGATAGGTCTTTTCTTCTTGGTTTGAGTTATCTGAGACCGCCCTGTGTTTTTCTTATTGTCACTGTATGTAGAGGAAGGGCATGCAATTATAAGCCACTTGGAGACTCCTTCAGGCACTGAAAAGCAGGGTATAAAAACCAGATCTTCTTCTTCTGCAGATCCTCGGTGCCCTCGATCAAGACGACCAGGCTGGCAAGCAAAAACTGGCCTACAAACTTGAACAAGTTATAACCCTCATGAGCATAGACAGCTGAGAACCGCCTTTCCAGGGGACTCCCTGGGAGGGATTGCAAGAAAGAGAGAAAGGAAGGGAAAAAAAAAAAAACCAAGCCGTGCCTCAGTCCAGAACATCCTCTTTACCAAGTGCAAGTTTCTGATTGGCCGTCGAGCTGAGCCGTCCGAACCATTCTCGACTTCTCTCCGGCTCGCTCGCCAACCCTACGGACACAGACAAGCAACAAGGCCTCAAGGATTCGAGGGATGTCTCCCGTGGAGGGATCCCCAAACGTGGAGGTGGAGCTCCCTCGCCCTCCGACTCCCGCTCTGCCTTCATCTTGACATATCATCGTTATCGTCCGTTAACCGACAGAGGGGGCCGTTTCTGGTTCGCCTCCGTCATGCTGCTTTAATGGCTCCCCTGGGGCTCGGAGCCCCCCCGGGGCAAGAACAATCTCAGTGTTATTTCGGAAGCTGCATCAAGGGTGGGACTTGCTCTCGGGCCTCCAGGAATCTCGCCGGAGTGGGAACAAACTTGTCTCTTTTTCTCCCGCCCCGTTGGTCCGCCCTTATCCGCTCGGGGAGGGTCCGGTGTCTTGCCCCCGGGGACTGTCGCAGCAAGAGGGGCCTCCTTATTCGTTGAACTATCCGTGCTGTCAGCGACTCTCCTGGGATTGGGTGCAGGAGGACCGGAGGCAGTCCTATCCCTTTCCCCACCCCTTCAACTTTGCAACAGTTTTTGGGTGTTTTTGTTAGAAAATCAACACAATTCTCAGTTGAAGCCCATTGACCGTGTCATCAAAAGACAGCCCCCTTTCCATCGACGGCCAGTTCCGTTTCTTCCCCATCCACTCTGAGAAAGCTGTTTCACTTCGCGGTTTCCCCCCTGGGAGGTAGGGTTGCCAGCTCCAGGTCAGGAAATTCCTTGAGATATGGGGGTGGGGCTTGGGGAGGACAGGGTATGGAGAGGGGAGGGGTTTCAGATGGGAACTATGCCCTAGAGACCACCCATCAAGGAAGCCTCCAGGGGAACTGATCTTTACCGCCTGGTGATCAGTTGTAATTCCAGGAAGTCTCCAGGCCCTACCTGGAGACTGGCAACCCTACAGGGAGGGCAGTTGCTCTCACCCAGAACTGCGGCCAGCAGCCTCCTCCTCTCCTCTTTTCTAAGTGGCCCAAACTGCCTATTAGGGGCTCTAACCAGCATCCATTGCAGAGCACAATTGAGGGGGGCCTTGCATTCGATTCACACCATGGGGAGAAGCCCAAACCAGCATCCCAGAGGTTAGAAGCACCTCCCTGAGACTGGATGGGAGTGAAGAAAGGGGCATTGTCCCAGTCCTCCACCCCCCCCCCCCCCGGTGTCCCTCCCTTGGTTCCACACCTTTCCTGCATGGATGTGAGAATGCAGTAGGAAGGGGAAAGGGAGTTCACGGGACGTAATGACCAGCACAGGATGGCTCCCCCACCCACCCCCATGAGACACCAATTGGGACCAGAGCAATTTGCATTGACTTGAACAGGAGATGGTACTTTTCTCGTTTCTTTAATTCTCAAGTCCAATGTGGGTGCCCCCGAAATACAATCTTGCATTCAGCTGAATGGCCGTGCATCCCAACACACAGTTAAGGGTAAGACCGCCGGAAGCATTAATGACTGGCAAATATGTGGTGCTTTGGAATGATCAGAGGACTGGATACGTGTTCTCATAGTCATCCTTGTATAACTCTGCAGGTTATGGCAAGTTAAGTTTTCTTCCCTGTATGGCATCTGGGGAGCCAACTGAGTTCATGCCCCATCTGGATTTCAACCCGGAACTTCCTAGTCCAACCAGCGACTTGTGGGCGCCCGGACATTAATGAGCAGTAGGTTTAGAACATATCAAAGGAAGTACGTCTTCGCCCAAAGAGTCATTAACAGGTGGAATTTAATACCCCAGGAAGGGGTTGGCAGTTATAAGCATAGACAGCTTCAAGAGGAGATTGGATAAATATATGGAGAGGAGGTATATCAGTGGCTATCAGCCATAAGTTATAGACAGATCAGTCTATCCAGGGCAGTGATGCTCTGTATTCTTGGTGCTTGGACAGCCACAGAGGGAATGTTTCTGGTTGACTTCCTGATGGCCCCCGGTTTTTGGCCACTGATACAGAGAATTGGATTGGTTGGGCTATTGGCCTGATCCAACATGGCTTTTTTTATGACCCTGCTGGTGGACCCCTTTGATGGCACCTGGGTTTTGTCCATTGTATGACACAGAGTGTTGGAATGGATAGGCCTGATCTGATGTGGCTTCTCTTATGTTCTTATGTCTGGAGCAGTGATGCTCGGTCTTCTTGGTGCTTGGAGGGCAACAGTGGGAGAACTTCTTGAGTTCTGGCCCTGCTGGTGGACCTCCCAATGGAACATGGGTTTTGGCCACTGTGTGACACAGAGTGTTGGACTGAATAGGCCATTGCCTTATCCAGAATGGCTTCTCTTATGAGCTTATGTTCTAGTTCACAGTTTAGTCCCATTAGACCCCAAAGATGTTAGGGTTTTTTTTTTCCAGTGCTGTGTATCACAACTAATATTTAGCGTAGAGTTTGAGCCCTTCTCTCTGCTTTTGTTGCTTTGGATAGCGGGACAAAGAAGGCTGACAACAGGCATAATGACAAAATAAATAATAATGGGTCACATACGGTAAATTAACAAGACTGTCTCACACAGCCACCCATCTGGATCTGTCCTCATGGAGGAACCACATTTAGCCGTACAGAGTGGAAATCCATCAGCCCGGGAATATGACAGACGGATTCACATCCTTGCTACTTCTGAAGAAGTGACTGATGACTGGTGTTAGTCTTGATCAGGGGTAGTCAAACTGCGGCCCTCCAGATGTCCATGGACTACAATTCCAAGGAGCCCCTGCCAGCATTCGCTGGCAGGGGCTCCTGGGAATTGTAGTCCATGGACATCTGGAAGGCCGCAGTTTGACTACCCCTGGTCTTGATGGTACTCTTTGGGGCTTATCTGCACTGGGCTTTTAAAGCTCATTGGGCTCGGTTAAAAATAAGCTATCTACACCTAACCCAGTTTCCACTCTGATCCTGGTCAGGTTTTTTCCTCCCATCTGCATTGCTCATGATTGACTCTGCAGTCATTCAACTTATTTGCCAGCATATCCAAGAGTGGATTTTCTCCACTTCATAAAGAAAATGTGGACCCACAGCACTCAATTTCAATTGCAGATGCATTGCCTCTCCTCCCCTCAGCCGTGCCTTCAGCATGGCTATTGTGCAGAGAGGTCTCTGCTGAGTGGTTGGCTCCCATCAGCAGCAGACCCTTTCATTTCCAGTGCTGCCCAAAATCTGTCTGAGCTTTCATCTTGCTAAGCTGTTCCCCATAATTTACAAATCCTCTTTATGTAATGTGAGAAGCACTCATAGAAGAAGGAGTTAAAGACCAACCTACCTCCAGCTACTCTGATATGAGCCCAGGCAGCCAAAAAATTAGCAACTGTGTAGGATTGTTGGGAGCAACTGCCAGTGAGGTAACATGGGACAAAGGCCTCAAAAGAGTCGCCCCCCCCCCAGATACAGTCCTATCAGTGAGGAGACATCAGGTCTCTGCCTTTAGAGCCCACCCAAGGCCCCAGTTCACCACCAGGCATGGCCCCAGTTTCCTCCAGGCCACCTGGTACATGTATTCCTTGGGGTGATCCCCCAGGTCAGAGATGTGGCAGCTGCTTATGCATAAGAAACAAGCAGAAAAGCGGTTTCGTGGCCGAGTCCATTCCAATATCATACAAGAGTATAAGAAGGACGGTCTAATAATTAAACCAAACAGAGAGAAACAGACCTATCCACTGGCAATACAATAAATATATTCATAAAAGAAAGAGAAGTGTCCTTTTTTTGTAGTTGTCCTTGTTTATTCTGTAGGACTTCTGTCAAAACAGAATCCAGGTAATCTCCGTTTTCCATGAGATTCTTTCATCAGTGACCTCTGAGTCTTCAGTATATTTATCAATAAGTATTGAGAATTTAAACCTTATATATAATAATAGTATAATACTGTCCACAGGCTCACAGGGGAATGTGTCAATACAGACCGGTATCCCCATACCTATGTGAGCCTGTGGCCACTATTATACTATTATTACATATAAGGTTTAAATTCTCAATACTTATTGGTACTGAAGACTCAGAGGTCACTGATGAAAGAATCTCACTGAAAACGGATATTACCTGGATTCCGTTTTGACAGAAGTCCTACAGAATAAAGAAATGAAAACTACAAAAAAAGGACACTTTTCTTTCTTTTATGGATATATTTATTGTATTGCCAGTGGATAGGTCCGAGTCCGTTCCAAGTCAAAGCCGAGGACGGGGACGGTTGCCTGTGCGCATGCATGTCTATTCCCACGCATGTCGTCAGCTTCTAGAGAACACCCTGTGGAGGATTCACCACAACCTGTGATGTTTAGGCACTGTTGGGTTGCCGACCGAGAGCTTTGGATATTTGGGATGGAGCAGCTGTGCTAGACAGCAGCACAGGGACGAGGGAAAGAGCACTGTTCACCACGAGCACAGAAAATGCCAAGCGCTAAAAACACGGATGCAAACTTAAATGGACTTGCAAACTTAAATGGACTCTGGGGAATGGTAGAGGACAGGAAGGCCTGGAGGATCATTGTCCATGGGGTCGCGATGGGTCGGACACGACTTCGCACATAACAACAACAAACAACAAAAACACGGAAGAAACCAAAGGTTTTAGGACAATCCTCGTGTCCCAGGAGTCAGGTGCAGCAGGTGTTTCCTTGGATTATTTCCCACCCAGACTGAGGCAGGGACATTGGTGGGATGGGGCAGCCTGCAATTCTGGGTTCTCGAGGCTGGTTGGTTTGTTTGCACACAAATGGGAAGTGTTGGAGGGGGGGGGCTGGTGGAAGGGGGGAAAGGTTTCAGAAAGCAAACATGGGAAGGGTAAACGGGAGGAGGCTGAGGTGCAGCACATTTCCGGTTCAAGAGGTTTTGGGGGAAAGACTTTGGTCGCGTTCGGTTTTGCTTTTTCGTCAGCGTTTTGTTTTGCTTTTTTGTCGGGCGGCTTTTTATTTTCCGATTTGAAACTTGAACGTGTCAAAGGAACAGGCATAACATATCGAGAACGCTGGTTAGAAAAGGGAAGCAGCAGGAAAGTTTAGACAGCCCTCTGCCCGAGTCCTCATCCCCCTCCTTGGACATGGGGTTTTATTTTTGCATCCTAGTTTTGCGCGGGGCATGGTCTATTGGGATTTGGGAGGAATTGTGCACCCTTTTCCTCTTCTTCGGCATTCCCTCCTCGTCCCCAATCTAGGGGACAGGGCCTCGGAATCCATTTCGCGAATGGCGATGCGTTCTGCTGGGGCAGGATCCTTCCGTGGCAGTGTGGAGGTGTTCCGCCAGCAGTGGGAAAGCTTCCATCAGAGGAAGGCTCCTCCCCCCAGAGGTAAAACACCTTTGCTAGTGGGTCAGATCCGCAGGATCCATCCCTTGGCTTTCTGTCCCCGATTCTCTTCTCTCTTTTTTCTCTTACGGAACGTGCAATTAAAAATGAAAGAAGCAGAAGGAAGCAAGGGCTCGTAATACTGATTTTAGCTCTGGAATGGGGGGAATGAGCCACACGGCTCAGAAACTCAGCTGTGACGTAGAAGCCCATGAGTAAATTGGGCGGAGACCGCATTGGTTTCCTGGAAGCTTCATGTGGATTTCGTGGTGGGATTCTCGTGGCCCCCAGCTAGAAAAGGTTCCTTGGTCATTTGAAGATGAATCCATGAGCTGTGGTGTAATCTCTCAGAGGTGTGGGAAGGGCTTGGGGCAGCCCTCTCAAAGGAGAGGAGGGTCCTTGGAGATTGTGTCTCATCCTCCCTGCTGCGTTCTGGCGTCATGGTAAATTGGGCTGGCGCAACTGTGCCCCAGCTCTGGTTAGGCTCCCAGGCAAAATTCAGATTCGTGCATAAATCCAGATCTCCATTGGTCATAGGGCTGCCATTCAAATCCAAGCAGTTAGGCCATTTCCCCCCCGCCACCATTTCTGCTACCAGTTGGCTGCATGGGGCAATGCAACTCAACAAACTGCGGTTTGTGAATTGAGATCTCACAAACCCCGCCCACAATTAGCACGAGATGGATTTAACAGTCCACCTGCCAAAGTGGATTGCTCGGGAAGGACTGTGGCTCAGGGGTCCAGCGTCATGCTTGGCCTGCGGGAAGTCTCAGGTTCAATCCCCGGCACCTCCAGTTGAAAGGGCCAGTGAGTAGGTGATGTGTACCTGAGAGCCATTGCCACTCTGAGTAGACAATAAACACCTTAAGGGAGGGTAGCATCTGGTAGGCATTTGGAAGGCCACAGGTTCAATCCCTGGCACCCCCACTTAAAAGGCTCAGAGTACAGAGGACGTGAAGTGAGTTAGGAAAAAAACACTTCTCAGTGGGAGAGCATCTCCTTGGCATGCAGAAGGTCCCAAGTTCAGTCCTCAGCATCCTCCAGTTAAAAGGGCAGAATCAGAAGATTAAAATTCTAAACCGGGTGCTAATTCACAAACATTCACAGATAGATCAAGGTAGGTAGCCCTGTTCATCCGTCTGTAGGAGTAGAAAAGAACAGGCATCCGGGAGCACCTTAAGGACGGCCACAATTAGGGACAGGGGTGGAGATTTCACACGTCACATGACTCGTAACTTTCGAAAGCTCCTCCCCTGCCCCAAATTGTGTTCGTCTTTAAGGTGCTCCTGGACTCCCGTTCTTTTCTACAGCGAAATAAGAGTCAATCCAATGACAGTTTCGTTGCAATATGCGATTGAATCTCTTTGGATTGGCGGTGGGGGGGGGATTAGACAAAGCATGCATTGGAGCAGAACTCGGAGACAGTGTGGTCAGAGGGTTAGAGTCAATCATAGAATTATGGGCTCATCTGTCCCTCCTCCCTGCTGCCATTGTCCCCCGAGTGGGACGCTTCTGCACCCAACTTGCCAGATACAAATAGCAGCAGGAGGCCCTAAAAGGGGATTTTCCCCAAGCGCCCAATGCTGCTGAGCCCCACAAGGGGGAGGGGGGGTTGGAAGGTTTAAACTTTGCTGGCAACACACTGACTCTTCTCCATGTTAGGTCCATCCAAGCAGGCAGACTGGGTCAGCCCCAGGGTCTCATCCCACATCCTATAAGAATGCAAAGCAGGGCACAGATGCGCAGTCCTCCCTCTTCCTGGTTCCCTTCACCAGCAACAGGCATGCCTCTGGACATGGAGGTTCCATTTTGCTCTCAAGGCCAGCGGGCACTGAAGAGACCTAGCGTCCACGAACTTATCTAAACCCCTTTATAAGCTTGATCGCAGGCACCGCACACCCCCAGTCCAAAGCAACCAGGTACTTCTGTTAAGGCACTGTTCATTCTGACATATCATTCACGTCTGTCTGTTGGGGAAAGAAATTTCGACCTTGGACGGAAAATCCCAGGCCTCTGCTCAAGAGACAGTATTACAAGGCACCCCAAGATCCTGGATGAAGAAAGTTCAGGCTTCGCTTTATCGATGTATGCTTCTTGTTTGTTTTTGTTGGTTTTTTTTTTTCTCCGTTTCTTTGTTTCATTTCTTTTCTTCATTTAGAATGACCCCTCCTCCCCCCATTTCCAAAAACTTTTAACAAAAAATGAATCATGGAAATGATGAAACTGCTAAAACTAGAACCCTGTGGTTACTTGGTAAAGCTTCTGTACCTTTGTTATACTTAATTGTATACCTGTGTATGTAAATATAAGGCATTCCTATTTTGCAGTCCAGAACAAAAAAAAAAATTAAAACTATTTGTAATATAGAATAAAGTTTATTAAAAAAGAAATGGGAAAAAAGACGCTTTAGTGTGGTGAAGGCTCAAGTCCTGCGTGTGGGTGTTAAAGGGTTGTCAAATTGCTGCCAACTGACAGCGACCCTGTGAATTAATCATCGATTTGGAAGTGTACCTAGAGGCCATCTAGTCCAGGCCCCTGTTCAATGCAGGATCAGTTTAAAGCATCCAGGATCAGGATCTGTCCAGCCTCTGCTTGAAGACCACCAGTGAGGGGGAGCTCCCCACCTCCTTAGGCAGCCCCTTCCACTGCTGGACTAGACTCCTAGAATCCTAGAGTGGGAAGGGGCCATGCAGGCCATCTAGTCCCACCCCCTGCTCAGGGCAGGATCAGCCTCCAGCATCCAGGAGAAGGATCTGCCCAGCCGCTGCTTGAAGACGGCCAGTGAGGGGGAGCTCCCCACCTCCTTAGGCAGCCCCTTCCACTGCTGAACTAGACTCCTAGAATCCTAGAGTGGGAAGGGGCTATAGAGGCCATCTAGTCCCACCCCCTGCTCAGTGCAGGATCAGCCTCCAGCATCCAGGATCAGGATCTGTCCAGCCTCTGCTTGAAGACCACCAGTGAGGGGGAGCTCCCCACCTCCTTAGGCAGCCCCTTCCACTGCTGAACTAGACTCCTAGAATCCTAGAGTGGGAAGGGGCCATGCAGGCCATCTAGTCCCACCCCCTGCTCAGGGCAGGATCAGCCTCCAGCATCCAGGAGAAGGATCTGCCCAGCCGCTGCTTGAAGACGGCCAGTGAGGGGGAGCTCCCCACCTCCGTAGGCAGCCCCTTCCACTGCTGAACTAGACTCCTAGAATCCTAGAGTGGGAAGGGGCCATCCAGGCCATCTAGTCCCACCCCCTGCTCAGTGCAGGATCAGCCTCAAGCATCCAGAAGATTCTGTCCAGCCGCTGCTTGAAGACCGCCAGTAAGGGGGAGCTCCCCACCTCCTCAGGCAGCCCATCCCACTGCTGAACTAGACTCTGAGAATCCTAAAGTAGTAAGGGTCCATCCAGGCCATCTAGTCCCACCTCCTGCTCAATATGTGATCAGCCTAGAGCATCCCTGAGAAGTACCTGTCCAGTCGCTGCTTGAAGACCACCAGTGAGGGGGAGCTCCCGACCTCCTTAATGACCTCCAAAATGTTCTGTTGTTAACAGATGATGCTCCATGCATGCTTTGACAATATAAGGAGAACAACAGGAACACTGAGGGGACCCAATCCTCCAGGAAGGACTGCTCCACACATTTCCATGAAATTAGGGGTGAATGAAGTTCCTCAATTTCAGGATTCTGGTTCCAGAATTAGGCTTTGAACAGTTATGTACTTCTTCTGACTTTAACAGAGAGTGCCACAGTCAATGGAGTATAGTCACCCATAGCATTCTGCATTTCTTTGTAATTCCTGCCATGATACCAACATGCATATAAGTGCTCTGGACAAGGGCTATGGCTCAGTGGGAGAGCAGCTGCTTGGCATGCAGAAGGTCCCAAGTCCAGTCCCAGGGTCTCCCATTAGATTATGTGATAGACCTCTCCATAAGACCCAAGAGAACTGCTGCCTGTATGCGTAGGATGAAATACTTTTTGGGTTGGCAAAAGTCTTCGGGCACCCATACATAAGACATGTAGACATTGGCTAGATGTCGTGTAAAAAGAACTACAACATGAGTGTACATCCACTCACATTCCCAGTTGCTCTTCTGCAGCAGGGGGGAGGGGGGGATGATAAGCATGCATTAGGACCAATGCTCAATTTGTGGGGGAAATTAGCTTAGCGAGAGGAGGGGTAACCGAGATCTTTTGCCGTATGTATACAGTTCCTTTAGAAATGCCTTGAAATGAACCTACCTGATTTGGTTACAGGAGGATTTTGTATTTATTTTTAAAATATGCAAGCACACACTGAGTTCTGTGGGGAGTGGAATTAGCCCTTTGAGGGAGATGGAAAATATACTCCCCCTGTCTTCAATCAGAAAAGCAAAAGAGATTACGTTTACAATCAGCAAGCGACGTCAGGTGCGGAAAGATCACAACAGAAAGCCCAGGCTCTGACAGTCCAACGACCTACGTGCGGGGCAGTACTGCATGACACAGGTGAGCGGTGATTGGTCAAGACCACAGGTATACATTATAGGGGAATTGGAAGGTGAGGTAACTCAGGGGGGAAGAGGAGGGGATTTTCTATCCGGTTCTAGTGACCTCAGACTAGATGGATTTCCAGTGTGATTTTCTAGGCCAAGAGATTATTCCGATGACTTTCCACAATAAGCAACCATCAGTCTGATCCTTTTGTGCACCCTGCTGCACAGTGACAAATATGTGCTAGGCAAACAGAGGGGTCTATCATGGCAGCCCTTGCTGTCACATGTATCCGTGTAGCGCATCGTACAGCTGCACAAACAGGATCGGCAGAATGTCGGATTCATCGGATTCTCACTGGAACCACAATCCAGTTTGGGAGGATCCTGGCACAGAACAAGAGTAATGCAAATATCATGCTCATTTTAGCTAGGCCCAGAATGCTATTCCTAATGGTATAAACCAGGGGTAGTCAACCTGTGGTCCTCCAGATGTCCATGGACTCCAATTCCCATGAGCCCCTGCCAGCATTTGCTGGCAGGGGCTCATGGGAATTGTAGTCCATGGACATCTGGAGGACCACAGGTTGACTACCCCTGGTATAAACCAATGGTTCTTTATAAAAGTAATTTGTAGAAGCCACTTTGAGTCCTCATTGGGGAGAAAGAGACAGAGGGAGAAGCAAGCAATGGAAAATCCCATGGCCGAGAGCAAGCAGGAAGAGGCTGTTCTAGCCCCTTAATGATGGAGACTTTGGGAGAGGGTTGCCAACCCTGGGCTCAGAAATCCCTGGAGATCCAGAGTGGAGCCTGGGAAGGACACAACTTAAGGAGGGGAAGGAGTTCAAAAGGAAGATGATCCCACCCTGCCCAGTTTCTGAATTGGTTGTTTTCTTCAGGGCGCTAAGTAAGGTTGGCCCCTGTCAGCACTGGGATGGGAGACCACCAAGGAAGTCCAGGGTCACTGCGACCCAGAGGTGGGCAATGGCAAGCCACCTTGGAATGTCTCTCACTAGGAAAATGCAGCCGCAGCAGTAAGAGTCAGACTGCTGTCCCTCAACCGCCCCAAAATTCCTCACCTGCCCCCCAGATCTTTCCTTTGCCCCAGAGAACCACCTACTTTGGGATCCCCTATGCTAGTCCAAGGCCATGCTTCTAGGGTTGCCAACCCTAAATTGGGAAAATCCTGGATCTGTGAGGGGTGGAGCCCAGGGAGGAGAGAATCCCTAAAGGGTATAACAGCAGAAAGCTCTCCTTCCAAGTGGCCATTTTCTCCAGGGGAACTGATCTTAGGGATGCCAGGCCTGCATGACCCCTTCCAACTCTATGATTCTATGCAGTAGACTATTTGTCACCACACAGAGTCACAGATTCATATCACATAGCCATGGCCCCTCTCCTAACTAAACTTTGCTCTACAAATTTGTGCAATCCATTTCAACAACACCTGGGAGCCGGTTTGGTGTAGTGGTTAGGAGTGCAGACTTCTAATCTCGTGAGCCAGGTTTGATTCCCCACTCCCCCACATGCAGCCAGCTGGATGGACCTTGGCCTTGCCACAGCACTGAGAAATCTGTTCTGACCAAGCAGGAATATCAGGGCTCTGTCAGCCTCACCCACCTCACAGGGCGTCTGTGGTGGGGAGAGGAAAGGGAAGGTGCATCTAAGATGCTTTGAGACTCCTTTGGGTAGAGAAAAACAGTGTCTAACAACCAATTCTTCTTCGTCTTCAGTAATCTCAGGGCTCTCTCAGCCTCCCCTCCCTCACAGGGTGTCTGTTGTGGGGAGAGGAAAGGGAAGGCAAATGAAAGCCACTTTGAGACTCCTTCGGATAGAGAAAAGCAGCATATAAGAACCAACTCTTCTTCTGAATGAATGAATGAATGCCAGGTCTTGCAGCTGAGTGATAAGAATTCTTTTTTCTCCTGCCCTGAAGCTAACGTTGAAGAGCTTCTTTAGATGGCCCTTCATGTGGCAGCTCTTGAGACAGGTTCCCCACGCCCTTGAAGCATGGGAAAGGTGCCTGGCCATTCTTCCAAAGGATCTTTGTGCACAAACCGTGTACCAACTTTTTGTCTGCTCATCCATGCGCATGGGCAGATGTGCGAGAGAGTTCAGCAATGCCAGGCCCTTCTAAAAAGCAGCTGGGCATCTGGAATTTCCCTCTCTTGATCTGCTCTCCCTTCTAGAACACCAGCCTCCCCCTCTCCCTCTCCCTCGTCCTCTCCCCTTGTCTGGAGGAGGACTGAACAATCGCCTGTGTGGGAGGTCGCACTTTCCGTCCGTACTTTACAAAGCTCCCATTAAAAATCTCCAGGACAGGCGGAGAAAAAGAAATAAAATTGCACGGCCAGCAAATGACGGCCCAGTAAATTGAACCCGACGAGGCAAAACATCTGGAGGAATGAGATTAAACTCCCGTGAATATTTTCCCCTGTATTTTAATAGAAGTTGGGGGGAGGGTCGGGGGGGGGAATCTCACACACAAAATGTCTGCTGCAGTTTACCTTCAGAAGTTGCAAAGTTTCAAAAAAGAAAGAAACTTGCAATGGCCACTCAGGAGGCTTGCTGGGCAAAAGCTGTCCTTGGTCCTGCCTGTTTTCTAAAAGTACTTGGTGGGCCCTAGGAAGGCTGTCAGGGGGCACCGTGTTGGAGACCTTTGTCCTGGTGCACATTCATTAGACTGTGTGACTTTGCAGAGTGCTGTTGAGCCAGACCTTTGACAAGGAGGGCGGGAAGAAGCCATAGTACAAGGGTGGCCAAACTTTGGCTCTCTAGATATCCCAGGACTACAATTCCCTTCAGCCTCTGCCAGCTGCTGGCAGAGGATCGTGGGAATTGTAGTCCATGGAACAGGCCAATGGCCCATCCAGTCCAACACTCTGTTTTGCACAGTGGGCCAAACCCTGGTGCCATCAGGAGGTCCTCCAGTGGGATCTTTGCTCCAGAAGCCCTCCTACATTCCACCCCCCAAGCACCAGACAGAGTGTTCCATCTATACCTTGTGGCTGGCTAATAGCCACTGATGTACTTCTGCTCCAAATATTTAGCCAGTTCCCTCTTTAAGCTACATGAGCTTGCAGCTGCTACCGTTTCCCGCATAAGAGTAGCCATATAGGATGAGGTCAATGTCCAACGCTCTGTGTCACACAGGGGCCAAAACCCCGGTGCCCTCAGGAGGTCCACCAGCAGGGCCAAAAGAACATAGAAGTCTGGGAATTGGCCCGAGCCAGTAGTGTGCTTCTTATGAAGACCTTGGTCTCCATGCTCTGTTATTGGCTCTCTAGAAGAACCAGTGGGCTGATGGCAGAGAGAAGATCCCTCCCTTGCTAGTGATGACACGGTAGGGTTGCCACAGCCAGGTAGGAAATTCATGGAGATTTGGGGGGTGTAGCCTGGTGGGAGAGACGGGGCTCAATGGGGTCCAAGGCCACTGAGTCCTCCCTCCAAAGCCTCCATGTTCTACAGGGGAATCGATCTCTGTAGTATGAAGATGAGCTTTAATTTTGGGGTTCTCCAGGTCCCATCAGGAGGCTGGTCATTCTGCTCCAGCCCCCCCCCCCCTGGAAACTGGCGACCCTAGGTTGTCTGCTGTTACCTGCAGGTGTGGAAGGTTTAGATAGAGAGAGGGGGGACATGATAGCCCTCTTTAAGTATTTGAAAGGTTGTCACTTGGAGGAGGGCAGGATGCTGTTCCCGTTGACTGCAGAGGAGAGGACACGGTTTTCAGTAGCCGAAGGAGTCTCAAAGCGGCTGACAATCGCCGTCCCTTCCTCTCCCCACAACTGTCACCCTGCATGGCAGGTGGAGCTGGGAGAGCCCTGTGAGAGTTCTGTGAGACCAGCTCTATCAGGACTGTGACTAATAAAATTGAAAGGGTACAGAGGAGAGCGACGAAGATGATCTGGGGCCAAGGGACCAAGCCCTATGAAGATAGGTTGAGGGACTTGGGAATGTTCAGCCTGGAGAAAAGGAGGTTGAGAGGGGACATGATACCCCTCTTTAAGTATTTGAAAGGTTGTCGGAGGAGGGCAGGATGCTGTTTCTGCTGGCTGCAGAGGAGAGGACACGCAGTAATGGGTTTAAACTTCAAGTACAACGATATAGGCTAGAGATCAGGAAAAAATTTTCACAGTCAGAGTAGTTCAGCAGTGGAATAGGCTGCCTAAGGAGGTGGTAAGCTCCCCCTCACTGGCAGTCTTCAGCAAAGGTTGGATACAAACTTTTCTTGGATGCTTTAGGATTCTTAGGGCTGACCCTTGCGTTGAGCAGGGGGTTGGACTAGATGGCCTCTATGGACCCTTCCAACTCTATGATTCTATGATTCTATAGTACATTCTCAAGCCCAGTTCCGCCTCCCCCCCCCCCACCCATAACACTCGCCTGAACTCTGCAGCCTCTAAGTCTTTTCCCTTCTCCAAATTTCCTTTCAGAAATCCGTTTTTGTTTTCCTCCCTTGGAGTGATTTTTACCTTTGACAAATAAACCGGCTTGCTTTCACATCTTTCCGGCCATGCACTCCACTTGAAAGCCCCAGCTGCTTTCTAAAGCATTTATTAGAGAACTGGGAAGGAGGGGGCGGGCACCGTGTCAGAAACCCTTGGTGCACGGAAGAGAAATGGGTTCTTGATCCTGAGATATTTGGCGAACATGGCAGAGTTTGCCCAGTCCCAGGAGGATGAGACTGGGTGCCGTCAATAAACCTCCCAAAGAGTAAATTGCACACAAAAAGAGAGAAGGTAAAAACTACGATGAGAGTGCCATTGAGGGGAGAAAAAGAAGCCAAACCAAACAAGGAATATTTTGATCACAAGGAGCCAGCTTCCCTGGCATCATGTATGGGGGAGCTTAAGGCAGGGGTAGTCAAACTGCGGCCGTCCAGATGTCCATGGACTACGATTCCCATGAGCCCCTGCCAGCGAACGCCTTTTCGCGCGTCTCCGCCTCCACATCTGCTGCTGGAAATGGCAGAACAGAGCAACGCACTTTACATGTGACTCTCTTCTGCCTGTCAATCAATCCAGGCAACCAATCCGCTTTCTCCATGTTTTCAAGAGCCCGCGATGCCCACCAATTTTTTTTAAAATCATACTTCCCCGTTGAAATGCCTATGCATAGAGTCATCGATGCACAGTACTTCTTTAATTCCACCCCTTACGGAATCACAAGTCTTGATACTTTTAAAAAATAATCTCGTTCCTTATTTTTTTGGGGGGGGGGGACTTTAGAGAGGCATGCTTTGTGTCACAACTTTGGGAAAAAATTTCTTTTATTCTTGGCATCGCCTGCAGGCTTATCCGCCTATTCGTTGCTCCAGGATGTTAGCCAATTTAAAAAAGAGATTTCCGTCTCTGGGAACAAGGGAGAGGGAGACAGGTATGAGGGCGGAATGAGGCCTTTAGCGCATTTGAGCCTCCATAACTTCTCTCTGCTGTTTGCCCATTGGTGGCTCTCCCTTAGTTCGCGCTAAATAGGTTGGAGAATCCACTTTATGCAATTCCCCAATTAGTGCTTTAAAATGGAGGATGTAGCTGGCCAGTTTGGTGTAGTGGTTAGGAGTGCGGACTTCTAATCTGGTTCGATTCTGCGCTCCCCCACGTGCAGCCAGCTGGGTGACCTTGGGCTCCCCATAGCACTGATAAAGCTGTTCTGACCGGGCAGTGATATCAGGGCTCTCTCAGCCTCACCCACCTCATAGGGTGACTGTTGTGGGGAGAGGAAAGGGAAGGTGAATATAAGTTGCTTTGAGACTCCTTCTGGTAGAAAAAAGCAGCATATAAGAACCAACTCTTCTTCTTCTTCTTCTTCTTCTTCTTCTTCTTCTTCTTCTTCTTCTTCTTCTTCTTCTTCTTCTTCTTCTTCTTCTTCTTCTTCTTCTTCTCAGTTACTGCCCAGAAACTGGATGTGAGCAACATCATACAGAGGGGCCAGAATATAGTGAGGTAAACATTTCACTACATTTAATGGGTGCGGAAATCCCCAGTGTGTTTTCAATTTGCAGGAGACCTAAAACCAGGAAAGAGTTGGGCGTTCATCTGTGTGTGGGCAGGAGCACTAGGGATGTGGCCTGGGAGCCCGAAAAAGTTTGGGGACCACTGGTCTTGTAGGATCGAAGTGATGCTTTGCTCAACGTTCTCCCCCCGTCCCCTGGAAAGCAATGGTAGCAGGAGCACCATCTCTTCCTCCATCCCTCTCTTCTTTCCGTCTCGGTCCCCTTGGCCATTAGAGGCCAGGGCTGCCGCTTGGTAGAGAACAGATTGAGCTGAAGACAAGCAGATGTGAGCGGAGACAACTCCAAGCTGTGCTGCATCTTATCTCTGAGAGCCTTCGGTTTGGAAATGGGAGTTCAAACGGCCACCGGGAGCCTGCGCTGTCTCAGAGCGGGACGTTTATGACGCTCGGCTAAAGGAAGACCTGAATGATGAAAGCGCAGTGATGAATCAGAGGGGTCAGCAGCTCAGAGGAGGTGGCAGAATTGCCTTTCTGTTCTCCGGCTTCAGATCCTGGCGCATCTAACACCGTCTGGGTCCTCCGTGCCCTCTGGGTTTGGTTGCAGAGGCCCACACTCGAGCGGCTATCTTGAGAAGCAGAAGAGGATGTAGTGACGGCTGCAGGAAATCAATGGCCTTGGCACAGATGCAGCAGTTGTCTTCTGTGCTTATCTCTTCTCCCCAAACTTTGGCATGCAATTGCCCTTCTAGGTTAGCTACTAACCCTGGAACCAGTTCTTGCGGGTTTTCTGGGCTGTGTGGCCATGGTCTGGAAGTTGTAGCCAGTAACTGTGGCTGGCTTCTTCAAAGGTAAAGGTAAAAGGTAAAGGTATCCCCTGTGCAAGCACCGGGTCATGTCTGACCCTTGGGGTGACGCCCTCTAGCGTTTTCATGGCAGACTCAATACGGGGTGGTTTGCCAGTGCCTTCCCCAGTCATTACCGTTTACCCCCCAGCAGCTAGCTGGGTACTCATTTTACCGACCTCGGAAGGATGGAAGGCTGAGTCAACCTTGAGCCGGTTGCTGGGATCGAACTCCCAACCTCATGGACATCGCTTCAGACAGCATTTCTGCTGCTTACCACTCTGCGCCACAAGAGGCTCTTCTCTTCAAAGTTAGGACATGGCAAAATGGGAATCTCTCCATGGCAAATTGTGGAGCATGTGAACAGTTGTTTTTCAGGTGCAAGGGGGTGACATATCACATTCCTGTCTTATCTTAGAGTCTCCCAGGGGATGGACTGGAACTGGCTTTTCCTTGGTCTGGATGAAGTTCATTAGCAAGTCTGTTAGGAAATGCTTTACCTGGGTCTGGGTGGAATTCATTAGTAAGTCTGCATTGTTCCTATGTCTGGGTGCAATCCAATAGCAAGTCCATTAGGAATTGTTTTTCCTGTGTCTGGCTTGAGTTCATTAGCAAGTCCACTTGAAATGTTTTTTTCTTGACCTGAGCAGAGTTCACTAGCAAATCCATTAGGACGTGTTTTTCCTGGGTCTAGGTGGCGTCCACAGGAAAACATTTAGTTAGTACAGTTCAAGCACTGTTTTGTTGCTTGGAAGCAGAGAGGGTCACCAGGAGAGGAAAGTGTGAGCCACATCAAGGGTTGATGGGGTGGTGAAATTCATCGTTATGTTGTGGGTGGAGCCTGGAGAAGGCAGCGGTTGAGGAGGTGAGAGACCTCAGTATGGTCTAGTGCCAGAGAGCCTGTCCTTCAATGGGTCCATTTTCTCCAGGGGAATCTCTACGGGCGTGCGGCTGTTTAGCCATCTTTGCTAGAGGACGAGAAGTTGAGTTTCTCACCCGGATTCCAAATCGTGGCAGAAACATGTCTGGAGACTGATCCGTGCTTTGGCGAAATCAAGTGGGAACAGCGACGGAACCTTCAAGCCCATGTCACGGCTATGAGGAAGACCTCTTCATTCCTTCCTAGACTTCGTTAGCAGCTCTGTCTCTTAGCAACAACCTGCGTTCCCCCAACCGTCTCGGAAAGCTCAGATGTGGGGGAGAAAATTTGCTCTCCAGGGAGAAAAAGAGGAAATTTTTGTTGTTGGCTCACAGTCCTGCCCGTGAAGAAAGGGAGTCCACAAAAGGACTCTTGAGCATCTGCCAACTTCCCTGCCGAGGGATAATTTCCACAGATAAAACCTGCCTTGGGGATCAAACAGCATGGAGAGGTAATCTTTCGCCTCACCCTGCAAAAATAAGGGTCCTGACCCAGATCTGCCAGGCATCTCCATTTCCACACCTGAACACATGAAGTGCCCTTGCATGAGAAGGTGGCCCTTGATCAATCAAGGCCAGTATTGTCTCCTCAGTAGATCCACAGGGTCTCAGACAGAGGTCTCACAGCTTGTACTGCCGGGGATTGAACCTGGGACCTTCTGCGTGCCATGCAGATACTGCATTGACTGAGCCATAGTCTTTCCTTTGAACACAGCTGTCACGTGTAGCTGCCTTTTATTGATGTGGAACATCTACTGGTGCGGTCCCTCCAATGGAGGTCTATGGACATGACATCGTAGTCCCGCTCCCAGGGACCGCATCAGTAGATGGCCAGCGCTGCCAGAGCACTGAGGCGCACTTAGTGCTCTGGTGTTGCTGCTGCCAGTCTTCCAAGGCTGCTCCCACCCCCTGGAGTGTGGGACCGGCCTCGGGAGACTGACGTGGGAAGGCCCAGCCCAGCAACTCACAGCACTGGGTCACATTCGGCTGGCCCCGCCCCCACCAGCAAGTAAGGAGGGGGCGAGAATCCTTGTTGGTTGTTTTATTGAATCAGACCCTGGATCCATCATGATCAGAATTGCCTACTCAGGCTGGCAGCAACCCCCCAGGGTCTCAGGCCAGGGTCTTTCCCATCCCCTTTCACCTGCTCCTTTTAAACTGCAGGTGCCAGGGATTGAACCCGGGACCTTCTGCATGCGTAGAAGATGCTCTATCACTGAGTCATTGTCCTTCTACTGAATCAGATTCCTGATTCATCAAGGTCAGTATTTTCTACTTTGACTGGCAGCAGCTCCTCAAGGTCTCAGGCGCAGGTTTCCTTTTTAACTGAAGATGCCGGGGATTGAACCTGGGTCTTTCCACGGGGCCAAAGGGATGCTCTGTCACTGAGTTATGGTCTTTCCCATGGGTCTCCCTTCTTCCCCATAAACCTCATAACAACGACCCTTTTACAGCCGGCTCAGGCGTGGCGGGTAATAAATTTAAGAAATAAATAAAGGTGAATTGACCATTATGTCAGTTCTGTCTCTCACATGACTTTGTCCTCCGTGACATCATCACGTTGAAGGCCCTGATTGGCAGTGCAGTGTACCAATCCCATCCCATTCTTGGCATGAGCCCTGGCTGACTAGAACCAGCCTTTCAGCAATTCCAGACAGGTGAAAGAAGCCGTCGATTTAAAACAAAAAACAAAAAATCCAGCAACCACACCAAACTGGGCAGTGAAAATGAAAACTTTCCCCACCACTAAAGGATTTCTCTGAGGTTTTTTTTGCCTCCAAATCAAGATGGAAGAATATCCACAGCATCCCTGCTTTTCTTCCTGACCTTGTTTTTATGACTTATTCCTAATAATAATGCATAAGAAGGAATGGAGGGGCGACACTCAGAAAATTAATTTCCTGCCCACTCGTCGCCACAATCTGTCTGGGAAAATGTTGCAAGAGAAAGGGATGTACAAGCATTCCTCAGAGAGCGCTACGGAGAGTGGTGGTGATGACGAAGTCTCCCGTATGACACTCAGCCACTCAAATGACAAATGTCAACCGGATTCTCAGATGTCCCAGGAAAAAGATCACGCATGCAAAGCAAATTGCTCCATTCTTTTTTCCAGTTATTTCCTTCCTTCTCTCTATCTCCTTCTCTCTGTCTCCCTTCCTTCCTTCTCTCTATCTCCCTTCTCTCTGTCTCCCTTCCTTCCTTCCTTCCTTCCTTCCTTCCTTCCTTCCTTCCTTCCTTCCTTCCTTCCTTCCTTCCTTCCTTCCAGAATTCAAGTTCTCCTTCCTTCCTTCCTTCCTTCCTTCCTTCCTTCCTTCCAGAATTCAAGTTCTCCTTCCTTCCTTCCTTCCTTCCTTCCTTCCTTCCTTCCTTCCTTCCTTCCTTCCTTCTCACTGTCTCCCTTCATTCCTTCCTTCCTTCTTTCCTTCCTTCCTTCACCATTGCATTTGAATGAATGAATGAATGAATGAATGAATGAATGAATGAATGAATGAATGAATAGATTTGTATACTGCCCTCCCCTGCAGCTCAAGGCGGTTTACACTGAAATTTTCATGGTCCATTACAAGGGACTTCATCATAGAGAACGTATAATATTTCAAACAGCAGAATTTGTTACAATTAAATAGTTAACACTTGGAATGAGAACATTTCAACTCCAGAACTCAGCGGTTGTACATTGTTTGCTGCACGGAGATTAAATTCTCCCCCACCCCCCATTTGCAAGACATAGTTGGTGACGGGAGGGGGCTCTGAGCTCTGGATTGGTGGAGTCCCTCCACCCTCGCCGGGCTGGGTCCGTAGACCATCCTCATCGCCCTCCTTGGCACCCTCTCCATCCTGTCCATGTCCTTTTGGAAGGTAAAGGTATCCCCTGTGCAAGCACCGGGTCATGTCTGACCCTTGGGGTGACGCCCTCTAGCGTTTTCTTGGCAGACTCAATACGGGGTGGTTTGCCAGTGCCTTCCCCAGTCATTACCATTTACCCCCCAGCAAGCTGGGTACTCATTTTACCAACCTCGGAAGGATGGAAGGCTGAGTCAACCTTGAGCCGGCTGCTGTGATCGAACTCCCGGCCTCATGGGCAGAGCTTTCAGACTGCATGTCTGCTGCCTTTCCACTCTGCGCCACAAGAGGCTCTTCCTTTTGGAAGGGAAGCCTCAAAAAGGACATGGACGAAATAGGAGGTTTAACAGCCAAACCCAGGAGAAGACCTCCGGTGTTTCTGGATGGCAGATCGCTAAAAATTCTGTGGAGCGCCAGCCGGTCGCATGCATGACACCCACCCACATTCTGCTGCCCCTAATCTCTGCATCATTGAATTTAAGGTCAGAAAAAGGCTTTTCCTTTCGTACGCAGGGGCTGCAACGGCCAGGCCAATAAGTCAGCAATGCACTTTGGGTAGCAGGACCTCCCTTTCAATCCAGTGACCTCTCATTCTTTCAGCCCTCCACCCCCTTTTACGCCTCTGAAGGATGATTGTTTTAGATGAGAGACTCCCTTTTGTTTGAACGATGGAGTCCTTGATGCGGAAATGATGGAGGCAATAGGCAATCGCTCTTTCCTCCTATTTAGAAGAAGAAGAAGAAGAAGAAGAAGAAGAAGAAGAAGAAGAAGAAGAAGAAGAAGAAGAAGAAGAAGAAGAAGAAGAAGAAGAAGAAGAAGAAGAGTTGGTTCTTATGTGCCGCTTTTCTCTACCCGAAGGAGTCTCAAAGCAACTTATATTCACCTTCCCTTTCCTCTCCCCACAACAGTCACCCTGTGAGGTGGGTGAGGCTGAGAGAGCCCTGATATCACTGAAGAAGAAGAAGAGTTGGTTCTTATATGCTGCTTTTCTCTACCCAAAGGAGGCTCAAAGTGGCTTACAATCGTCTTCCCTTTCCTCTCCCCACAACAGACACCCTGTGGGGTGGGTGAGGCTGAGAGAGCCCTGATATTCCTGCTCAGTCAGAACAGCTCTATCAGTGCTGTGTCGAACCCAAGGTCACCCAGCTGGCTGCATGTGGGGGAGTGGGGACTCAAACCTGGCTCGCCAGATTACAAGTCCGCCCTCCTAACCACTTCACCAAACTGACTGCAATTTATATTGCAGTCTTCTTCTTCTTCCCTGGAGTTCTGGGTTGCAGAGCAGCCCTGTTTGAGGCTCACAACCACCCTGCGAGGTAGGTTAGACCCAAGTAGAGTAATTAACAACTGGAATGTCCAGCCTCAGGAAGTGGTGGCGGCTACAAGTACACAGAACCAAGAAGGGACTGGATAAACCTTATATCAGAGGTCCATCAATGAATATTAGCCCTCCCACTGTGATCCCCCAAGCTCCAGGAATACAGAATGCATACTGTGTGCATTTGATCTGTCTTGGCATGCATGTTGAGCAATTCTTGCATTAAGTTCAAGGGGCATAAAGCTGAAGGTATGGTTAAACTCCCCTTGTCCCTAGCTTAACTTGTAAAGCCCCATTCAGGTCCAGCTATTTTGTTGATCCAGCCATGCGCAATATGGCTAACTTACACCGGACAATTCACTCCATATCTGCGGTTCCCATTTTGTGCCAATAGTTGCCAGCTCTCAAACTCACCATTGGAAACCCAGATTTCCAAGGGGGACCTGGCCACACTTTCCAAAGCTGCAAAATGCACTGGTTCCCAATTCACACAACATGGGGAAATCGTGGGGAGCACATTTTCCTGTTACGGGTCGGAGCACCAAAATCATGACAACTGAACACGTGCATTTGGATAGGGGGATTTCAAAGCCGGAGATGAGCAGAGGTGGCAGCCCAAAAGAGGTTCCACTCCAACATCTCCAGATGTTTACCAAACCAGAGCTGGCAACCTAAAGAATCGGACACCCCAACAGATGTTGTAGCATGCTGTAGCTGTCACATCTGAACAAGGCCAGAGTAGCTTTACCTGTCGCCGTCTAGGAGGCCCAAATGAGATTTGAACTCAGGACCTCCCCGATCGGGGCTGATTTCGCGAGCTTTAGTTGCCAAGGCCGATTAGAGCCAAACGTCAATATTTCCCCTGGACCCAGCTGCTCTCAATGCCCACAAAGCCTTCCCCGCCTCCCGAGACGCCGCGAAGCATGCAGACCTGTCCCCCAAAACCGCCCTGTCACAGGAGGATTAGGGACCTCTCTCATTTAAATCCGCCAACTTTCTTTTCCATTCCCAACCGGCCCCCATTCTGCCCCGCTTCCTAAATCCTTGATTTATTTTAAGCCGCCCGAGAAGGATGGCGAGATGGCGGACCGGGAGACGGCAAATGCAATTAAAACGGAGGGGGGAACTCGGATCCTCGTTTGTAATCACCGCTTCCGGAAAAGCAATATGCTCTGGATTAGGGCGCTTCGGGCTCGGAAGGGGACCATCTGGCCTGCCTCTGCTCATTCCCCCTTCAATCCTGACATTTTGCAGCTGTCAAGATAAAGCTGTTTCGACGAGGAACACGGCCGTTTGTTTATAGGGAAATAATATGTAGCGAGTTATGATTAATCAAGGTGTCTCCAAACCTGCTGCAGGCTCCGCCAGCAGATTGGGTTTTGCAGCCAAGAATTTTGTCTCCTGAATTGCTAACTTCGTTCCCTCCCCCTCCCCCCCGGTGCTCCTTTTCTCTTTCTCTCCTAATCATTTCTGGAAGCTATGGCAAGATGCGCGGGAACGCAGCTTTGGCGGCCACAGGTGGGACCTGTTGCAGAGCTGAGAAAAATGGCCAGGAAACCGGGAGGATGCCGGGATGGAAAGGGAGACGGCGGAGACATGTTCTCGTCCCCTTTCTGCTTGTAATGTTTAGCTTGATCCGGACGCTGTTTAGTAGCAGGGAGACGAGTACAGATCAAGGTCTTCGTGGTTCCTGGGCATATGCCTTTGACGTGACACTGTGAATGGGTGAAAACCACTGAGTTGGCACAGACGGTTCTCCTAGAACGACCTGTCGGCAGCGCTGCTGGACCCCGGCTCCAAGCGTGGTGGGAGCTGGGAGGGAGGCAAAGACTGGAAAGACGGAGTTGCAGGTCACCGTGACATCATTTCTGGCTAGGAATGCGGAAGCTAACTCACCGGGTCCTGTGACACTCTAGAATTTCTTGCCATCTCGATGGTACAAACCGTAGAGATCAGGAATGTTCTCAGAGGGCCATGCCACACAGTGGTGTCATTTCCAGGTTTCTAACCAGGAGGGTTGCCATCTCTGCGCTGGGAAAATACCTGGAGATTTGGAGAGGAGGGTGGAGTCTGAGGAGGGCAGGGTTTGCGGAGGGGAGGAGCCTGAATGGGATATGTTATTAGGGTTGCTACGCAGAGGCAGGACATGGCAAGCCATCTCAGTGTCTCTGGTCACAGTGGGGCAGGAGTTCTCACGTCCCTACCAACTCCAATGTGAGGTTCCACAGGGGTGGTCCTCTCCCCCATGTTATTTAACATCTTTATGCACCCTCTGGCCCAGCTGGTCTGGAGTTATGGGCTGGGCTGTCACCAATATGTGGATGACACCCAGCTCTTTCTCCTGATGGACAGCCAGCTGGAATCTCCCTAGATACATTTGCCAGATGTTTGGAAGCCATAGCTGGATGGTTAGAGCAGAGTTGCCTAAACTCAACCTCTCCAAGATGGAGGTCCGGTGGCTGAGAAGAAAGGGGGCAGACTTGGAAGGGCGTCTACCCATGTTGGTTGGGGTGCAGCTTAAGATCACACTGTCTGCCAGGAACTTGGGGTGATCCTGGATGCCTCCCTGTCTACATAGGCCCGGGTCACAGAAGTAGCCTGCATGGCATTTTTCCATCTCTGCCAAGTGAGGCTGCTAGTGCCCTGTCTGTCCTTGGACTGCTTGGCCACAGCGATCCATGCAGCGGTCACTTCTAGGCTAGATTTCTGTAACTCGCTCTACGCTGGCCTGCCCTTGTCCTTCATCCGGAAATTGCAGCTGGTGCAGAATGCAGCTGCTAAGGTCCACACAGGAACATCTTGGAGGGCCCACATCCAGCCTGTGCTGAGGCAGCTGCATTGGTTGCCAGTTGTGGCCTGGATCAAATTCAAGGTTTTGCTTTAACCTTTAAGGCCATCCCCGGTCTGGGCCCCACTTATTGGAGGGACCGCCTAACTCCTTATGCAACCTGCAGGGAGCTCCGCTCAGCGGGTGTGAATTTGTTAAAGAACCCTCTCCCCGCAACAGACACCCGTGAGGCAGGTGGGGCTGAGAGAGCTTGGGGAGAACTGTGACGAGCCCAAGGCCATTGTGCTGGCCGCACGTGGAGGAAAACTGGGGCATCAAGCCTGATTTTCCATATTAGGGGCTGCCACGACACCAACCTGGCATTCAATAAATCTTCCAGGGTCCCCTCAGCCTGGGCATCTCCCATTAATATCCTTCCAACTCTTCGCAACACGTTGATCCACCAATACCCGGCTCAGACGGCTACAGCGGCTGCTTAAATAAACATCGAGCCATCTGGATTCTGATGCAAACCAAATGCCCCCGTCCATCTACGGCGAGGAGGAAGTGCAGAAGGATGAGGCGGAGGATCGGGAATTCTGAGGCTGGCTTTCGTGTGGCTTTCGTCCATGGCTGGGAAGGAGCTAGGAAGGGCCTGCTGCTGGGAATGCCAACTTCGAGTTAGGAGATTCCTGGATATTTGGGGGTGGAGCTCTGGGGAAGGCAGGGCTTGTGGAGGAGAGGGAAGCTCAGGCCAACAACCTAGAAGAAGAGGATGGAGGACCCGCCCTTTGAGGCAAGGCAGAACAGTTTTATTAGTTCTGTGGAGAGCCCAAGGTCACCCGGCTGGCTGCAGGTGGAGAAGGAGCTGGGAATGAAACCCAGCACCCCAGATTAGGATCTGCCACTATTAGCCACTACATCAAGTAATGATCTTGAGCAGGGGTAGTCAAACTGCGGCCCTCCAGATGTCCATGGACTACAATTCCCAGAAGCCTTCTGGGAATTGTAGTCCATGGACATCTGGAGGGCCGCAGTTTGACTACCCCTGATCTTGAGTATCATGTGACGTCTCTGTTGATGCAGCTCAAGGCTGCATTTGCCTCCTTTACCGCCACATCACACTGTGACCGCTTGCAGTTAGCTTCCAGCCCACAAGAACACCAAGATGTCCTTCACACGCACCCTGCTACCCGGAGGTATATCTCCCATCCAGTATGCATGCATTTCAATTTTGCAACCGAGATGATATCCAGCCACTCTCTGGAGCAGGGGTAGTCAAACTGCGGCCCTCCAGATGTCCATGGACTACAATTCCCAGGAGCCCCTGCCAGCGAATGCTGGCAGGGGCTCCTGGGAATTGTAGTCCATGGACATCTAGAGGGCCGCAGTTTGACTACCCCTGCTCTGGAGGTTGGCAACTCTCCTTTCCCACAAAAATTCACTCCATTAAACAAGTTTCTGGCCCAGGTGTTTGTTCCCATTTTGCTGTTTCTCAAGGGCTGATTCTGCAAACAATTTCATCACATCCCAGGGCCCTGAGCCTCACGGGAGGGCCGTATAGAAATATACAAAAAAATGGGGGGGGGGGGGAAATAAGAATTCTGTGGGTTTTAACTACAGCAGACCCCCCTTGCTTCGCCATTTCATTTCATTTCACTTCGTTTTAAATCAAGTGACATTATTTTTAATTTATAAGAATGGGGCAAGGTAACGGGCAGCCCAAGAACGGTGCCCATAAATTGAAAAACCTCTTAACGGCTGCCAGTTTTGACCTGCCAAAAAAGGGGTCTTTCTTGCGCTGGGATAGTAATGGAGAATGTCAATCACAGCTTGGCGAGTGTTTTCAATACAATAATTGATATTAAAAATGTCACAAAGTCTGACATGTTTCAACACACACATCGAAAAGTGTGTTCGTGGGGTCCTCCACCCCCCCCCCCTCATGCTGCACAGTCTTGGAAGAAAAGGTCAAAGTTAAGGAAGACGTGAAAGAAAGAAGTCTGGGCTAATTGTTTCCCACCAAGAACTGATGTATGGCCAATTTGTTTTTTTTTTGGGGGGGGGGGGCAAGGAAGACAGGCAGATTCTCCCATTCCATATCTAAACATGAACACAGGAGTCTCACCGCACACAAAAAGCAGACTCTCAGCTCATGGGTAAGAGTTGGACAATAGAGACACCACAAATCTTTACAACTAGAGATTATTAATATCTTCAATGTAAAGCTAACATAAAACATAGAAGAAGAACAAGAAGAACAAGAAGAAGAACAAGAAGAAGAACAAGAAGAACAAGAACAAGAAGAACAAGAACAAGAAGAGCTGGTTTATGTACCCTACTTTTCATTACCCGAAGGTAATGGGTCTGAGAGAGCTCTGAGAGAACTGGGACTGTTCCAAGGTCACCCAGCAGGCTTCATGTGGATGAGTAAGTTTTTTATACGCTGCTTTTCTCTGCCCTAAGAAGTCTCCAAAGCAGCTTACAATTACCTTCTTTTACTCTCCCCACAGCAGACACCCTGCAATATTTCATAAGGTTTCTAAATTAAATGGGATGAAAAAGGGGGCTTCCCCCCCCTTAATAATGAAGATGAGCTGGGTTTTTTGCCCCACTTTACTCGTAACAAGTCTCAAAGCAGCTTCCAATCACCTTCCCTTCCTCTCCCTAAAACACCTGGGAGGGAGGCGGGGCTGAGAGAGAACTGTGATTGGCCCAAGGTTACCCTGCTGGCTGCATGTAGAGAAGGAGGGAAGCAACCCTGGCAGTTCTCTGTTTTAGAGGCCTCTGCTCTTCACCACAAGACCCGGCTGGAATCAACCAGAGCGCAAGTTAAGGTGTTGCAGATCCCTTTTACAAATTACTCGAAAAATCTTGGCAGGGGCGTTGACTGCCTTCGTCTTCGTCTTCTTGGAAAAGGCAATGCCTGATGTCCAAAGAAGAAAAGAAGACAACCCTGCAGAGGGCAGCAAGAAGTCATTTAGAGAGGACCAGGAGGTCAGGACTTTCTCTCTCCTGTTAAGGAGTATCCCTTTCTGTCTTTTAAGCTCCATTTCGTCGGCCTGCAGATGGTTCTGGTCATGGCAATCTCCAAAATTCTTCATTTAGCCTCCTCTCTCAACTAAAGTTGTTGTTAGGAATCTCTCGGTGTCTCTACTCTTTCCCATCAAGTATGTTAGTTCTTAAATAAACCTTTGCCTACTCTATAATCAGGTTGAGCACCATTGCTGTGTCAATTACTCTGCCCATACCTTTTATGGCCTGTGGCAACTTGAGCCTTTATCCTTCTGTGCCTGCCAGAAGAGCCACTACATCAGAGGTCCTCAACCATCTTCTCCTTGAGAAGAAGAACTGCATGGCATTATACTTTACAACAGTCCTTCCTCTCTCAAACCCCCTTTTCCCAGGCTCCGCCCTCAAATCTCCAGCAGTTTCCCAACCTGGAGCTAACAACTCAGGGAGTGTCTGTCAACCAATGGGAGGGTTGGGGGTGGGTGGGGAGCTGCATCATGTGATTAAAATTTAAAGGAAAATTAGGCCATATCTGCTTACTGGACAGTCTTACCACCGAGTTCTTGTCAGTTCCTAGAGTTACCTGAGAATGGCAAAAGGTAGTTCTAGGAATCACCAGATAATCTGTGGTAAGGTCTTTATGAAAGTAGATAATGCCCAGGCAATTCTTAGAGTTACCTAAGAATGGCTAAGGGTAGTTCTAGGAATCACCAGATAATCTGTGGTAAGGTCTTTATGAAAGTAGATAATGCCCAGGCAATTCCTAGAGTTACCTAAGAATGGCAAAGGTTAGTTCTAGGAATCACCAGAGACTCTGTGGTAAGGTCTTTATGAAAGTAGATAATGCCCAGGCAATTCCTAGAGTTACCTAAGAATGGCAAAGGCTAGTTCTAGGAATCACCAGAGACTCTGTGGTAAGGTCTTTATGAAAGTAGATAATGCCCAGGCAATTCCTAGAGTTACTTAAGAATGGCAAAGGCTAGTTCTAGGAATCACCAGAGACTCTGTGGTAAGGTCTTTCTATGAGTAGATGAGGCCTTGTTTTTCTTTCAAATTAGACCTGGAAAGAGGGGATCCCTGGCTCCCACTGAAGTCTTGGTAGTCCTGACAGAGGGAGAGATTGGTGTGAAACCAGGCAGCCTTCCTTCAAGTAGCAACAGCACTCGTTCGGATCGGGCCGCAGGGCCTAATCTCTGTGCTGGTGCAACCTCTGCCATCCCAAATTAAGCCAAATGGACAGTCCTTTCCGCTGAGCACAGTTCCCTCTCTCGCAAAAAGCGTCAAAGTCAAGTCTACACGCCGAGATTTCCGGAGCAGCAAAACGGTTCGCGCAGGCAATGTGGATATTTATAGAGCGCCGATCCATAAAGTGGGTTCTTGAAAGGTCCCTAGTAATAGCTACTTAATTACGCACTGCGCAATTTTTTTTATTATTTTTTTTGTGATAAAAGCAGCCCGAGATGTTTTGCATTGAATTGTCACCGTAGGCGGGGTGAGAAAAAGAAAGCCCAACTAATGCATTTCTAATAACTCCTCTAATCCACACCTCTCTCTCTCTTTCTCTCTCTCTCTCTGTTCTGCTTTCGGCTGGATTACTTTGATGAATTGATTTAAATGGCTGATCGACTGGGAGTCACTTCTCGGGAATATTCGGCACAAGCTACGGACCTGGAGGAGACTGCCGTGGCTCTTCTGTGAACGAGGTTGGCCTGGACCTCTTGACAGACATGCCTCACTGACTCTACTGCTGTTGCACAGTTAGCTCTAGGATCTGGGCTGCATTTTGAGGAGCGATTTCTTGGCATCTAAAGCTCTCCTGCTCTTACAATGGCATGACCCAGATCTGTTTACCTGAAGAATATATGGCTGATGTTCCTCCCCTCCCCCAAATCCTGCCCCCTCTCTGGGTTCAATCCTCAGACCTCCAGATATTTTCCTATTTGGAGCTGGCAACCGTAGCAGTGGAACGTATTTTTGGGAGAGAGGGAGAAGGAGGGGACCCACCTCCATGACCAGTTGATCAAGGTTGGCATTATGATGCAGCGGCTAAATCCCAGCGCTAGGAGGCGTCATCAGGAGAAGGTCTCAGCCTCTATGTGTGAGACAGGATGCTGGACTAAATGGGCCACTGGTCTGACCCAGCAGGGTTCTTCTGATGTTCTTAGGATGCTGGACTAGAAGGACCCCTGGTCTGACCCAGCTGGGCTCTTCTGATGTTCTCAGGATGCTGGACTAGATGGACCCCTGGTCTGACCCAGCAGGGCTCTTCTGATGTTCTCAGGATGCTGGACTAGATGGACCCCTGGTCTGACCCAGCAGAGCTCTTCTGAGGTTCTCAGGATGCTGGACTAGATGGACCCCTGGTCTGATCCAGGAGGGCTCTTCTGATGTTCTTAGGATGCTGGACTAGATGGACCCCTGGTCTGATCCAGCAGGGCTCTTCTGGTGTTCTTAGGATGCTGGACTAGATGGGCCCCTGGTCTGATCCAGCAGGGCTCTTCTGGTGTTCTTAGGATGCTGGACTAGATGGACCCCTGGTCTGATCCAGCAGGGCTCTTCTGGTGTTCTTAGGATGCTGGACTAGATGGACCTCTGGTCTGATCCAGCAGGCCTCTTCTGGTGTTCTTAGGATGCTGGACTAGATAGACCTCTGGTCTGATCCAGCAGGACATCTTATTATCTTGTGAAGACGTTGGCCCTTATGTCCTGTTTTGGGTCCTCCAGAGGAACTGGCTGGCCACTGTGGGGAAGCAGGGTGCTGGGTGAGACAGACCCCCTGGTCTGATTCAGCAAGTCTCTTTGTGTTTTCTCTGTCACCTGGAGATCAGTGATCATCCCAGGAGATCTCCAGCTACCACCTGGGGGTTGGCAACCCCACTTAGAGCCAACTCGTAGTGGTTAGGAGCACGGACATCTAAACTGGTGAACTGGGTTTGATTCCCTGCTCCTCCCCCACATGCAGCCAGCTGGGTGACCTTGGGCCAGTCACAGCACTGATAAAGATGTTCTGACTGAGCAGGAATCTCAGGGCTCTCTCAGCCTCCCCTCCCTCACAGGGTGCTTGTTGTGAGGAGAGGAAAGGGAAGATGATTGGAATCCGCTTTGAGACTCCTTTGGATATAAGGCATATAAGAACCAACTCTTCTTCTTCTTCAGTAATCTCAGGGCTCTCTCAGCCTCCCCTCCCTCACAGGGTGTCTGATGTGGGGAGAGGAAAGGGAAGGCAAATGGAAGCTGCTTTGAGACTCATTCTGGTAGAGAAAAGCAGCATATAATAACTAACTCTTCTTCTGATCCAGCAAAGTTCTTCTGTTCTTCAGCCTGCTCGACTCAATTCAAAACTAGTCAAATATTGGGTTTTTGGGTTGTGGCCCCAAGTGGGAGGCCAGGTTGACAACCTATACATACTGCTGGAGAAAGAAATATTCCTTTCGAGAACTTGTCATTCAAAACAGGCCAGCATTTATTCAGTACTGGGAGGAAGGGAGGCAAATGGGGGAAAGCCTTGATTCTGAACATGACTACTTATTGGCGGAGGATATTCATGGTCATTGTGGATTGTATTTTTTACCGTCTGTCCATCCATCTGTCCGCCTACCTACATACCTGTCTGTCTGTCTGTCAGTCAGTCTCTCTCTCTATATACATAAATATATGTATGCCTACCTGCCTACCTGCCTACCTACCGATCCCAATTTGACAGTACCTTTTTTGCAATGAAGCCCCCCAGACCGCCCCCCCTCTTCCCAATTTGGCTGCCCTCTCCCCATCCTTTAATCTCCCTCTTGTTCTCTGGATCTAAGGGAAGGGGGTCAAGATGCTCCCCCCACCCACACACACACACCCCTCTGCCGGGTTGCCCCTCCAAAGCACAGCTGAGATTGGAGAGTGATGCCGTTTGCCTCTGGACTCCTTGATTCATCAAGAATGCCCCGGGGGTCTCTCTGCAGGAGGGCTCCCTCCCCCTCCCCGGTCAGTGAATACAAGGAAGAAGGCTTGTTGCTGGCAGGACCCAGGGGGCAGGGCTGTAGCCTTTCGTTTAACACACGGGTCGTCTCACAGGTCACTGTGAGCCCTGCTCACCTGCTCGGTCCATTTGTCCGGGATGAGGGATGGAAAACGCAATTGCCTCTGAGCTTGACGGGTGTGCCGGCTAAGCCGAGTATCTCTTTTGCACTTTGAGTGTGCAGTCGGCTGCCCTGCTTTCATCAATCTCTACACAGCAAGGTGAAAGGGCTACACAAACCAAGCACGGCCGTCCTCTCCATACATAAACAAGGCGGATGCCAGAGCACTGGTTGTCAGACGCAGAGATGACCGGGCAATGCCACAGAAAAACAGTTCTGTCCACATGAGCTGCTCATTAAAAACCAAGTGGGAAATGGCTCTTTGATATTTTATCTCTGCATGGAAAGGGTTAAGGGGATTCTCTCACTGGGGGCCCCACCCTCTCCTCTTTGGCCCTTGCTTGCTTTTGTTTTTTATCATATATAGGATCTCCCTTCTTCTCTCTCTTACCTGGCTTGGAGTGGTAGCAAGTTTACCTTTTTGGAAGTTAATCGTCTCACAATGTTAAATGTACGTTTATGAATATGTCACCTAACTTGTGCTTCTATTTTTTTTTAAGTAAAATTTCTGTCTCTTGTTACCACTGGAGTCAGATAATCTTTGTCATTTGTTTGAACCGTATTGGCTCCGTCACTGGGAAACATAAAGGTTCAGGGGTACTGTATAAGGCTGTCAAGAAAGCCCAGGGTTTCCATGTAAACCTGGTTGAGAACACCTGTTGTAAGGCTTCTATTCTTCCAAGGCAAATGATTAACCTGGGGGGGGGGGGAGAGCCTGAGGAGGACAAGGCCTGGGGTGGGGCCGGATCTTAATTGGGGATAATTCCACAGGAGTCCTTTCTCCACAGGAGCCGTTTTCTCCTGCACAACTAACTCTTTTGAAGAAGAAGAAGAAGAAGAAGAAGAAGAAGAAGAAGAAGAAGAAGAAGAAGAAGAAGAGTTGGTTCATATATGCCACTTTTCACTACCCGAAGGAATCTCAAAGGGGCTTACAGTCGCCTTCCCATTCCTCTCCCCACAACAGACACCCTGGGAGGTGGGTGAGGCTGAGAGAGCCCGGATATCACTGCTTGGTCAGAACAGTTTTATCAGTGCTGTGGCGAGCCCAAGGTCACCCAGCTGGCTGCATGTGGAGGAGGAGCGGGGAATCAAACCCAACTCGCCAGATTAGAAGTCCTCACTCCTAACCACTACACCAAGCTGGCTCTGAGAACAGTTTGCCTTGCGAACAGTTCTGATTCCCACCCAGAGCCTGGTAACCCCAACATCTGAAGCTTGTAAAGGGGGATTTAGCAGAGGCTGCCATGGGGCAGAGCATCCCACACGAAAGAAGCAGGAACTAGCCTTCCCCAAGACGATGGGAGCAGATACAAGCAGCTGTGTTCAGGCCTGCCAGCTGGCAGATCTCACTCTGGCAAAGTAACCCATTACAAGCCGATGCCAAGTTGTCCTTTCCTCTATCTGTGCTTGAGTGGCTTGAAGGACACAGTCCGGGCCTGCGTGGTTTCCCAAACACCTTTCCAAAGGGTAGTCGGTTTCCTTACGAGGCTTTCGATTAAACCGTCTCCGTCCTCAACGGTTCCCTTGTGGATCCTGCAGACTCACACCTGTCTCTCGCTCCCCTCCCTCTTTTCCTCTTTTAATCTCTAATTAAAACACAGCCACGTAACTCTCCCTCCAGCAATTACAAGGTGGCAACGTTCTCAAACAAAATCCGGAGAAAGGGAGATAGGCCGTCTGATCGCAGCGCCAGTTCCCCCAAATTGCTTTCTTTACATGCCCGTTATTCCCCTGCTGGGGAGATAACCGTGTTTGAAGAGGAGAGATACAACTTCAGATTGGGGCCTTGTGCCCAACTGGGCGCACAGAGAACCAGAGGATGTTACGGAAGGCGGCCAAAGGAGCATGAAGCGCATTCTTTGCTGGTACATTAAAATCAGAGTCCATTGGCACCTTTAAGACCAACAAAGATTTATTCAAGGCGTGAGCACTAGAGTGCTTGCACTCGAAAGCTCACTCCCTGAATAAATCTTTGTTGGTCTTAAAGGTGCTGCTGGACTGATTTTATTGTGCTCCTTCAGACCAACACGGCTCCCCATTTGAATCTATTATTTGCTGGCGACGCTGCAGGGATCACTTCTGTGCATTGATGTGCACTTTGACACGGGGAGCTGACCCCAAAGTAGTTTGACCACCTGTTCTTTGCTTACTTACCGGAAAGAGAACCTACAGAGACCAACAATCTGCTTTGCAATTCCAGATTTAGAGGCTGTGGCTTCATGGTAGCACATCAGCTCAGCAGGGATACATGGGGGGAGGGATTGGTATTCAGGAATTCCTGATTTGATGCAACTCAGATCAACTGAATCACTGATTTGATATATTTATTTATTTATTTATTTATTTAGATTTATTTATTTAGATTTATTTATTTAGATTTATTTAGATTTATTAGATATCAATTCAGAGTTGGCTTATTTGGAAACCTCGAACTGATTCCACCTAAAAGCCAGACAGCTGATCTCTAAGGACCCAGTCCCTTTAAATGGCTCCAGAACTGCCAAGTAGCTTTTCCTTATGGAAGGTTTGTGGGGGGGGGGAATTTAAAGAGCTGCCAAAGCTGATCCATCAAGATCAGTTGATGGCCCTTCCCCCCCCTTACAGCCTTCTCAGACAGCAAAGAGTTGCTGCCTGGGAGGGATATGGAGGGAAAGCATTTAAAGAGACCCTGAACAGGTGATCTATAAGAATCAGCAGTTTGTCAGCTTCCCCACCAGGCAGCAAAGCACTAGGAAGGCATGAGCGGAGAAAAGTTGCCAAACAGCTGATATTGACGGGGGAGAAGACACTTAAACAGTCTATCCAGCCTATCCAGTCAGTGGGAAAGAAAGGAGGTATTTAAAGGGTGATCATTGGGATCAGCTGTGTGGCACACTCCCCCTCCCTTTAAAGGCAGCAAAATTACTGAATTGTAATTTGGATGCAGCTGATCCGGTTGGTTTAAACTCCAGGGATCAGTGGGTTGTCTGAAAAGTACCTGAATCAGTATTGAGGAGGTGAGAATCGTGGTAAAAGTGGCTGTCTTGAGGGGGGTTTCCCCCCATTTCTAACCCCCCCCAAAAAGCGGGGGAAGCAACGCCAAAGCAGGGTATCCTCTGACCCAAGCAGGGGTCTGGAACCTTCAGTAAGAAGGAGGGAAGCTTGGAGTCTTCTTGTTCACAGCCTTCCAGAAACGTCTTTTAGGCCAGGGGTAGTCAACCTGTGGTCCTCCAGATGTCCATGGACTACAATTCCCATGAGCCCCTGCCAGCATTCGCTGGCAGGGGCTCATGGGAATTGTAATCCATGGACATCTGGAGGACCACAGGTTGACTACCCCTGTTTTAGGCCACCGTGTAAAACAGGATGCTAATCCAGAGGGGCCGCTCCTACTATCCCGTGTTCTGTATGACTGATTGAGTAAACAGCCCAAGCTGATTGGGTAAACACCCATTCATCATCCTTCCCCCCCCCCCCACCACCCCACACGCTTCTGACCCACTCCGACGGGGAGGGCAGCGGACTCGTCCTCCAGAAAGGCTTGGCTTCAGCACATTTCCTGTTTGAGAAAAGCCCTTTGACTAATGAGCACACGAGCACACCGAATCCTGCCGTGGAGAGAAGGAACGGTTAATGAAGAGGCTCATGGGATCCGGAAGGCCTTGTGTCCCACGATAGGATGATGGATGAACTGCTGACATTCAGAAAATAAATATGTTTACCCACCGAACATGGCAAGAACCCGCCTGAGCTAAGATTCCACGGCACCTTCATTCAGTTAGGGGCTTAATTAAAGCTTCCCGGCTGCTTGGAGTTCAGGGGCCTCCTCTTGGATGGTCCTCTGGAGGGCCCTTTCCCCTCCCCTCCTGCACCGTCGCATCCTTCTGAACCGAGGAACGGATGAGGTTGATGGGCTCAGCTTTCTGTTGGCGGAACTGTCCATCCTTTGGACCAGGGGTAGTCAAACTGAGGCCCTCCAGATGTCCATGGACTACAATTCCCAGGAGCCCCCTGCCAGCGAATGCTGGCAGGGGGCTCCTGGGAATTGTAGTCCATGGACATCTGGAGGGCCGCAGTTTGACTATCCCTGCTTTGGACACATGGCTTAATGGTTGTTCTTTATGCCATTCCAAGACATTGTTTTACAGCAATTTACTATTGATATTTGGCCTCTAAGGGGGAGCAGGAGGCCTTGTATTCTTGGTGTTTTGCAGGGGCAAAGTGGGACATCTTCTGGACTTCTGGCCTAGCTGGTGGACCTTCCTGAGAGCAACTGGATTTTGGCTCCTATGTGACAGTGTTGGACTGGATGGGCCATTGGCCTGGTCTAACATGGCATCTCTGATGTTCTTATGGCTCTGCTTGTGGACCTCCTGATGGCCCCTGGGTTTTGGCCCCTGTGTGACATAGAGGGTTGGACTGGATGGGCCATTGGCCTGGTCCAACATGGACCACAGGTTGACTACCCCTGACATAGAGGGTTGGACTGGGTGGGCCATTGGCCTGGTCCAACATGGCATCTCTGATGTTCTTATGGCTCTGCTGGTAGACCTCCTGATGGCACCTGGGTTTTGGCCCCTGTGTGACATAGAGCAGGGGTAGTCAACCTGTGGTCCTCCAGATATTCATGGACTACAGTTCCCATAAGCCTCTGCCAACGTTTGCTGGCAGGGGCTCTTGGGATTTGTAGTCCATGGACATTTGGAGGACCACAGGTTGACTACCCCTGACATAGAGTGTTGGACTGGATGGGCCATTGGACTGGTCCAACATGGCTTCTCTTATGTTTTTTTTTTTTTTTTTGCATTTTGTTTAATGAAATTGGGGAGGCAGGCAGGGTGCCATGGTATAGCCTGGATGGGAAGGTAACCACCTCAGCTACTCACTTGCCTTGAAAGCCCCTTGCTGGGGATCATCCTAAATTGGAAGCATGGTCAGTATTTGGATGGGAGACCACCAAGGAAGGTGCAGGGGAAGGCCGTCCCCGCTGGTTGATAGGTTGGACCTAGGTTGCCAAGCAGTGGGGGTCATCTGTACCAGGGGTAGTCAACCTGTGGTCCTCCAGATGTTCATGGACTACAATTCCCATGAGCCCCTGCCAGCGTTTGCTGGCAGGGGCTCATGGGAATTGTAGTCCATGAACATCTGGAGGACCACAGGTTGACTACCCCTGATCTGTACTGCTAGCTACCTGGTCCTCCTATCAACCTCTCCCCCCCCAATGAGGTCGGATATGCTGAGCGCATGTGACCATCTTGAGGTTACCCAGTGACCTTCCAGGCAGAAGGGGAGTCTAAACATGGCCACTTGTGCAAAACTCCCCTTGATGTCAACAGGATGGTATCCCTGTACGAAGTACAGTTCGGCTTACCGCATGCGATAAAATTGCAATCTGCGACTCTACGTTGGAATTTCATCATTGGGTTTTTGCTGTAATTTCGAGGTGCTCGATCCATTCGTGGACGGCGCTGTTTTCCAATAATTCCACCCGAGCCCCTTGACTCCGCGATCAGGCATCGGTCTGGTGTAGCACATGAGATTAAAATAATATCTCGGGAGTTAATTTCACACTGCATTAATAATGTAGAGTAGACGGGGAGAACCTTCTTTATCCACTAAACCTGAGCAGAGCGAATTCTGCCCTCCACCTTCAACCCAACCATACACCCCTAGAGAGGGTTGCCAATCTCCAGGTGGTGTGGAAGTCTCCCACTGTTACAGCTGATTGCCAGGCAACAAAAATCTGTTCCCCTGGAGAAGAAAGGCTGCTTTCGAAGGTGGGATGATCTGGCATTAGAGCAGGGGTAGTCTACCTGTGGTCCTCCAGATGTTCATGGACTACAATTCCCATGAGTTTCTTCTCCAGGGGAACTGATTTTTGTTGCGTGGCAATCAGCTGTAACAGTGGGAGGTTTCCAGACACCACCTGGAGATTGGCAACCCTCTCTAGGGGTGTATGGTTGGGTTGAAGGTGGAGGGCAGAATTCGCTCTGCTCAGGTTTAGTGGATACAGAGGAGAGCAACGAGAATGATCTGGGGTTAAGGGACCAAGCCCTATGAAGAGAGGTTGAGGGACTTGGGAATGTTCAGCCTGGAGAGGGGACATGATCGCCCTCTTTAAGTATTTGAAAGGTTGTCACTTGGAGGAGGGCAGGATGCTATTTCTGTTGGCTGCAGAGGAAAGGACACGCAGTAATGGGTTTAAACTACAAGTACAACGATATAGGCTAGATATCAGGAAAAAATATTTTCACAGTCAGAGTAGTTCAGCAGTGGAATAGGCTGCCTAAGGAGGTGGTGAGCTCCCCCTCACTGGCAGTCTTCAAGCAAAGGTTGGATGCACACTTTTCTTGGATGCTTTAGGATGCTTAGGGCTGGTCCTGTGTTGAGCAGGGGGTTGGACTAGATGGCCTGTGTGGCCCCTTCCAACTCTATGATTCTATGATTCTATGATTCTATGATTCTATGCTTAGGGCTGATCCTGCGTTGAGCAGGGGGTTGGACTAGATGGCCTGTGTGGCCCCTTCCAACTCTATGATTCTATGATTCTATGATTCTATGATTCTATGATTCTATGCTTAGGGCTGATCCTGCGTTGAGCAGGGGGTTGGACTAGATGGCCTGTGTGGCCCCTTCCAACTCTATGATTCTGTGATTCTATGATTCCATACAAAGAATAACCAAGGTTGATCCTGCTTAGCTTCTGAGCTCTGGCCATATCCAGCCAGCCCGGGCCAAGAACTAAATATAGCCCTGCAATTCTAACTCCCAGATTTTTGTTCCCCTGCCAATCCAGAGCACTTGGGCATCTGGGATGGAAAACTCCAATGGTTCCCCCTTTCTCTAAGAAAGTGAGAGCAGCCCTTTGATTTCATTTTAATTCATTTCACTTATGCCCACTGTGAAGAAATGCATTTTATTCTTTGGAGGTTTGAAACGAGCAAAATCTTTGAAAAGGTTTTATTCTCCCCCTCTCTGGGCAGAGAACTGGCAGGGAGGAGGAAGTCCTCAGTCAACGGCTTTTCAGTCTCACCTCAGCTGCCTCTTAAGGAATGCTGTGTCTAGCTAGACACAACAGGAGGGTCGTCCCACAACACCCCCTCCAGGCGGGCAACAGAGACTTGGAGGTGTTAAATATTAGAGAGGCTTCAGAAAGGAATTCCTAAAGAATCTCTGAACTAGCCTGACCCTGTCACTTGGTGGGAGAAAAAGAGGTGATAATGTTCAAGGGAGCAAGAAGGAAGATCTTCTCTTGGGTGCCGAGTCCATCAGAGCAGGCTGAACTCTTAACTGATGTCTGGAGGAGGAGGAGGCCATTAGTGATGTGCTGGCCTGGACAGCTGAAGGAAGCTTCGAGGTAATGGAAACTTTGTAGAGATCTGCAATGTCCTAAGCTAAGGAGCCTGCCCTATATTTCAACATCTGATAGGGCATGTAGAGAGAGAGGGACAGAGGAATTGAATTTTACCCATCTCTTTCAGATCTCTTGCTCAATTTGATGTTGTGCTTGTGAACATTTTCTTTTTAGTAAATATTTTATAAATCCAGCAGTTGGCAAGTGGCTATTCCTCCAGGCATTCTCTGTCCCTGTGGTAACCAGGCAGTGGGCAGCAGGAGACATTGAGGCAAGGCCTCAGGTCTGGGAAGGGAAGCTGGGAGTCTTGACGCCCCCAGTGGGCAATCCCTTATAAAGGTCCAGTGATGGAGAACTGGGTTTGATTCCCCACTCCTCTCCCCATGAAACCTGCTGGGTGATGTTGGGCTAGTCCCAGTTCTCTGAGAACCCTCGCAGCCCCACCTACCAAAAAGGGTGTCTGTTGTGGGGAGAGGAAGGGAAGGTGATTGTCAGCCACTTTGAGACTTCTTTTGAGTAGACCAGGCTTTTGGAACCAGGGTTTTGTAAAACCCTGAGATTTCTTGAGGGCTTTGGAAGGGTTTCCCAAATGGGTGGGAGTTAGTTAATTTTGTTTGTTTGTTTGTTTATATTTCGATTTATATACCGCTGTTCCCCAGATGGGCTCACGGTGGTTTACAATAATAAAAAATAAAAACACAGTAAAACCCCATAAAAACTTCCCTCATAACAATCAGCAAGTAACAGTTAACCATTAAGGTGACAGGCATTTAATAATCCACCAAATTATCCCACCCATCTCATCCAGCCCGCCAAGTTGTCTACCGTTGGGAGTAAGGTGCCAGATCTAATAACTCTATAGGGGATCCTCAGGTCAAAGGTCAGGACCCCACTACACCCTGGCCTCAATCGTACACCTGGCAGAAGAGCTCCATCTTGCAGGCCCTGTGGAAAGCTGACAACTCCGGCAGGGCCCTTAGCTCTTCTGGGAGCTCATTCCACCAGGTAGGGGCCAGGACCAAAAAGGCCCTGGCCTGGGTCAAGGCCAGGCATACTTCCTGAGGGCCCGGGACAACCAGTAAATTCATACCCGCAGAGTGAACAGCCCAGCGGAGGGGCATAAGGAACCAAGCAGCCCTGCAGGTAAGTCAGACCCAGACCAGATATAGCCTTAGAGGTCAATACCAATACCTTGAACTTGACCTAGAAACAGACAGGTAACCAGTGCAGATGTCAAAGCCCCGGCAGAATATGGGCCCTCCATGGTGTCCTAGAGAGGACCCTGGCGACCGCATTCTGTACCAGCTGTAACTTCTGGATGAAAGACAAGGGCAGGCCCGCATAGAGTGAGTTACAGTAGTCTAATCTGGAAGTGACCATTGCATGGGTCACGCAACATTTGTTAAACATTTTTGGAGGTGATATGACCATATATGGTAATGTCAATACCCCCCCATCCCAAAATGGTCAATGATGAGCCTGGAGGGGGTGGGAAGGGGAGGGGACCCAGGTGGGCATGTACGCAACCATATTCTTCACAATCACAGCACTTCTGGAGCTGCTCCTGTTATGGGCCCCACTCCTGCCTTGAAGTTTAGCCCCATTTGTGGCAGGATAGAAGCTTCGGGGAGTCCCTCCTCCAGCCTTTTAGCAAGGCATCTAATCAATACGTCCCCCTTCCCCATGTACGTTGCCAACCCCTCCCAGAACTGCAAGTCTGCAAATCGTTGTGGAGGGTCTCAGGTATCCCCTCGTAGCCTTCCCTGGGGGTCTGCTGCGGCAGGATCTGAGAGATGGCCGGATGAGATAAAGTCAAAGGAAAAGTGATATCAGATGGGGAAGCCGGCGAGCCGGTCCGGCGAGAAGGAGAAAGCCAGGCGAGGGGTTTTATCCCGATGATTTGTTTTCTCTTGCATTCAGCTCTCCCTTGAAGCCCAAATTAGATTTGGGCCCTGGTAGACTTGATAGAAAACATGCAAGCGATATTCAGTCACCGGCTAGGAAGGCGGCTAAAACGCCACTCGAAGATCTGGGAACGCGAAGGGGGATTAAACAGATCATTCGTGACAGAGCCGGCAAAGAGGATTGTATTCTCGGCTCTGAGGAACATCAAACTGAGGAAGAAGCTCGTGGCGGAGGGGTACAAGCAGGCCAGGGAAGATGGCCTTCGTTTGAAGAATCCCGTTTCTGCACACGAGGCGCCCCAGAGCAGCGCTCTAGCCCCATCTAGTGGTGTGGGGGAACCCAGTTGCCACTCTACTCGAAATGAAGCTAAACTACGCAGCTTTGGGTTTTTACACTGTTGCTAAGGGAACAAAGCTTCCACCCAACTCTGAGCACGAGACAAGTTCAGAGGTCCTTCTTGTTCAAAGTCCTGTGAAAACGATCGTTACAAGAACGTAAGAGCAGCCCAGCTGGATCAAGCCAAACACTGACCTGGCCCAACGTTTTTTTCTATTACAATATTTGGTAAATACAGCAGAGTTGGTCCGGCCACAGAAGGGTGAGATTGAGTGCAGTCAATAAATCTCACAAGATACATATTGCAACGAAAGATACGTTTACATTTATTCAAGTAGACACCGTTCATGTTGAGGCTACAGCCAAAAGAGAAAAGCTAATGAGTACTTTTCCCTATCACAAATGGCCCTCTCGTCTGGCATCATGTGTATGGAAATACAGGGCAAGCTCCCCGGAGGAGGAGGAGGAGGAGGAGGAGGAGGAGGAGGAGGAGCAGAAGGAAATTCCATCTCAACATCTGGAAGAAGTTCCTGACAATTAGAGCGGTTTCTCAGTGGAACAGACTTCCTCGGGAGGTGGTGGGTTCTCCATCTTTGGATATGTTTAAACAGAGGCTGGAGAGCCCTCAGACGGCTGATTCTGTGAAGGTTCAAGGGGGTGGCAGGTGACAGTGGAGGAGCGAGAGGGTTGTAAGTGTCCTGCATAGTGTAGAGGGTTGGGCTAGATGACCCTGGAGGTCCCTTCCAACTCTACGATTCTATGATTCTAAGATGAAGAGCCTTTTTTGTATCCTGGTTTTTACTAAACAAAGTTCTTCATGGAAGGCCATGTACAGAGAGAGAGAGAGAGAGACAGAGAGAGAGACAGACAGACAAACAGACACAGACAGTGAGAGAAGAGTGGTCAGAGGACAGCTCCCATTTTAACACAAACAAAGACCAACTTCCTGTGCGGGGGCAGACAAATCTGCAGAGATTTGTGTCTCCATGGAAAGCCATATGCAGTGAGAGAAAGAACAAAATGAGGAGGGATCAGAGGGCAGATCCCAGATAAAGCCCAGATTTTATATATTGAAGCACAACTTCCTCCTCTCCACAATTTCAGTACATGTAGACATTTGGTCAGTTATCCACTTCAATTGGAAGATTATTTTGTTCTTAGGACAGGAAAATGGCGGCTGGAACAAACAAGTGTTGGTCGATGCTCCAACCCCCTCCCACCCATAGGTATGGCCTGCGGACCTCCCAGAATTACAACTGTTCTCCAAGCTACAGAGATAACTTTGCTGGTAGAAAAGAGGAGCTGTGGAAAGTGGACTGTATCTCCTCTCCCCAAACTTCATCTCCACAGGCTCCATCCCCAAATCCCCTGGAATTTCTCAACCCACCAACTGGTTGCATTTTTATTCTTCTCTTCTTTGGAGGAATTCTCTGTGGGGTTGCCAGGGTGCCTAGTGGGGGATTTAGAATCATAGAATCATAGAGTTGGAAGGGGCCATACAGGCCATCTAGTCCAACCCCCTGCTCAATGCAGGATCAGCCCAGAGCATCCTAAAGCATCCAAGAAAAGTGTGTATCCAACCTTTGCTTGAAGACTGCCAGTGAGGGGGAGCTCACCACCTCCTTAGGCAGCCTATTCCACTGCTGAACTACTCTGTGAAAATCTTTTCCTGATATCTAGCCTATATCGTTGTACTTGAAGTTTAAACCCATTACTGCGTGTCCTTTCCTCTGCAGCCAATGGGAACAGCATCCTGCCCTCCTCCAAATGACAACCCTTCAAATACTTAAAGAGGGCTATCATGTCCCCTCTCAACCTCCTTTTCTCCAGGCTACAGCTAGTTACCAGCTACAGCTTGGAACCCCCCTGGAGATTTGGGGATGGAGCCCGGGGAGGGCAGAAACCTCCGTGGGCTACAGAGTTCCCCCCCCCCTCAAAAGTGTCCATTTTCTCAATGGGAACTGATCTCTGTAGTCTGAAGGTGAGTTGTGATTCCAGGGGATCCCCAGGTCTCACCTGGAGGCTGGCATTCCTAATCCACAGTAGAATATACTTTTTGATCCTCGTGCCTCACACCAACCCTCACCCCAGACTCCAACAAGAGAGCTTATGATGGAGATCGTGGCAAAAAATCCAGTTTGTGTGTGTCTATGTAAGTAATAATACGATAAATTGTTAATCCAATCCTTGGCAAGCCAGAGGAAAAATTCTCAATAATGCATGCTGAGCAAGGCCTGTTTCAGGACTTTTTTCAGCAGCATTATCTAAAAGGTAAAAAAAACATGATATCAGACATCCTCATTATTCATGGAAATTATATGCTTGAATAAAACTCACCAAACATCAGGACACAAGCGCTCAGTAGAACCTGGTTCACAGTGGCTTGTGTTTCAATTCTGAACCTATAACCAAAGTTAATAATTATTACTATCTATACTATTACTAAGAGCCTCTTGTGGCGCAGAGTGGTAAGGCAACAGACATGCAGTGTGAAAGCTCTGCCCATGAGGCTGGGAGTTCAATCCCAGCAGCTGGCTCAAGGTTGACTCAGCCTTCCATCCTTCCGAGGTCGGTAAAATGAGTACCCAGCTTGCTGGGGGGTGAACGGTAATGACTGGGGAAGGCACTGGCAAACCACCCCGTATTGAGTCTGCCATGAAAACGCTGGAGGGCGTCACCCCAAGGGTCAGACATGACTCGGTGCTTGCACAGGGGGTACCTTTACCTTTACCTTTACTATCTATACCAGCCGTCCTCAACCTTTTCACCATTGAGAAACCCCTGAAACATCCTTCAGGCTTTGAGAAACCCCAGAAGTGGCACGATCGTGCAGAATATGCCTGGGAAGCAGAGCTGTGGACACGCCCACCAGGGGCCCCTCCCCTCCACAAAATATAGTCAGTAAGTATCATTCCAACAGAAAATGTAGATACATATTCTTCACTTTAATTTTGGATCCGAAAGCACTGATTGCATTTGGCTGGATTTAACATTTCTTTGTTTCGTGATTCCTTTTTTAATTATTATTTGAGCACAATGAAAGATTCAAATGTTTCCTGAGAAAATGAAGTTGCGGCTAATTTTTTCCACTCCATAAACTCTCCGGCATAAAACACGTTTTGTTTACTTAACACCTTTCCGTACCCCTTGTTCACTGTACACTATCGACGCCCTTAATTCTTATGAAACAAAAACATCTCACAGTCAGCTCGAGGTGTTTGTAATTAATATTCCCTCAGCTTTCAAACACCCTGTGCCCCCCCCCCAGCCTACTCTTCCTAGGCGAGAGGTATATTTACTTAAGACAGGTGTTCATTAAAAGTAGCTAAAAGCTTCTGGATTTAAAAATAGTTATTACTATTATTCAACTGATAGGTTTCTGGCAATAGCCCAGGCTGGCCTGGTCTTTTCAGATCTCGGAATCAAATCACGGTCTGCCCTGCCTGGTATTTGGATGAGAGTCCATCAAGGGATACCTGGGTGGGGATGCAGAGATAGGCAAAACCCTTCTGGGTCACCGTAAGTCAGCTGCAACTCCATGGAACTTTCCAACACCTCCAGTTCATGGATGCAGAACCCTTTGACAATTTCGGGTGCTGCAAAGCAACCATTACTTCTCGGTGGAAAGATGAGCCAGACATGATAAGTCCCTAAAATTGCTCTGGTGGTGACTCTGCTTAGCTTCGGCTTGTTGGGCCACTGGACTGATCCAACATGGCTTTTCTTAGGTTCTTGTATGTTTCTGGAAGTTGTTGGGCTGTCAAGCCCCTGCTGATGGCAGGGGATTGTCCACCTCTAGATTTCAGATTTGTCTGCAAATTTAGGATTAACTTCAGGTTTGTAGTGACATCCCCCCCCTTTCTGTCCTTCCATTTTGCTGCTGTATTAATCCACAGTCTATATCTCAGGTTAAAATTCAATGGTGCATGGGACTTTTTATTATCCTGGCTACCCCAGTTGGGTGATTAGATCAGTGTCCAGTGTCCTAAGAACATCAGAAGAATCCTGATGGATCAGACCAGGGGTCCATCTAGTCCATCATCCTGAGAACATAAGGAGAGCCCTGCTGGGTCAGACTAGGGGTCCAGCATCCTAAGGACATCAGAAGAGCCCTGCTGGATCAGACCAGTGGTCCACCTAGTCCAGCATCCTAAGAACAGCAGAAGAGCCCTGCTAGGTCAGACCACGGGTACAACTTGTCCAGCATATTAAGAACAGGATAGCGAGGTACCTCAGGGTTCAGGGCTCGGTCTGGTACTTTTTAACATATTTATTAATGATCTAGATGAGGGGGTGGTGGGACTACTCATCAACTTTGCAGATGACACCAAATTGGGAGGACTGGCAAGTACTCCAGAAGATAGAGACAGAATTCAACGAGATCTGAACACAATGGAAAAATGGGCAAATGAGAACAAGATGCAATTTAATAAAGATAAGTGTAAAGTTCTGCATCTGGGTCAGAAAAATGAAAAGCATGCCTACTGGATGGGGGATACGCTTCTAGGTAGCACTGTGTGTGAACGAGACCTTGGGGTACTTGTGGATTGTAAACTAAACATGAGCAGGCAGTGTGGTGCAGCAGTAAAAAAGGCGAATGCCATTTTGGGCTGTATCAACAGGGGCATCACATCAAAATCACAAGATGTCATAGTCCCCTTGTATACGGCACTGGTCAGACCACACCTGGAGTATTGTGTGCAGTTCTGGAGGCCTCACTTCAAGAAGGACGTAGATAAAATTGAAAGGGTACAGAGGAGAGCAACAAGGATGATCTGGGGCCAAGGGACCAAGCCCTATGAAGACAGGTTGAGGGACTTGGAAATGTTCAGCCTGGAGAGGGGACATGATAGCCCTCTTTAAGTATTTGAAAGGTTGTCACTTGGAGGAGGGCAGGATGCTGTTCCCATTGGCTGCAGAGGAGAGGACACGCAGTAATGGGATTAAACTACACGTACAACGATATAGGCTAGATATCAGGGGGGGGGGAAATGTCACAGTCAGAGTAGTTCAGCAGTGGAATAGGCTGCCTAAGGAGGTGGTGAGCTCCCCCTCACTGGCAGTCTTCAAGCAAAGGTTGGATACACACTTTTCTTGGATGCTTTAGGATGCTTAGGGCTGATCCTGCGTAGAGCAGGGGGTTGGACTAGATGGCCTGTATGGACCCTTCCAACTCTATGATTCTATGAATCTAAGAACACAAGAAGAGCCCTTGCTGGATCAGACCAGTAGCCTAGAGCTCATCCAGCATCTTGTCTCACACAGTGACCAACCATCCACTGTGGCCAACCAAGGCTTCCCTCTGATGTTGGATCCTGGCGCTGGGAGTGTTTTGTTGAAATTTCAGTTGTTTCTGAGCCAATCCTTATTCCCCTTTTTTCAACCTGCACACAAATGGAACAGCTCCATTTTGCAAGGGAGGGAAGCTGACTCCGGCCCCTGCCCTGTCCACTCCTTGGCTCATGAAGACAGAAGGCTGACTGGTGATTCGTCTCCTCTGTGAACTCTGCCAGCGGCAATGAGCCCCTTAAGCATGCTTTGTGTCGAAGCCAAATCTTGGGCAAGGGCAGCTCAGAGCCGGAGACTCAATCAGACTCTCCCCAGTCTGTATTCCTTTCCTTTTTCAAAGTTTTCATCCCCTTCCTTTTAGCCTCAGACATCGACCCGAAAAGTCACGAGAGCTTTCCTCAGCATGTTCTCCGGGAATATACTTCATCAGCAAGTACGCAGAGAGGGCGAAAAGAGAACAGGGAACGGTAAACAAGGAACTTGGCGGTCCATTAATCTTAGCCCCGACCTAAGCCCCTGCTTGAAAAGTCTGGGCATTTTCTGAGCGGTACGAGTCCCTCCCTCCTTCCTTGTGTTATTCCAAATTGCGGCTTGGCTCTTGTTGGCGTGTGCCATTGAGGCATAGGAATCTAGCAAGGCCGGAGAGGCAATAAGCACAAGAGGGGCAGGCCCCTGTTTTTAATCCTCCCTCGCCTCGGATAAATTAGGGATCCTTTTGAACAACGAATTGCTTCTGTTCTCCACATGGCCTTCCTTCCCATCCTCTCCCTACAACCACACAGTGCTGGATGCTGAGAGCATCACTGGGAATCAGGGAGAGTGGATATATCGGCCTGCGTTATACGGAGGCAGATCATCAGCCCAGAGTGGCGTCATGGTTAAATAGCTGTGAACTCTGAGCAGGAGAACCGGGTTTGATTCCCCACACCTCCACACGCAGCCAGTTGACAGGTGACCTTGGCTAGTCACAGTTCTCTTAGGGATGATATCACAGAGCAGTTCTCTTACAGCTCTCTCAGTCCTACCTACCGCACAGGGTGGGGAGAGGAAGGGAAAGGTGCTTTGGGATTCTCTTCCTCCTCCTCCTCCTCCTTCTTCTTCTGGGTGAGGCTGGGTGAGATACTGGCCCAGGATGAAGAAGATTTGGTTTTTATACCCCCGCTTTTCACTGCCCGAAGGAGTCTCAAAGCAGCTTCCAATTGCCTTCCCTTCCTCTCCCCACAACAGACACCCTGTGAGGGAGGGGAGGCTGACAGATGGCGACTGGCCCATGGCCACCCAGCTGACTGCATGTGGAGAAGCAGAGAATCAAACCCGGCTTGCCAGATTAAAGACCGCCACTCTTGACTGTGACCCCAAGCTGGCTCAAGCTGCAAGGGGATGTGGCTCAGCGGCGGAACCTCTGCTTGACATGCGTAAGTTCCCTGGTTCAGTCCTTGCCATCTCCAGCTTAAAAGGGTTATGACACAGGTAACGTGGAAGACCTTGGCTTCCATCTGTGGACACCTCCTACTGGACCGCATAGACGAAACCGAGGGCTTGACTCATGGGGCAGTGGTCCATCACGTCCAGCTTCCTAAGAACATCAGAAGAGCCCTGCTGGACAGGACCAGTGGTCTATCTAGTCCAGCATCCTAAGAACATCAGAAGAGCCCTACTGGATCAGACCAAAGGTCCATCTAGTCCAGCACCTTAAGAACATGAGAAGAGCCCTGCTGGATCAGACCCGAGGTCCATCTAGTCCAGCATCCTAAGAACATCATAAAAGCCCTGCTGGATTAGACCAGGGGTCCATCTAGTCCAGCATCCTAAGAACATCAGAAGAGCCCTGCTGGATCAGACCAGGGGTCCATCTAGTCCAGCATCCTAAGAACATGAGAAGAGCCCTGCTGGATCAGACCAGGGGTCCATCTAGTCCAGCATCCTAAGAACATCAGAAGAGCCCTGCTGGATCAGACCAGGGTTCCATCTAGTCCAGCATCCTAAGAACATCAGAAGAGCCCTGCTAGATCAGACCAGGGTTCCATCTAGTCCAGCATCCTAAGAACATGAGAAGAGCCCTGCTGGATCAGACCAGGGGTCCATCTAGTCCAGCATCCTAAGAACATCAGAAGAGCCCTGCTGGATCAGACCAGGGGTCCATCTAGTCCAGCATCCTAAGAACATGAGAAGAGCCCTGCTGGATCAGACCAGGGGTCCATCTAGTCCAGCATCCTAAGAACATCAGAAGAGCCCTGCTGGATCAGACCAGGGGTCCATCTAGTCCAGCATCCTAAGAACATCAGAAGAGCCCTGCTGGATCAGACCAGGGGTCCATCTAGTCCAGCATCCTAAGGACATCAGAAGAGCCCTGCTGGGTCAGACCAGGGGTCCATCTAGTCCAGCATCCTAAGGACATCAGAAGAGCCCTGCTAGGTCAGACGAGGGGTCCATCTAGTCCAGCATCCAAAGGACATCAGAAGAGCCCTGCTGGGTCAGACCAGGGGTCCATCTAGTCCAGCATCCTAAGAACATCAGAAGAGCCCTGCTAGATCAGACCAGGGGTCCATCTAGTCCAGCATCCTAAGAACATCAGAAGAGCCCTGCTGGATCAGACCAGGGGTCCATCTAGTCCAGCATCCTAAGAACATCAGAAGAACCCTGCTGGATCAGACCAGGAGTCCATCTAGTCCAGCATCCTAAGAACATCAGAAGAGCCCTGCTGGATCAGACCAGGGGTCCATCTAGTCCAGCATCCTAAGAACATCAGAAGAGCCCTGCTGGGTCAGACCAGGGGTCCATCTAGTCCAGCATCCTAAGAACATCATAAAAGCCCTGCTGGATTAGACCAGGGGTCCATCTAGTCCAGCATCCTAAGAACATCAGAAGAGCCCTACTGGATCAGACCAAAGGTCCATCTAGTCCAGCACCTTAAGAACATGAGAAGAGCCCTGCTGGATCAGACCCGGGGTCCATCTAGTCCAGCATCCTAAGAACATCATAAAAGCCCTGCTGGATTAGACCAGGGGTCCATCTAGTCCAGCATCCTAAGAACATCAGAAGAGCCCTGCTGGATTAGACCAGGGGTCCATCTAGTCCAGCATCCTAAGAACATCAGAAGAGCCCTGCTGGATCAGACCAGGGGTCCATCTAGTCCAGCATCCTAAGAACATGAGAAGAGCCCTGCTGGATCAGACCAGGGTTCCATCTAGTCCAGCATCCTAAGAACATCAGAAGAGCCCTGCTGGATCAGACCAGGGGTCCATCTAGTCCAGCATCCTAAGAACATCAGAAGAGCCCTGCTGGATCAGACCAGGGGTCCATCTCGTCCAGCATCCTAAGAACATGAGAAGAGCCCTGCTGGATCAGACCAGGAGTCCATCTAGTCCAGCATCCTAAGAACATCAGAAGAGCCCTGCTGGATCAGACCAGGGGTCCATCTAGTCCAGCATCCTAAGAACATCAGAAGAGCCCTGCTGGATTAGACCAGGGGTCCATCTAGTCCAGCATCCTAAGAACATCCGAAGAGCCCTGCTGGATCAGACCAGGGGTCCATCTAGTCCAGCATCCAAAGGACATCAGAAGAGCCCTGCTGGGTCAGACCAGGGGTCCATCTAGTCCAGCATCCTAAGAACATCAGAAGAGCCCTGCTAGATCAGACCAGGGGTCCATCTAGTCCAGCATCCCAAGAACATCAGAAGAGCCCTGCTGGGTCAGACCAGCCATGAGAAACACCCAGCAGTAGGTGTGGGAGCCTCCCAAAGGACTCAGAAGCTCCAACCGATGAGGCTGCACACAATGCTGCCTTGCAGCTCACACCAACCGGGGTCATGCGAGGGCTGCACACTCCCCACTCGTGCGTAACGGTGTTCCTTCATTAGCTTCTCCCGGGTGCATTAAACCGCCATCCTTCGCGACGCCAACTCCGCTGGCTGTCAATGAAAGGCAGAGAGGACATTGAATCCCGAAGCCCTGCCTGTTGCAAACAAACAGTCCTGCCCACGCTCCCCTTCTCTTGAGCAGCTTGCCAGGAATCATTAGCACGTAGCCTTTGTTTATTTGCTCGGTGTTCTGCCCACCAAATGTTCCAGGCCTTTAGTCAGAGCCACATTTCATTACGAAAGGGAAAGAAAGACACCCATCGGGGAGCTGGGCAGCGGGTGCCGGCTGCCGGGATTCTGCCGGGAAGGAAGGAGACCTGGCGTAAGCTCAGAGGAACTCTTGCTTTCGTTTCAGGACAGGCCCCGAGGCTCTGCATGCCGACACCATGTTTCTCTGGGCTCTCCTTCACGTGCCTCGGGGACAGCATTGTCCAATCTCATTGAATCAGAGTGCCGCTTTCACCCTTGCTGGGAAATCCAGTTGGGATCCACTTCAGCAAGCGGATTGGGCTGTTTTGCACAGTAAAATCCAGATCACAAACACATAGATAGGCATGCGCAATTCGATTCAGGGGGTCCGATTCTAAGGGTGCCCAAAGAGGGTGTCCCCACCTGGCCTCCATTGTTTCCTATGGTGAGAATGCATCAGAAAATCTGGGTTTCCCCACACACACATCATAGGAAATAAAGGAAATTGGATGGAACACCCTCTTTGGGTGCCTTTAGAATTGGACCCCCTGGTCCAATCTTTTTGTTGCTTGGGGATGCTTTCGAAGAGAGGCTCTTGTGGCTTTTTTGCAAGTTTGGTGTCTCTACCTCAAGCTCCCCAACCCCCCCAGAGACCAGAAAAGATGGAAAGGGGTAAATCCCCCATAGACTTGAGTGGTGCCATTGGTTTCAATGGCGCCGAATCGATTCGGTCATATCTGAATCGCTTTAGCTGAAATCAAATTACATAGTATCGGTTATTCGACTGAATTGATTCGGTCCTAATCAATTTGTACCAAATTGAAAATGGTCTGAATGTACTTTTCCTTGCTCATGCCTACACATGACCCATGAAGTAATATAAATATTTTAAATGTAATTGTTCTACGTCACAATGAGGGGCAAAATATAAATGAAATGAATAAATAAAGCTGCCTTCTTTTGAATCAGACCTTTAATCCACCAAGATCTACTCAGACCACCACCAGCTCTAAAGGGCCTCAGAGGTCTCTCCCATCACCTCCTGCCTGGTCCTTTTAATTAGAGATGCCAGGGATTGAACCTGAGACCTTCTGCATGCCAGGCAAATACTCCACCATGCAGCCATGACCCCTTTCATGGCTCTCCGGGATTTCAGGCAGGGGGCTTTCCCATCACTTCCTTCCTGGACCTTTCAACTGGAGATGTCGGGGATTGAACCTGGGACCTTCTGATGCCAGGCAGATGCTCTACCACTGAGCCATGACCCCTTCCTGTGGCTCTCCAGGGTTTCAGGCAGGGGTATTTCCCATCATTTCCTGCCTGGTCCTTTCAACTGGAGATGTTGGGGATTGAACCTGGGACCTTCTGCAGGCCAAGCAGATGCTCTACCACTGAGCCACGACCACTAATGGGAAATGCCACATTTTTGACCCTCTGCCTGCCAAACTCCATATATTTACACGTTACCCACATAGCATTTGTCAACACATTTAAAGAACCAGTGTGGCATAGTGGCTCTCAAGTGATCTTGGATGCCCAGGATCCAATCCACCTTCTGCCAGGAAACTAGCTGGGTCACCTTAGGTCAGTCACAGTCTGTCTCGGGCCAACCTTCCTAGCAAGGCTGTTGTAGGGGGGATGACGATGCATATACCACGTAAAGGAAAGGAGCAGCCTCAAAGCAGGAGAATTAGAAAGCCATCCTTTCTCTCTCGAATCACATTTTTGAAACGGATCAATGGAGAATCGAATTAGGGGCCGTACCGAGCATTTGTTTGCGAATGTTTCTGATGTGAAAAATGAGCTTTCAGTGGGAAAGGATTCAATGTTCGCTATAATCCCCCATCTCTGCAAACATTCATCCCCTGAAATGCTTTTTCCAAGTTTGTCTTTTATGGCATCAGAACAATCCTTCTTCTGAGTTTGCATTTTCTTTCTCTTCCCCAGCAGGGTCCTAACCAATCAGGGATCACGTTGAGAAGCCAATAATTCTGAAGTGCTTTCGAGGCGTCTGATCTGACAGTATCACAAGTATCAGTGAAGCAGGATGAATGGGAGGGGGATTGTTCCCGGCTATCACACTGGGAAACCCCTTCCGCCTGGATCCCTGGTTGTCCATGCCATGTAGTGGCCAAAGAGATTACTGCTTTTGCCTCCCTTTTTCTGTAACACCTTCAGATGAAAAGGGAGGGAGTTGAGTATTCGTAACTGTTGAGTAACTGTTGAGTAAATTTATATTATATATACTGAAATATTGGTGTATTTCTCCCCCCCCCCCCCCAGGTATTGCTGGGGATTGCTAGGGATGGGACTATGCTTTCGCCGTTTTATTTTGGGGGACAGGTTGATATTGTTGTATTTTATGCTTTTATGTCAGGGGTTTTAATGGGGGGGTTGGCTTTTTTTATCTGACTGCAACCCACCATGAGCCTTCAGGGAGTGGCGGGATTTAAATCACAGTATAAATTTAAAAAATAATGGTTAAGAGTGGCGGCCTCTGATTTTGAGAACTGGGTTTTTCATTCATTCATTCATTCATTCATTCATTCATTCATTCATTCATTCATTCATTCATTCATTCATTCATATCTATTTTCATTGATATACCGCCACTGATGACTGATCGTCTCGGGGAGGTTTACAAGAACATTTAAAATTGCAATTAAAAATCCCCATAAAACCCTGTATAACAATATAGATTGGTTTGTATTGTTTGATTCCTCACTCCTCCACATGCAGCGAGCATCGCGAACTTGAGCCAGCCACAGTTTTCTCAGGGCTTTTCTCACAGAGCAGTTCTCTCAGAGCTCTCTCAGCTTCACCTACCACACAGGGTGTCTGCTGTGGGATGAGGAAAAGAAGGTGATTGTAAGCCGCTTTGAGACTCCTTTTGGTAGCAAAAAGCAGAGTGCAGAAACCCAGCTCAACGAGCAACAAGGAGGACTCAGGGCCTGGGGACCAAGCCCTATGGGGAAAAACTGAGGGATTTAGAAATGTTCAGCCTGAAGAAGAAGTTGAGAAGGGACATGAGGGCTCCCTTGAAGTATTTGAAAGGTTGTCACTTGAAGGAGGGTAGGGAGCAGTTCCTGTTGACAGCAGAGGAGAGGACCTGCAGAAATGGGTTTAAACTACGTGTAGAACGATACCAGTTAGATATTGGGGCGGGGGGATTCACAGTCAGAGTAGTTCAGCAGTGGAAGGGGCTGCCTAAGGAGGTGGGGAGCTCCCCCTCACTGGCCGTCTCCAAGCAGCGGCTGGACAGATCCTTCTCCTGGATGCTTGAGGCTGATCCTGCACTGAGCAGGGGGTGGGACTAGATGGCCTGCATGGCCCCTTCCCCCTCTAGGATTCTAGGAGTCTAGTTCAGCAGTGGAAGGGGCTGCCTCAGGAGGCGGGGGTTGGACTAGATAGCCTGTAGGCCCCCTTTCTACTCTATGGTTCTGTGAGTCTTTGTTTTGCAAATTGATGAGTAGAAGCTGGTCCAAATGAGGCGGCATCACAGAGATGTCCCTTGGTGGAGTTGCTTGATGCTGTCCCCGTGTCCACTCGCTGCCCGACTCGCCCGTCATCTGTGAGCCAAGAGCCTCCGGAAGGTCACTGGGAACGGCTTCTTGTGCGCAAGCTGGCACCCGCACCGTGCTGTCTTATTATAGCCCCTGTTAAGACTGCATTACAATAATTGCTTTAGTTCTGTTACGGTATTTTTCAGGCCCTCGAATGTAGCTGTCAGCTAAGTTTGTCGGAAGGTGACCCGTGCCAGGAAAGCCAGAGGAAAGCTGTGTTTTTGGCCGGCGAATCCAAGCGGCGATTGGCGACAGAAAGAAGCAGAGGGACCGATTAAAGGGAACCCAGGCTGGCTCATCCATCAGACGGCTGGAATCTTTGTTGGAGGCAGCAGCTGAGAGCGCGGATTCTCTCCCCCCTTTGAAAGCTTCAGGAACAGCTGGGTTGGCTAGCTGGACCTTCTGTAGGCTGCAGCCCAATGCCCCAAGGCTGGGTTTCTGGAGGAGATGGAAAATAGGATCTGCCATGGATGTAAGTTGAACAGGGGGTCACAGTCCATGCTGAGTAGATAACAAGGACTTCTTTGCTGTCCAGAGAGGAAACAGTTTTTGGAGCTGAGGGGACAGTGAGCCAAGTTGGTCAAGATGCTGCCCATAGGGTAGGGTAGGGTAGGGCAGGAATAGTCAACCTATGGTCCTCCAGATGTCCATGGAATACAATTCCCATGAGCCCCTGCCAGTGTTTTCTGGCAGGGGCTCATGGGAACTGTAGTCCATGGACATCTGGAGGACCACAGGTTGACTAACCCTGGTATAGGGTATGGTTGGGGTCCTCTTGAGTTGCCAACCTCTAGGGCAGGAATAGTCAACCTATGGTCCTCCAGATGTCCATGGAATACAATTCCCATGAGCCCCTGCCAGTGTTTTCTGGCAGGGGCTCATGGGAACTGTAGTCCATGAACATCTGGAGGACCACAGGTTGACTACGCTTGCTCTAGAGGACAGCCACCCACTATTACAAGTGATCTTCAGACAGCCGAGATCAATTTCTCAACAGGCCTAGTCTCTTTCTCCGCAACAGGAAATGATTGATTGATTGTTTGGCTCCCGCATCTTACTTCTGCGCCCACTTCTCTGCAGGGCCATGCTACCGCTCGAAGCCTGAACAAACATTCCAGGGGTTCGCCCATGTTCAAAAGATTGGAAAAGGCTGCCTTATTCTTCCTGCAGCCATGGGCACCCGTGTGCTTTCCCCGTAAGCCGGGCCAGTGATGGCAATGGGCCTTCCCTTCCCAATATGGCACCAGTCATCAAGACGCCTTTGATCTGCCGTCTCGAGTTACAGAGACGCGTCCCAGTCTCCAAAATACCAGCCGCCAGCCACCGACTGGCAATCAGTTTTAATCACAAGCTGATAAGAACGCTCGGCAGGCAGCCGGGATGCCGTGAATATGACAGGTCGGAATTGGGACAGGGAGGTTATTTTTGGGAGCCGCGGAGCACCGCAAAACTGGAGGCACCACGCAAAGAAAGAGAGCAGCAAAAGGACTTCCTTTTTTCTTTTTTTCTTTTTTACAAATATATATGCACCAGATTAATTGAGACAGCCTTCCTCCCCCCCGGAACCCAATTCCCCTGTCTGGCAAGAGATTCTGAGGTAATCCAAATTAATTTGGCATTTAACTCAGCTGCTGGGAGAGCTAATCAGACAGGTGACCACAGCTGGCAGGAGGATTCGCAAGAAGGAGACGCAGACCGGACAGGAAGATGGGCCGACCCACAGGGCTGCCAGTTCTCGGTTGGGAAATACTTGGAGACCTTGGTGGTGGAGATGGGAGGGGTGGGATTTGGGAAGAAGAAGAAGGTCATTTTTTATAATCCCCGATTTTCACTGCCTGAAGGAGTCTCAAAGTGGCTTACAATCGCCTTCCCTTCCTCTCCCCTGTAAGGTGGGTGGGACTGAGAGAGCTCTGAAAGAACTGTGACTAACCCAAGGTTGCCCAGCAGGCCTTGTGTCTCAAAGCTGCCCACAATCGCCTTCCCTTCCACTCTCCAAAACATTCACCTTGAGTGATAGGTGGGGCTGAGAGAGCTCTGAAAGAACGGAGACTAGCCCAAGGTCATCAGCCTCACATGACTCAAAACAGACTACAATCACCTTCCATTCCTCTCCCCACAACAGGCACCTTATTAGGTAAGTGAGGCTGAGAGAGCTCTGACAGGACTGCTCTGTGAGAACAGCTCTAACAGGGAGGGACCTCAGTGGAGCTAAATACTACGCCGTCCACCCTCTAAAGCAGCCATTTTCTCCATCAGAGCTGATCTTCCTGTTTCAGGATCACCCGGGTAGAAACTGATTTATTTATTTAGATATCTGTATTCCGCTCTGTCTTCAGAAATTTTCGATGCGTCCAGAATTCTCCACCGTTGTCTGTTTTCATTTTAATTATTGAATCCTCTACAAAGTACCAGGTGTGCATGCTTTACGTCTCTTTATCATGAATGTGCATCTGTGCATTATTTAAACCACAGGGAGACATCTGTCTTGTGCCTGTACTCATAGCTGTTTCAGAATCATGGGAAAGGACGGAGAAGCAAGTGCAGTTCTAAGTCAGCTGCGAATGGTCTTTCATATTTTCATCCCCCCCCCCTCCTGCACGGAGGTCAAGAGAGCAAATATGGTTCTTCAGACTTGGTAGAATGACCCTGAGAACCAGGAGCTGTGTGACTTCATTCTGTTCCTGCTCTGTCAAAACAGCACTATCAGGACTGTGGCTAGCCCAAAGTCACCCTGGTGGCTGCATGTGGAAGAGGAGCGGGGAATCAAACCCAGCTTGCCAGATTAGAAGCTGCCACTCTTCACCTGAAAGGAATGGGCAGAGAAACACGTCTGCTTGGCATGCAGAAGGTCCAAGGTTCAATCCTCAGCATCTCCAGTTCAAAGGAGCAGGCAAGGCAGTAGGTGACGTAGCTAAGTAGTAGAGCATCTGCTTGGCATGCAGAAGGTCCCAGGTTCGATTCCCAGCATCTCCTGTTAAAGATATGGTCTTAGGGGACCTCAATGACCTCTGCCTGGGACCCTGGAGAGCTGCTGCCAACCTGCATAAATACCAGCTCTGATGGACTAAAGGCCTGACCTAAGGCAGCTTCATTGGGTAGGGGGCAGGATTGGTACCATTTGTTTTAATACACTTTCTCAGAAGGGAAAGATATTTTGCTCAAAAGCTCTCTGCTATTCAGTCCATTTTTTTTTTAGTGGGGGAAAGAAGCTGAATTTGCTCAGAGGTATCTCACCTCAACCTACTCTGCATATGCTCAGAGGCTTTCTCCCAGACAAGCTCAATCTCAGAAAACAGAAGCAAAACAAATCAGATATTCCAAAGTGTCTGCTGCTTAGTCGTGGTAAAGAGCGGCATTCTCCAATCTGGAGAACCGGGATTGACTCCCCTACTCCCCCATGTGCAGCCAGCTGGGGGGCCTTGGCCAGTCACAGTTCTTTTGGAGCTGTTCTCACAGAGCAGTTCTGACAGAGCTCTCTCAGCCCCACCTACATCAGAGGGTATCTGTTGTGGGGAGAAGGCAATTGTAAGGTGCTTTGAGACTCCTTTGGGTCGTGAAAAGCGGGATATAAAAAACAAACTCATCTTCACTATGAAATCACTTTGTGGGCACCAAGAAAGGTGTCAGGGGTCCCACATTGGGGACCACTGCTATAGCACATCCCTCCGAGGAGGTTTGTGTCTCCTCTCTTGTCATTTGCTGAAAAGGCCTTTGATTAGCAAGTTTTGAAGATCTTTCTCCCCCGTCAAGCCTCGAAGCCGCTGATTTGGGCGAAGGCTTTGATGTTACTGACTGCATTTAATGTCTTTGAAAGTGTTTTTAATGCACGGGAGACTTCTGGCTTTTTAAAATGTACACGTTTTTAAGGTCGGCACGGCTGATGCAGCTTTTCGACGTGCGCTTGATTGCTTTTCAAATGCGTTCTCCCCTCCCCAGTGCTCCAGTCAGAGAGGTTATAAATGTTCGCAATTAATAAACGAAGAAACGAAATGAGAACAGTAGAGTCATTCCTCCCTCCCCCCCACTTGTAGAGGTGAATTTATTCCTTCAGTGCTCCGCAAATTTCTCCTCTGCTAATGTAATTGGAAGACGCTTCGATGTCCTTTGACTCTTGGCCAATATCCGCAGAATATTCCATATCTGTCTTCAACACTCTACGATGGATTTTATTTTTTTTGAAAAATTCCCGTTCCATCTTTGACAGCTGATATTTGAGACCTTTCGATGGCTGACATGGAATGGCATTCTTCTATTCGACCGCGCCGGAGACATGCAGTGGTAGGCGGCATTTGACAAGCGTTTGATCGTCACCGTTTAAGGGTCTTTAGCATCGCTCTCGAAAGCCGATTTACAAAGGTGTTTTGGACCTGACAGCCGATTAGAATTTCCGACTTAATGTGCAGCGAAAAAAATTTAAAAACCCTATCAAGAGATGCCAAGACGCACATCGTTTGGAGAAGCACATACGTTTTACGAGGACAATTCAGGGCAAAGTCTCATCTTTTTCAAAAACAAAATTAAACTGCATTCTTTATTGAATATCTTCTGCTGCCTGCCTTAATTATGTGTGCATCTTGGAATCCATCTGGAGTCTCAGCAAAGAAGGTGGCCTATAAATTAAGTAGGTAAATTAACATCCTGACTTCGAGGACCCAGACTAGCCTGGTCTTATCACATCACAGTAGCTAAGCAGGGTCATCCATGATTGCTACCTGGATGGGAAACCACCAAAGAAGGCAAACAATGTTCCTGCCAGAGGCAAACAATGACTGGCCTATGGCACCTGTCATGAACCCCTAGTTCCTGACCCATGGTTTTTGTCCCCTTTGAGGTTTGCCCAGGAGATCACCACCAATTCCAGCAGGGGCCCCCAGAACTTGGCAACGAACTGACTTCCTTGGTCGCTAATTATTCTGTCTGGGAAGGCATGCAGCTGAACCACGTGTTGGACAAAAAGCTCCTCCCATTTTTGAGCAGTGGGGAGCATAGCGCAGGGAACAAAGAGAGCCTGTTTGAAGAACAGGGATGTAGACAAACTGGAGCGTGTCCAGAGGAGGGCAACAAAGATGGTGAGGGGTTTGGAGACAAAGATGTACAAATAAGTGGCCTGCATAATGCAGGGGGTTGGGCTAGATGACCCAGGAGGTCCCTCCAAACTCTGATTCTAAGATTCTAACAGGTCTACCACCACCCAGATCACCGTCTTATCCAAGCTGGGAGGAAGATCAGTGATGAAATCCATGAAGATGGCCTCCCAGGGCCAAGAGAGGACCTCTAGCAGTTTGAGGAGTCCTGGGGGCTTCCCCGCCCCACGTTTAGATCTCACACAGTTCGGGCACCCCCTCACAGAATATTCCACACCCCTCTGCACACATGTCCAACAGAATTGCCTGCGTAGCAACCCCCACGTTTTCAGGAATCCAAAATGCCCCACGGTTTTCCTATCATGGTAAACCTCTAAAAAATTTCCCCTGAGGGTGGAGGGGATGTACGATCAGTCACCCTTATACCACAACCCCCCATGTTCTGTTAAGGTAGTTTTAAGGAGTCGAGTCCTTGGTCAGTGGTTAGGATTCTAGGATTCTAAGAGTCTAGTTCAGCAGTGGAATGGGCTGCCTAAGGAGGTGGTCAGCTCCCCCTCACTGGCGGTCTTCAAGCTGCGGCTGGACAGATCCTTCTCCTGGATGCTTGAGGCTGATCCTGCACTGAGTAGGGGGTGAGACTAGAAGGCCTGCATGGCCCCTTCCCACTCTAGGATTCTTGTAGTTCAGCTGTGGAATGGGCTGCCTAAGGAGGTGGTCAGCTCCCCCTCACTGGCGGTCTTCAAGCTGCGGCTGGACAGAATCTTTTGGATGCTTTAGGCTGATCCTGAGTTGAGCAGGGGGTGGGACTAGATGGCCTGGATGGCCCCTTCCAATTCTATGATTCTATACATTAAAATGATCTAAACCACATAAAAACAGAAGGAAAAAGATACCTACAATCCCATGCCACTGGCATTAAAACTAATCTAATTCTCTCCTCCCTTCTTTGCACACCCGACCACAGCTACCCACAGCTTGGGAGATAACTCCTGCCCAGATGACCGGCAAATGGGGTCTATATGGGGAAGGACCCGATCTTCTTAGCCTGGCTTCAACCAAACGCCTGGCGGAAGAGCTGCGCCTCACAAGCAATGCGGAACTGAGATAGTTCCGTCAAGGCCCTCAGCTCTTCCAGGAGCTCATTCCAGAAAAGGCCCTGGCCAGTGTCAGGTGTGCCTCCCGGGGACCAGGGACCACCAACAGATTCACACCCACCAAGTGAAGAGCTCTGTGGGGGGCATAAGGAGACAAACAGTCCCTCATATATGCAGGGCCCAGGCCACAGTTGCCAGGAAGACAGGAAGAGCCCCCCTCCTTCCCCAAGGCTTGTCGGCTGTGGGGGCAGGGGAAGGGTCATTGGCTCATGTTGGACGGTTAGAGGGGAGGGAATAAGATGGGACTATGCTGCCTGGGAATTCTATAATTTTATCAATGTTTTATCGAGGGGGTTACTGTAAATCACCACGAGCCAGCATGGTCCGGGAGTGGTGGTCAATAAATTTAAAACTAAATAAATATAATAAATAGCCTCTTCCTCAGTTAATGCTATGTAAGTAGAAGTTAATTCCTTGTTTAACCCTGTGGCCTGGTTGCTTATTGTCTCAGGGAAATAAACCTGCAAACACACACATTTTGGCCTGCATAGTAATATTTATCTGTCTGTCCATCTGTCTGTCAGAATATGAATAAATGGTGGAAGTATGTGAATTAAGCATTTTGATTCTCTGAACCCAACACCTCTTTGCAATGTCTGAGTGAGGAGTGATTACTAAAAAGGTTACCCTATCTGGGGAAAGCTCTGTAAATATGAGAAAGGAGACTTGATGAGACATGGTTACAGCAGTCTATGGGGCTTCTGTACACATGGTATCATGTGGTCTGTATGTCTGCATTGAATTTGTTTTCTTTTCCAGACGTGTTTGCTCCCTCTAGTGGGCATTTTTATATTTCATCGCTGTATCACCAGTTTCTTCCCAGCCTCATTAAATTAATGACATTATTTTAAAACCCACCCTTCTTGCAACGCTCAAGGCGGGTAACATCAGTCGATAAAAATACAGTCACGAACATCACTGAAATAACATCGGAACAATTAAAACATCCTGCCAGGGCAGCAAACCAGAGATATAGCTGTGTAATATCGAAACAGCCACTAGAGGGAGACAAACAGCCACTAGAGGGAAACAAACAGCCACTAGAGGGAGATATAGCGGTGTAATATCGAAATAGCCACTAGAGGGAGACAAATGTATAGAAAAGGGGGGGAAACCGTGACAGAGTTTGGGCACCCAAGTGATGAAATGCGAATGATCTAAAAGCCAGGGGACTTAAAAAAAAAACAAGACAGGTGGTGAACTGGGACTGTACGATGCACCCGAGACCGGCAGGATAGAAGATGTAAAGGATGGTAGGCATTCTGAAAAAGTGGGGGGAAAGGGAGTCACCGTGGGATATAAATATTTCAAAACTATGAGGATAACAAAGCTTTTGGGATTGTGAAACGGCTCGGATAAGACAATTGAAATTCATCCCTACCGTTGCTATAAATCACTTTCTGACACAGAGGCTTGTGCTCTGGAACAGCCAATCAAACGGCACGCTCAGGTGGGGAAGGGGGTTTGGGGCATACTTAGATTGTGTGTGTGTGTGTGTGTATGCCGTCCTGATAGGATGCATATCAAAAGTGCAAAATACGAGCCGCAAATGAACATGCCATCTCAAAGAGGCTGTTTCTTTGCTATTTCATGGTCCACCGCCCAAGCCTCGAACAAAGTTTTTCGGAATCGGCAGCCGCGCTCGCTGATGGAACGGCTAACTTGAGAAACAGTTGCCTCTTTGCTTCAGCTTGATTCGCCGTTCTTAACAAACGAAAGCAACGATGCATAATTCCCGTTCTCGGGAAGGGAGACGAACACCGAAGGTTCTGAAATTTCTCAGCGAACAGCCCAGAATTTCTCCACCACAAATTCACTTCCTGCCACAAATAAATTGGACCACCTGCGCTCAATTTACATTGTCACAGTATTGTTTAATGAAATCATGTGTCTTTTAAAAGGGGGTTTTCTCTCCGTAGTGTTAAATGTTGGTATTCTCTTTTGCAAAATTAAGGAACAAGTAGTGCTGAGAAGAGGAATATGTAGGTATGCATGTAAGCATGTATGGATCTGGAATATATAGGGTTGCCAACCTCCAGGTAGTAGGTGATGGAGATAGAATCATAGAATCCTAGAGTGGGAAGGGGCCAGGCAGGCCATCTAGTCCCACCCCCTGCTCAGTGCAGGATCAGCCTCAAGCATCCAGGAGAAGGATCTGTCCAACCACTGCTTGAAGACTGCCAGAGGGGGAGAGCTCCCCACCTCCTCAGGCAGTCCATTCCACGGCTGAACTAGAGTCCTAGAATCCCAGAGTGGGAAGGGGTCATGCAGGCCATCTAGTCCCACCCCCTGCTTAGTGCAGGATCAGCCTCAAGCATCGAGGAGAAGGATCTGTCCAGCCGCTGCTTGAAGAGTGCCAGTGAGGGGAAGCTCCCCACCTCCTTAGGCAGCCCATCCACAGCTGAACTAGACTCCTAGAATCCTAGAGTGGGAAGGGGCCATGCAGGCCATCTAGTCCCACCCCCTGTTCAATGAAGGATCATCCTAAAGATCAGAGAGAAAATTGTCTAGAGAAAATGGACCCCAGAAGCCTCAAATTTGGAGAACTGGGCTTGATCCCCCACTCCTCTTCCACATGCAGCCAGCTAGGTGACCTTGGGCCAGTCACAGTTCTCTCAGAGCTCTCTCTGTCTCACCTGCCTCTCAAGATGTCTTTTTTAGGGAGAGGAAGTGTTTTGCAATTGTAACTGCTTTGAGAAGCCTTCGGGTTACAAAAAAAACATTTCTTCATTCCACATTGAATAATGCACTTGCAGTATTTTTTTACAGCTGGGTTTTCCTGTGCAAATCTACTTCTAAAGTGCACTGAAGGTGAATTATCCAATCCATGCGGAATGAGAGTGTCACAACTGAAGAACTGGAGGGGAGGGGGGCATAGCACAGGACTCTCTTATTCCCCATCCCTGACCACATTTTCTCTCTCAGCATGTTGTAGAGCAGGGGTAGTCAAACTGCGGCCCTCCAGATGTCCATGGACTACAATTCCCAGGAGCCCCCTGCCAGCATTCGCTGCGGCCCTCCAGATGTCCATGGACTACAATTCCCAGGAGCCCCCTGCCAGCATTCGCTGCGGCCCTCCAGATGTCCATGGACTACAATTCCCAGGAGCCCCCTGCCAGCATTCGCTGGCAGGGGGCTCCTGGGAATTGTAGTCCATGGACATCTGGAGGGCCGCAGTTTGACTACCCCTGTTGTAGAGCATAACAACTCCATGTGTTGTGGAGCATAACATTTTTGTGACTCAGTCACATAGCGAAACTCCACTGGGCTCAGTTTGACGCATTCTGGGACTGAACCGGGTTCTAGTCGGAATGAATTTATTTCTGGAACAGACCAGGAACCACGGCCTTCCAGCAGGTGTGCTGAAGAGACAGTGGGAGGTCGTCATAGAATCATAGAGTTGGAAGGGGCCAGACAGTCCCTCTAGTCCAACCGCCTGCTCAAGGCAGGATCAGCGTCATCAAGCAGTAGGCGTTGGCTAAGGATCTCTTGGGCTTATCTCTCCCGGAGAAAATGGCCACCGTGGAAGGTGGACTCTATGGTATTATACCCCACTGAAGTCCCTCCCCTCCCCAAACCACGCTTCCCTCAGGCTTAACCCCCAAAACCCCAAAGTATTTTCCAATTCAGAGCTGGCCATCCTAGCATGATGTCCGGTGCATTTTGCAGCTGAGCCATGAAGTGAAAAAACCACGACTAGGCTCCCTTGCTCTCCCGTTATCGAGGACCAATTGGCTTTCCTCTCGTCCTGCTGGTTTGGCAAAGCCGCCGAATGGCCTCCATCACCGAACTCGCTTTGCTTCTCCACCTCCCTGCTCGAGTCTTCCGCGTCCAATCTCTGCGTCCTTTTTCATCTCGGCCCACAGACCACTGTTTACCGGGATCCCTGACTCCCTGGCCTGTCCTTAGGCCCTGAGACCGAACGCTTCTCTAATTACCTTCCCGCAAACGTCACTAATCCACCCACACAGCTGTCTGCCTTTCTCTTTCTCGGATATGGAAATGCGCTGGCAGGAGACCAGTGAAATTTCCCCTCGCTTTATCGTTGTTGGAGCGTTCCACGGTGAAGACGGAGAGAATTCTTTCCTCGTGGGAGAGGGGCATGATTAATCACGGCGTCTTTTGTATTCTCCCACACTCGTGCACGCACAGGCAGGCAGCGGCAAGCCCTCAAATCGCTGGGAAATGTCATTGCCTTCTTAATTGAGTTTAAAATCCTCACCTTCCAGTTACTTTACATACAAATATTAAGGGGGGAGACCAAGGAGAGAAGGGAAGGGAAGGAGGCTTCCCAACGGGGCTCGGACGCCTTCCGGGTCTGATCTGCCGCTGATTAATCATTGAGCAGAGGTCTTCGGAGCTTTGCCAAGCCTGGCGAGAGAGCGACCCCAGCTCAGGTGACGGTAAATTGAAATCAACACTTGGCAGGGGCAATTAATTAATTATTTTTTGAATGCCCTGGCCTTCTGCAGCAAAAGAGTTTAGGTTTCCTCCCGGCCAGACTGGGGATTCTGTTTTTTTGGGGAGGGACATCATCTGGGCATGGAACTGGGGTCACTGTGGGTGGGCAGGTAGCTGTGAATTTCCTGCATTCTGCAGGGGTTGGACTAGATGACCCTGGAGGTCCCTTCCAACGCTAGGATTCTATGATCCTATTCTTTACATGGCCATGTGGGAAACGAGTAGCATGGTCCGATAGCCATGAAGGACTAAGCGAAAACTAAGCTCCTCTTCAGTTGCCCTTCTCTGCAATGTCATTCAAAGTACTGGCAGTTTATAATGGTTTTTGTTGTTAAATTAATATATCGCCCTCCCCTTTTGCCTCTGGGCAGAGTACAACAAACATAAGTATTAAAAACTTATATAAAACATAAGTATTATATATATAACCTTTAAGGCCAACCAAGTTTTGATCAAGATAAAAGGGGCCAAGCCCGTTTTGTTTAGGAATACAACGGGTGTTAGATTAGGGGGATGGGGTGGAAGAAGTCTGCAGATGGCGGCCCCCTCCCCCCAGGACCTGGAAAGGCTGCAGGCCGGTGTTAGGGAACTCACCAGCAGGGGCATCTCTCATGAAGCAGGTATCTGCAGCCTCCGAGCCTCGGAGGGAAGTAGAAGAAGGAGGGGTGGTCAGGGGTGGGGGAGGGAAAGCGATTGGCTGGCCGCTGGACAGAGACAAGTCGGTTGGAGGAGGAGGCACTCAGGGGCGGGACAGCTGCCTTGAATGGGTGTTAAGCGCAGAGTGGCACTTATATATAATGCACATAATAATATAAAACATATATAAAACGTAAGTATTAAAAACTTTAAAACAATAGAAAATCCCACACATCTCCGCACCTCCAGTGGCTTTCTGATATAGCCCATCAGAGGGCATTTTCTGGGGGGGGGAGGGCGGGTTCCAGGAGAGGCCTGTATGATGTTATGAAGACCACTGGCCCCAACCCAATGCTTGGCGGAAGAGCTCTGTCTTGCAGGCCCTGCGGAAGCGGGGCAGTTCCGACAGGGCTGGGAAAGAGGTGAAGGAGGGACAGAGCGCCAGGCTGCTTAAATGAATGAAACAGTTTCATTTAGAAGAGAAACAGCTGCATATAGAATGAGGGGAGGGAGAGAACGAGAGGAAGGGATCTCAGGACCTATTATTTTCTTCTGTTGCGCCTGTGGACTTTGAACAATGCTTGCAGTCATTCTAAGGTGAGGGTTGTAATGGAGCCCATGGAGAACCCCTTTGGTTTATCTGTTGTACCCAGTGAAATGCATACGGTATAGTCCAGGGGTAGTCTGCGGCCCTCCAGATGTCCATGGACTACAATTCCCACGAGCCCCTGCCAGCATTCGCTGGCAGGGGCTTGTGGGAATTGCAGTCCATGGACATCTGGAGGGCCGCAGTTTGACTATCCCTGGTCCAATCGCAAGGCTCTGTTAAGAGCCAATCGACTCCTCTGGCTGGTGTCCGAAGGGTATAAAAGTACGGTGGGTTGTGTGTCAGTTGGTCAGTGTTTGGTTGGTGTTAATAAAGAGCTGAATTACTGAAGATGCTGCATCTGAGTGTACTGAGCCCACAAACTTAACATCTTCTGTTAGGGATGCCAGCCTCCAGGTGGGACCTGGGGATCCTCTAGTTTTACAGCTCTTTTACAGGCAACAGAGATCATTTCCCCTGGAGAAAATGGTTGCTTGGCAGCATGGACTCAATAGCCCTTTGACTGTCACGAGCTGTCAAGAAGCAGAGCTGGTTTTCATGCTCTGCCAAGAGAGTCTCAAAGTGGTTTCCAATCACCTTCCCTTTCCTCTCCCCACAACAGACACCTTGTGAGGGAGGGGAGGCTGAGAGAGCCCTGATATTACTGAAGAAAAAGAAGAAGAGTTGGGTCTTATATGCAGCTTTTCTCTACCCGAAGGAGTCTCAAAATGGCTTAAAATTGCCCTCCCTTCCTCTCCCCACAACAGAGGCTGAGAGAGCTCTGAGAGAACTGCTCTATGAGAACAGCATTATCAGGGCTATGACAAGACCAAGGCACCAAGCTGGCTGCATGTAGAGGAGCAGGGAATCAAACCTGGCTTGCCAGATTAGGGGCTGCCACTCTTAACCACGACACCAGGCTGGCAACCGTGAATAAAATCAGTTCCACCCAATATCCATGTGGCTGCAGTAATATCTGTAGTAAGGAATGACGCAGGGAGAACAAAGCACGAGTTTCCTTCCTGCATCAGTGTTGCTGAATGGTCAAGGAGCATTCGTAGCGTTGACAGAGGCAATGGAAGAGCAAGAGAGGAGAGAGAAGGTCCTAACTGTCTAACTGACTAACTGTTCTGGAAGGAAAGGCGGCAAGAATCGTACTCAAAGTGAACAGGAAGGGCCATTCCGCACTAGTTCAAAATTGCACAATGGCTGCAAATTGTAATCGCTATTAATTTGCAGTTACGCACAACGTCGCACACAATCTGCCACACTCCTGAAACAGTCCCGCAAAAAGCCGTTCGTTGAAGCGCTTCTACGGAAATCGTAGAAGTCTTCCACTGAGCCCATCAGACACAGGAGGGGACTGATTGGAAAATTCCAGAAAGCTCCTATTCTAAATATCTCCTCCGATGCTCCCTGTAGGATATTCTTCTTATGCTCTTATATCATGTCCTCTGCAGCTCTTGCATCTGCCGAGTAGAACACATTTTTCACTGGGTGCAGCCTCCAGCACACATGACTAGCAGGGGAGAAAGGGCAGCAAGCAAGTTGCTTAGGACTAGGTGGTAGCCATCGAATCAGATCTGGCTGCGGTTGTTTCTCGCCTGCCCCCAGGAGCTTAAGTCTGGGGGTGCCTGCAGCTGTGGGCCCATGGGAACAGCCTATGAATCTGAGGGTGGGGGGGGGGACTTGCCAGCAGGAAGAGGAGGAAGAGGAGACCTGATCAGTATTCAGAAATCGTCTCCCCCCCCCCTTCTCTTTTTATCGGTTTATATTGTTCTTCCTGGAATCCCGCTGGCAAGGGAAGCAGGAGATAAATAAATGAACAAACAAATAGTTGCTACAGCAACTGGAATGGAGGCTGGGGTCTATGACAGAGTGGAGGAGGAGGGCTGTCCTAGGTGTTACGCATGGCAGGATCCCTGCCTTATGCCTTGGCACACTGTACTCCTTAACCAATAGCGCAGCCCGACAGTCTAGACTTGGGAGCAAGCTAGACACAGGACAGACCAAGTCACTCTGGCAGGGCAATGTCAGAGCAGACTCCATCTTAGGAAACAGGACAAGCCCAGGCTTGTTCTCAGCTACTGGTTTGGAAATCCAGGTGCCTCCATGCCCTACTCTCGACCCCCCCCCCATTGTATTTCTAAGTGAGTGGACTGGCTTCCTCCTGGTTGCCTAAGGGCACCTAGGAAAATCCTTTGTCTTGCAACATTTTTCACACTTGGCCCCTCTGCCAGGGGATATTTCCCCCACATCCTGCCAGCTAGACCTGATGGCTCTCTTCCTCAGAGACATTAATACCTTTATCCAAATCCATTTACAGCCATCACCCCCCCCCCCACTTGGCCAGGTATTGTCCTAATCTCTGGGGACCCTGGAAACTTCCAGCACATGCTTACCTGAGCCTTGTCACATAGCCCCCTTCCCAAAATCCTATAAAAACTGTGGCTTCACACAGCCACTCTGAGTGTCTTCCAACCCGGGACCTCCCACGCTGGTTCGTGCTCCTTCCTCTGACCCACCACTCCTCGGACAGGTAACTATCAAGCCTTCCACTCTTCCTCCCCCTTCTCTATATGACTGCTTGTATGTGTGTTAGCTATTTGTGTGTACTTTTGTTATTTTCCTTTCAATAAAAGCTTATATTAACATTTTACCATTTAAATCTGTGTTTGCCTTGAGTTCCTACAGGTGGAATAACCCTCGTATACAAAGGTAACGATCCGATAACGCTAAGTTACCCCCCTCTCGCAGCATTTGAGCTAATATTCCCCACAAGCTCAAAGATACGTGTTTTAGGACACGTGTCCAGCAATTTGGGTAACAGATTATGGTGGAGAATGCGGGCAGTTGCCCCAGGCTTACTCGGGAGTAAAGTGGACCCACGGCACTCTCCAGTAACCCGGACGTAAGGGGAAAAGCCCGTTTGAACTCTTGGCATAAGTGTGTGAATGTGCTCTTGGAAGTGTGCTTTCTAAAAGGGTTGGCCTCTCTCTCTCTTTTCTACCCTTTTGCTATTGTTTTGCTCCTGCTGGAGATTAGTTTCCTTTAAGGCTAGGAACACCGAGGCAAGGTTTTCTTAGGCTTAGACGGGCGGGTGGACGATACGCACCCAACAACTAGGGATTAGCCAAGCGTAGGAAGGCGTTAGGCAAAATTCCTCTTAGCTGTAGGAAGGACCAGGAAAATCCCCCTACTGCTAAAATCTGTGCAAGCAGAGTCACTCTCTGTAGCACCAAATTGCCCTGCGGCCGCAGGAGTTGGAGTTTCGAGTGTCGGGAGTGGCACGAGAACTCAAGCGGGCTTTGCGAAGCTCAGATGATCCAGGTTTTGGTAATTTTCCCCGTGTTTAGGAAAGCCAGGGCGATCCTAACCGAATAAATTAGCCGGTACCCTCAGGTTTTCTTGGTAGTTTTGTCCCTGAATCGAGAGAGCCCCGGCCATCTCGGTATAAAATAAGAAAACTAGCCAAACCCCGTAAGGACGTGCCTTGACGGGAGCCCTTCCCCTTTTCCCCTTGCCGCTTTGAAGGATATAGAAGCCGCAAGAAAATCCCCCAGTGATCTCTTCCCTAAAAATACCTTCAGGTTTTCGGTGGTTTTCCCGAGGATCAAGTGCGCTCCGGCAACCTTGATTGGAAAAATCAGCCATCTGCTTGGTTTTTGGTAGTTTTTGCCCTGAACTGAGAAGAGCCCCGGCCATTCTCAGCCAAAAACAAACTAGCCACACCCGTAAGAGGTTAAACTCCACGGGATCCTTTCCCCTCTCTCCCCTGCTGTTTAAGAGACGAGCAGCGGCTGCCCCTAAACTCATCCCCTCTGTGCTTGCTTGCCCAGCGACAAGAAGCCAGAAAACCAAGCCCCGTCCCCTTTAAGATCTTGGAAATTAATAGGAAGAAATGGCATCCAGATTCAATCTGACTAGCCTGATTGCCCGTAAGGAACCGGCAGACAGACTGACACTCTGGGTGACCAAGAAGGGCGGCCGGAACCCCTGGCGCCCGGGAGCTTTTAAAAGCTCTAACCCCCTGGAAACCCTTACCGAGGCTTTCCAAGAATGGTGCAACACCAGGAAGCTCGGGGGTGGCAGTAAGGACTCCTATGCCACTTGGGGTATGTTTGTTGCCCTTCAGGACAGTGTAGCCCAGATTGCTGAGCTGCAACATGCCCTAGAGGAGAAGGATGCCCTAGTGAAGGAGCAGGTAGCTCAGCTGACTGACCGTCTCAAACAACGGGAGGCCCAGTTAACTGATCTCCTGGAACAGCGTGAGGCTCATATCATCCACCTCTCCGAGATGGAGGACATGAGAACTGAGCGCTTGAGTGCACGGGTGGAGAAGGCTCATCAGCTTCAGACCATCCAGGAACTAGAAAGTCAGCTCCAAGCCACAAGGCAAAGAGCTGAGGTAGCAGAGGCTCGCATTCTCGAGCTAGAAGCAGAGCTAGTTAAGATCAAGGGAGCTGCACAGTTCCTAGTGGAGAACAATGTGGCCAAGCATGCTCAAGTAAGCCATGAGGCATGCCATAGAAAAATGCAGCAACTTGAAAAGCAGTTAGAGCTCCAAAGGGCTCTAGTTGCCACAATTCATACAGAGACTCTTCCCCTTCTACCTTCTGAGCCTCTGCCAGAAGAAATAACCCCCAAAATGTTCATAGAACCCCGAGGGGAAAATTCAGCTCCCTTCCACCCAGTTCTAGTTACAACCCCTGCAGATAGAACTGAGAGGCAGGAAATCCAGAAACTGCTCCCCATTGCAGGCCAGCTTAGAGAATCAGGTTCTCTTGAATTTCCCACTAACCAGGACTCCAAAAATTTAAACATTCAGGCAAACAGCGGTCTCCACTCTCAGTACAGGATCAAGAGGGAGAACCGCTTTAATCAGAATCACCCCAATTCTAATAGGAATAGAGACAATCGCTCCCTGCAGCCACCTAATGGCTGGAGCAAACAAAAGCCAGGAGAAAGGAGTAAGCCACAAAATGGTTTCCCTTCAAATAATTTTCCCCCAAATAATCTCAAACCTAAATACTTCCAGAATAGAAATTCTGCCCATCAGCAGCGCAATAAAAGAATCAGTAACAGGACTTTTCTATGGCGGGAACTTAGAAATACTGGAGCAGACATGTCCCAGTATCATGACCAACCAACATCTGTACTCATGTTTGGTTTTGTAAAGGCCATTAGAGAGAAAAGGAACAGAGACATACTTAGATGTGAGCTACAGAAAACTAGCCCCATAGAAATTTCTTCTGAATCCCCTAAGGACTGGCAGAAGGAAATAGAGAAATTTAAAACTCTTACCCAGAATCAAGATTTAGAAATTAAGGATCTTAATGAGAAAAACAAGGAATTCCAGGGTGAACTTTTAAATGTAAAAACCCATTTGCAAAACGTACTGGATTTCCAAAGCCATGCAGATAATAAATTGAAAAGAAAATACAGCAGATCCAGTAACCCAGCTTCACCTCTTGTCTTTAAAGAAGAGGAAATGTCCTCAGTTCCCCCATCACAGAGTCAGGAAGGAAACCCTGCCTCTGAACCTGTACAGAGTTCCAAAATCCAAGGTGACAACCATTATTTTAACAGGGAAGAATTTGTTGCAAGGACAACATTCTTTTTCAATTTTCTCTTAGCTTCCCTCCTCCCAGTAAATGTTGCAAGCAAAAATTTTCAAATTTTAAATTTGGCTGCAATTGGTAGAGCCTCCAGCTATAGTTGCAGTCACACTGAAACAGCCACTATTTTGCAATCTTAAAACAGACTCTCTTTGTCTAACTGCCTTCCTAGGCACTCAGCCCCATGACTCATGCCTTGCTCTCCCCTATCCAGGCAAATAATCTACATAACTAAGGAACTTTAACAGCACAGAAAGTATTCTTTCTTCTCAAATCAGGAAGGGAAGAAGTTTTGTTTCTTTAAAGACTGACCCCTACCTCAGAGAGAATCTAAGGGGGGGGGGGGAGAGTACAGTAAAATAGTTCTGTTCTAAAATATGTTTAGTTTTAGTTTTTATTTTAAGACAATTTTGGCTGCTTATAGTATTTGAAATATTTTCTCTTTGAGAAAGGGCATTCCCTCCATAGCTTTTCCTTCCCTCTGACATTTTTACTTCCTATTTCAAATTTTAATTGGCAGTTAACATTTTTCCCCCCTCTTTTCATAAGACAATTTTGTTTAAAAATCTGTTTTTGCAATTTTGCTTTTGTTTTGAATATGTTTAGAAAGCTTCATACAGACCTTTCATTTGGGTACTCAGGCTTCCACGCAGCCTGACTCCTATGAAAAGGCACTCTGTGTATGTACAGAGGAACAGTCTTTCCTCCTTAAAAACACCATTCTTTTGACATACTATTGTGTAATGGGACTCTGACTTCATCTTCATGTTCCTCTCATTCATTCTTTACTCCAATGTAACTTTTAAAAGAAGCAATTGGCATCCAATCAGCCTGGCCTACAAGCAGGCAGATTTCAGTCTGAAAAACAAGTTTCTATTCCTCAATCCTTGAATGTTCTTTAAGGTTATTTGTTTTATTCATTTTTATAAGAAAACCTTTTCTTTTAGATTTGTGCTTATGTGCTCTAACTTTTTAGATTGTTTATGTCAATCCACAATATTTTGCCATGTTTTTGAGTCCTCTTTCAATTAGGAGTCCTCTCTTGTGCTCTTTATAGCAAGATCTTTATAGATCACAATCAAGTTTTGTTTTTGAAGCTTTCTTTTTGTGTTTTGATTTATCTTATGTTCCTTAGAAAGAAAAATCTGTAATGTTTTCTGCTTATGCTTTTAACCTATTGCATATCAGAGCTTCTATTTCTTGTTGTGCTTATTAACTGGGAAGCAATTGACCAGATTCTATCTAGCAATTCTTCTTTTTTCCCCTCATATATATATTTGTATTTGAGCTGCTAATCTATTCATTCATAGACCATTTGCAACATGTTTGCAGGAACTTTTAACTTTGGCTCTTTGATTCTTTTTCTGAATGCTTCTTTTTACACAACAGTGCAGAAGGCCAGTAGGCCTAGCCTCTTCTTACAGGACTTGAAGGACTTTGTCTCCTCTTGTGTATTTCTACAAAGCATCTTGCTTCAGTCGCCCATAGTAATCTATCAGTTTTCTCTCGAATTCCCAAACTCACCAGGAGTTTGGCATCCTCCTTCCCTTGTCTTATGATTGCACTCTAATCTCCATCTCCCTCCCTGGAGATGGCATCTAGCTCCTCTTAAATTCTATTTTCAGTCTCTGTAAGGTCATGGTGGGCACCCACCACAGTAGATCTTTTTGACAGTCACTTATGGGGGCAGCCCTCTGCTCCAATCTTTCATTTGAGTTCATTGTCTTCAAAGCTCTAAATTTTGAGTATTTTTCCTAATCTGCATATCCATCAGGCTGGGTGCCTCCTTGAGCCCAGCCTCAGCAGACTTTGCAGCATCACTCTTTGCAGCTACACACACTTCTCCATCGAACATTTGTCAATCTTCATCCTTCTCTCAATTGGGTGTCTCCCCCTTGAGCTCTTCAGCTCCACTGTGCTGTTGATGCCGTGGGTCACTCAAATATTCTTGCAACCCACGTCTGCCAAGTCTGCCCTAAGGAGGCTCCAGGCTTGTGCATCACAACCAATTCCTGATGGTCCTGCCTGCATGCTGTTCCTGCTCGCCAACCTCCAGACCTGACCTGGTCAAAGATGACAGCGTTCCTCTGCCTGCATTTCCTGTGGATGTGTCCTGTGACCTGCTGTTCTGCACTTTCTGCCCCAGCCTACTTGCTGGTGAACTACTGATGCTTGCTGTTTACCCCAGCTCCTGCTGTATGAAGCCTCACTGCCCAGCCTGCCTGCTGCTTCTTCTATGTGCAATCTCTGACCCTGCGTACGCTCTGACGCCCTGGATTAGTGCCTTTACTGCCTCTTCCCCTGCCATTTCAGTCACAAGGGGGGGAAGAAAGATCAACTGGTATGCTGAACACATCTCCAGCTATTGGCTTGTTTCCACAACCACTTTTTTTTTTACCCCCATGGAGGAACCTCCTTTACCATTCTATGTGTTTGCAAACATCACCCAGCAATGTCTTATATATATATGCATATATATATCAACATCTTCAACTGCTGAACCAGTTGCTCATCCTCATCAATCCTCATGTTCAACTATTCAAGGAATCTCCAGCTTCACTCCCACCTTTGCCAATGGGACAAGGGGGGGAGGAAGTTTTTCAAACTGTATTGTCTGTATTCCAAATTGTATTGTGCCCTGTATTTCAACTCACTGTCTATTGCATTGTGCCTGTATCAGTTTTAAATATGTATATAAGTTTTGCTAAATTGCTTAGCTTTACCTTGTTCTTATTGCATTGCTTATTAGAAGCCATTGCTTAGTTCATTGTCTAACTTTTTAGTTTCTGTCACTTTCTGCCTGCTTCATAGTAATTGTTTGATATTCATTGCCAGCATTTTTAGGATTGCCTAGTGCTCGCATTCTAAAATATTGCTCAGGTATTGCCCACAGTTTCCTGCCTGCATAGAATTTGGTTTTCACTGCATTTGCTTTTTTTTTCTATTGTTTGCTAGATTGTCTTGCTCAACGTATTAGTTTGCATTGGTTCATTGCTTTATTCATATGGTGGACACCTCACGCTTAGCTAGTTCATAGTTCATGTATGTTACATTTAGTTTTGAGTGGTTGTGGTAAAGAGGAACAGCAACTTCACAGCTTTCCTTAAGTCACCCAAACCCCTCCTAAATGTGTTTTGTTTTTAATTTGGCTTAAGTTTTTGTAGTTTTTGTAGTGGCAGAAGATGGCCCCACTTTTCTCTCTGAATTTCTAGTCTGAATTTCAATCTTTGCCGCCACTAACGCATTATACATTGGTCTGTAGTGAATAAATTGGACATATAATTCACTACAGAAGGGGGGGAATGTTACGCATGGCAGGATCCCTGCCTTATGCCTTGGCACACTGTACTCCTTAACCAATAGCGCAGCGCGACAGTCTAGACTTGGGAGCAAGCTAGACACAGGACAGACCAAGTCACTCTGGCAGGGCAATGTCAGAGCAGACTCCATCTTAGGAAACAGGACAAGCCCAGGCTTGTTCTCAGCTACTGGTTTGGAAATCCAGGTGCCTCCATGCCCTACTCTCGACCCCCCCCCATTGTATTTCTAAGTGAGTGGACTGGCTTCCTCCTGGTTGCCTAAGGGCACCTAGGAAAATCCTTTGTCTTGCAACATTTTTCACACTTGGCCCCTCTGCCAGGGGATATTTCCCCCACATCCTGCCAGCTAGACCTGATGGCTCTCTTCCTCAGAGACATTAATACCTTTATCCAAATCCATTTACAGCCATCACCCCCCCCCCCCCACTTGGCCAGGTATTGTCCTAATCTCTGGGGACCCTGGAAACTTCCAGCACATGCTTACCTGAGCCTTGTCACATAGCCCCCTTCCCAAAATCCTATAAAAACTGTGGCTTCACACAGCCACTCTGAGTGTCTTCCAACCCGGGACCTCCCACGCTGGTTCGTGCTCCTTCCTCTGACCCACCACTCCTCGGACAGGTAACTATCAAGCCTTCCACTCTTCCTCCCCCTTCTCTATATGACTGCTTGTATGTGTGTTAGCTATTTGTGTGTACTTTTGTTATTTTCCTTTCAATAAAAGCTTATATTAACATTTTACCATTTAAATCTGTGTTTGCCTTGAGTTCCTACAGGTGGAATAACCCTCGTATACAAAGGTAACGATCCGATAACGCTAAGTTACCCCCCTCTCGCAGCATTTGAGCTAATATTCCCCACAAGCTCAAAGATACGTGTTTTAGGACACGTGTCCAGCAATTTGGGTAACATAGGGGTAGCGTTGGGTGTCCCAACGGGTTTGGTCAGATCCACCTTGGTTTTCTGATGTTCATCGCAAGCTGGAGGTACTGCAATGGCTATGCACACGAATGAATTTGAAACTGCTTCCTCCTGCATCAAACCTACGGTATTGTCAACTCAGACTTGCAGCAGCTCCCCAGGTTGCCTCAGGTTGAGTTCGTTCATGCCACCTGCTGCCTGGTCCTTTTAACTGGAGATGCCGGGGATTGAACTAGGGACCTTCTGCATGCCAAGCAGAGGTTCTTCTATTGAGCCAGGGGCTCAGGTTGAGGTGTTTCCCCAAATTGGCTGCCTGGTCCTTTTGACTCGAGATGCTGAGGATTGAATCGGGGAACTTCTGCATGCCAAGCAGAGGTTCTTCTACTGAGCCAGGGTCTCAGGCTGAGGTCCTTTCCCCAAACTGGCTGCCTGGTCCTTTTCACTGGAGATGCCAGGGATTGAACCAGGGATCTTTTGCAAGCCAAGCAAAGGTTCTTCCCAAGCCTCGGTTGCTGATCAAACTGGGATAAAAAATGGCTAGAGAGCCCTTTGCCTGTATCTTGGCTGGATCAAGAAGGACTAGAGAGCCCTTTGCCCATATCTTGGCTGGATCAAGAAGGACTAGAGAGCCCTTTGCCCATATCTTGGCTGGATCAAGAAGGACTAGAGAGCCCTTTGCCCATATCTTGGCTGGATCAAGAAGGACTAGAGAGCCCTTTGCCCATATCTTGGCTGGATCAAGAAGGACTAGAGAGCCCTTTGCCCATATCTTGGCCGGATCAAGAAGGACTAGAGAGCCCTTTGCCCATATCTTGGCCGGATCAAGAAGGACTAGAGAGCCCTTTGCCCATATCTTGGCCGGATCAAGAAGGACTAGAGAGCCCTTTGCCCATATCTTGGCCGGATCAAGAAGGACTAGAGAGCCCTTTGCCCATATCTTGGCTGGAACAGAAACAAGCGAGGCCATTAGGCCCTTGGCATTGGCCCAGTATAAAGACAGCCTTTAAAAAAAAAAAGAATTACCTACCAGTTGTTGTTTATTCCAACAGAGCCCACAACTGAGATGCATGTTTCAATTAACCACAAAAGCACAGAAAACGTTTCATCTCCCCTTTAATAATAAAAAGAAGCCGAGGAGGGGAAATTCTCATTAAAACCATGCTTCCCAACTTGCTGTTATGCCGCTAATTGACTCCCTCCTCCGATTGATTTTGATGTGGGTGACTTGGTTAATTAACTAAATCACCCCAGAGCCGTCCCCCCCCCCCCCAGGCATCCCCTCTCAATGCCCCGGGAGATCTTATCTTAACGTGCCAGGTGACTTGGTAGACATAGATCTCTTTTGGCCCACTCTGTGGGGTACCGGTGTTGGCCATTTTCTGCCCTGTGTGTTTAATCGAAGCCCCCAATGAATGTAGCTCTATGAAAGCTTAATGCCTCCATGGGGGGCAGGCGGAGAGGACGCAAAAAGGGGCCGGAAGGGGGCCAGCAGAAAAACCGGCCTGTCTTGAAGGTGGAGATTGCAGAGAATCGGGGAGCTCATTGTTAAAGTGGAAAAGATTGATCAGGCCTGCTGGATACATAATTTGGAGACTGTGAGAAGGCCTTGGTGTAAAAGAGCTTCAGCGGAAAATGTGTTACTTGTCATCTGAAACTGATCACCCACCAGAAAGGAAGGCAAGTTGGATGAGACCGTAAAACAAGGGTCCCCAGCCTTTTTGACCCTGTGGGCAAATTTGGGATTCTGCCAGGGCACAGTTAGAATCAGAGAATCATAGCATTGAGGGGAACCTCCTGAGTCATCTAGTCCAACCCCCTGCACTGTGCAGGACACTCACAACCCTCTTGCTCATCCACTGTCACCTGCCACCCCCTTGAACCTTCACAGAATCAGCCTCTCCATCAGATGGCTATCCAGCCTCTATTTAAAAATCTCCAAAGATGGAGAACCCACCACCTCCCAAGGAAGCCTGTTCCACCGAGGAACCGCTCTGACTGTCAGGAATTTCTTCCGGATATTTGAACGGAATTTAGAATCATAGAATCCTAGAGTTGGAAGGGACCTCCTGGGTTGTCTAGTCCAACCCCCTGCACTATGCAGGACACTCAGATCCCAATCGCTCATCTACTGTCACCTGACACCCCCTTGAACCTTCACAGAATCAGCCTCTCCATCAGATGGCTATCCAGCCTCTATTTAAAAATCTCCAAAGATGGAGAACCCACCACCTCCCAAGGAAGCCTGTTCCACCGAGGAACCGCTCTCACTGTCAGGAACTTCTTCCGGATGTTTGAACGGAATTTAGAATCATAGAATCCTAGAGTTGGAAGGGACCTCCTGGGTCGTCTAGTCCAACCCCCTGCACTATGCAGGACACTCAGATCCCAATCGCTCATCCACTGTCACCTGCCACCCCCTTGAACCTTCACAGAATCAGCCTCTCCGTCAGATGGCTATCCAGCCTCTATTTAAAAATCTCCAAAGATGGAGAACCCACCACCTCCCAAGGAAGCCTGTTCCACTGAGGAACCGCTCTGACTGTCAGGAACTTCTTCCGGATGTTTAGACAGAATTTCTTTTGATTTAATTTCATCCCATTGGTTCTGTCCCGTCCCTCCGGGCTCTCTTCATTTCAAAAACGGGTCTGAGGACTGAGGTTCATGTCTGCCCCACAACTACTCCAGCATCCACCCCAGATGACAGCTAACAGCTCTTGATGCTTCATGGCTGGCTATTAAAGGGTGCGTTATGTACCCATTTCAAAATATACAAGGCATTTCTTGTCCATGGATACAATACAAACCATCTGTATTCCCCCCCCCCTCAGGAAGTAATTTTTCTCCCCGTGTCAGATGGGGGGATGGAGGAGGAGAAAAGGATTTTGGATCAAGTTCTTTGTAATCCCCCACTGAACAGAGCTATTTTGCGTCATCGGAAAAGATCATTTCTACCTCTGCCTACGGCAGAAGGATGGATTAAGTTGGCACAATAGATGTGGAAAGGTGATTGAAAGATTAGTGGACGAGTCACCTCTGTTAATGCCCGAAGACTGTTTTTCCCTTCCTTGTCTTCTCCAAACGCGCAGAGCCCTTCAATCGGAGGTCCCTTTAGATGCCTCACATCTGCAGAAGGCGTCGAAAGAAAAACAGGGTGTAAAAGTGGACAATCATAACAGGCCTGCGAAACACAATACGTCAGTAGGGTTCAGAGCCATCTTGGAGTTAAGAGCAGTTTGCCATTTGCCATTGCCTGCCAAGAGCCAGCCTGGTGTAGGGGTTAGGAGCACCGACTTCTAATCTGGCAAGCTGGGTTTGATTCCCCGCTCCTCCTCCACATGCAGCCAGCTGGGTGACCTTAAGCTAGTCACAGCCCTGATAGGGCTGTTCGTATAGAGCAGTAATATCAGGGCTCTCTCAGCCCCACCTCCCTCACAGGGTGTCTGTTGTGGGGAGAGGAAAGCCTTATGCGGGTTGGGACACACATACCTGAGGGACCACCTATCGCCCTATGACCCCTGCAGGGCTTTATGCTTTATGGTTGAGGCTGGGGTCGGCAAGATAGATGAATGCCCCCCCACTAACCATGGGTATGAGTAGTACATCGTCGACCTCCTTCCTCAGCCCTCCTGTAGTAAGGGATGTGGGGGGGGGATTCTGCCATGTTGGAATTTTTTCCCTGTCTTTTAATGGGGGTTTTATAAGACTTTGTAACCTGCCATGAGCCGATTTGGAAGTGGCGAGGAATATATGGAAAAAATAAAAATAAAAATAAAAATAAAAATAAAAATAAAAATAAAAATAAAAATAAAAATAAAAATAAAAATAAAAATAAAAATAAAAATAAAAATAAAAATAAAAATAAAAATAAAAATAAAAATAAAAATAAAAATAAAAATAAAAATAAAAATAAAAATAAAAATAAAAATAAAAATAAAAATAAAAATAAAAATAAAAATAAAAATAAACACCTGGATGTGTTCTGAAGTAATTTTCTAGAAACTTCTACCTGAGACGTAATTTTCTACAAACGTCTACCTGGACATGTTCTGAGGTAATTTTCTAGAAACAACCTGGGAAATGTTCTGATTGGTTCATTGTCATCACCTGATGCAGGTAGGCCAACAACTTTAATTGCCCTGGGAACTTGGAGACAAGAGGCTAGCTTGGATTCTGAAGGACTAGAGCAGGGGTAGTCAAACTGCGGCCCTCCAGATGTCCATGGACTACAATTCCCATGAGCCCCTGCCAGCATTCCCTGGCAGGAGCTCATGGACATCTGGAGGGCCGCAGTTTGACTACCCCTGGTCTAGAGACCTACCCCTATGGGCAACGCAGATATTCACTGGAGCTGAGGGCAGTATTTCCATGGAAGTAAAGTTGTGACGCCTGAGACAATATCTGTTGTATTAGGCTGTGAAGCTCTCTAGTTGGAAAGACTACTTGACACAAAGAGTGATTAAAGTGTGCAATTCACTGCCAGAGGATGTAACACCTAAAGGGGAGTAGACAAATTCATGGAAGATCAATAGCTAAATGCCAGGGTGACTGAGCGAAACCTCCACATTCGGAAGCACTAAGCCTCTGAATCCCAGAGTCAGGAGGCAGCACCATGAGAAGGTCTTGGCCTCTATGCCCTGTTGTTGGCCCTCCTGAGGACCTCGTTGGCCACCATGTGAAACAAGATGCTGCACTAGATGGACCACTGGTCTGAACCAGCAAGGCTCTTCTTGTGTTCTCATGAAGGCCTCAGCCTCTATGCCCTGTTTTTGGCCCTCCAGAGGAACTGGGTGAGACAGAACGTTGGACTAGAAGGACCAGTGGCCTGATCCAGCAGGGCTCTCCTCATGTACTTATGAAGGCCTTGGCCTCTCCGCCCTGTGTTTGGCCCTCCAGAGGAACTGGTTGGCCACTGTGTGAGAAAGGATGCTGGAGTGGATGGACCACTGGTCTGACCCAGCAGGGCTCTTCTTAGGTTCTTATGGATGTAAATGGATTATCACCATCAATTAAATCTGGAGAATTGGGGGTGGTACCTGGGGAGGTTGAGGCTTAAGGAAGGGCCTTAGTGTGGCATAACACCACAGAGTCCACCCTCCACAGTAGCCCTGTCCTTTGGGGGAACCCCTGATTTCCGTCCCTTCGGAACAAGATGTAATTCCAGGAGATGTCTGGTCTTCACTTGGAGGCTGGCAGGCCCATAATTCCATTTGAATGCCGAAATCAAAAGGCTCAAAGGGGAATTCCAGGAGAGAAATGTGGATGAAACAAAAACACTTACAAGCACAAAACAGAAGAATACAAAGGAGCCACAAAAAGGGAGCAGGATGGTCCCCCGATTTCAAACACTTCCTGCCATCTTCCAGTTCTGTTTCAATTGTCTTTCATTCTTTCCAGGCTCCCGCTCTCTCCCCCCGTCTTTCTCCCAGGCACTGTTTCCCCTCTTTCAAAGGCTTCTGTGTTCAGTGCCAACTTCCTAAGCCGTTCTAACTTCTGTTCCTGCGACTCTCAGGCAGGTTTTGTTTATCGACATCTTACAGACGACTACCGCCCAGAGTTGTTGTCTTGGCACGCTTGCTTTTTGTCTCCCCCATTCCCCAAAAAAGGAGAGATGGAGAGAAAGCCTTCTTAGGCACGCAGCGATCAGCATGCCCGCTAGGCCCGGTGGAGAAAGTCCTACGGATTAGAGGAGGCATTAATATGGATGTGACAGACACGCTGGAAAGAAGAGCTCGCTGGCCATGATTAATGGGATCAGAGGCAGTGGCGAGATCGCGAAACAATGGCCGCTGGAAGGGAAACGTCGTTTTTAGGAAATCGTGCCTGGGTCAGCCAGGATAGCCTGCCAGCATGGCACTGGGACCAAAAGAAACCTCTAGGAAACAGGACGGGCGGGGAGATGTAGCCGTAGGTGTGAAGCATGGCCAAGAAATCTGCATTTGTAGAGATCCACCTTCTAGTCACTCGATGGACCAGCACTCTGATCCAGTAGGGCTCTTCTTATTGGTCTTAGGATGCTGGACTCGATGAACCTAAGAGCATCAGAAGAGGACTACCTGCTCAGACCCGTGGTCCATCTAGACCAGCATCTTAAGAACATCAGAAGAGCCCTGCTGGGTCAGACCAGTGGTCCTTTTAGTCCAGCATCTAAGAACATCAGAAGAGACCTGCTGGATCAGACCAGGGGTCATAGAATAATAGAATCATAGAATCATAGAATCATAGAGTTGGAAGGGGCCATACAGTCCATCTAGTCCAACCCCCTGCTCAATGCAGGATCAGCCCAAAGCATCCTAAAACAAAATCTGGGGCCAAGGGACCAAGCCCTATGAAGATAGGTTGAGGGACTTGGGAATGTTCAGCCTGGAGAAAAGGAGGTTGAAAGGGGACATGATAGCCCTCTTTAAGGATTTGAAAGGTTGTCACTTGAAAGAGGGCAGGATGCTGTTCCCGTTGGCTGCAGAGGAGAGGACACGCAGTAATGGGTTTAAACTTCAAGTACAACGATATAGGCTAGATATCAGGAAAATTATCACAGTCAGAGTAGTTCAGCAGTGGAATAGGCTGCCTGAGGAGGTGGTGAGCTCCCCCTCACTGGCAGTCTTCAAGCAAAGGTTGGATACACACTTTTCTTGGATGCTTTAGGATGCTCTGGGCTGATCCTGCGTTGAGCAGGGGGTTGGACTAGATGGCCTGTATGGCCCCTTCCAACTCTAGGATTCTGTGATTCTAAAACATCCAAGAAAAGCATCCATCTAGTCCAGCATCCTAAGAACGTCAGAAGAGCCCTGCTGGAGAAGGTGGAGTCTATAGCATTGTATCCTGCTGCTGAAGTCCCCTCCCAAGGCCCATCCTCCCTATGCTCCACCCCCCAAAATCAACAGATTTTTTTTCCAACCCGGAGCTGGGAACTAGAAGAAGGAGAAGAAGAAGAGTTGGTTCTTATATGGCACTTTTCTCTACCAGAAGGAGTCTCAAAGTGGCTCACAATGGCCTTCCCTTTCCTCTCCCCACAACAGACACCCTGGGAGGGAGGTTAGAACAACTTTATCAGTGCTGTATTATTTATTTATTTTCGCATTTCCATACTGCCGCTCTCCAAATGTCTCTCAGCAGTTCACAGCAGTAGATAAAATACAATAAAACCCTCTAAATACACCCCTTACATTACATTAGACAGATGGTGATCTATTCCTATTAAGAATTCTAATTCCCCGCTCCCCTCCCCCCTGCCCCATTCAGCCCATGGGTCAAAGTTCTCTCTTACTGGGAGCAAGGGACCAGATCCGATCACACATTGGGGGATCCTCCGATGGTAACACCGAGACCCCACCCTGGCCTCAACCAAATGCCTGGCAGAAGAGCTCCGTCTTGCAGGCCCTGAGGAAACCTGACAACTCCGGCAGGGCCCTTAGCTCTTCCACCAGGTTGGGGCCAGAACCAAAAAGGCCCTGGCTCTGGTTGAGGCCAGGCAGATATCCTGGGGGCCCGGGACAACCAATAAGCTCATACCCACAGAGGGAAGAGCCCTGCGGGAAGCATAAGCAGCTAAGCAGTCCCACTTTGGTGAGCTGAAGGTCACTCAACTGGCTGCCTCTCTTAACCACCATGCCAAGCTGGTACCTTGGCGGCCCCCGCAGCTGTTCCACACATAGCCACCTTTTCCTCCATCCTATTTGCCACAAGCAGAACTTACTGCTGAGGAAAAGGTGCATCATGCCCTGGCTTAAGATAAAGGTAAAGGTATCCCCTGTGCAAGCACCAGGTCATGTCTGACACTTGGGGTGACGCCCTCCAGAGTTTTCATGGCAGACTCAATACGGGGTGGTTTGCCAGTGCCTTCCCCAGTCATCACCATTAACCCCCCTGCAAGCTGGGTCCTCATTTTACCGACCTCGGAAGGATGGCAGGCTGAGTCAACCTTGAGCCAACTACTGGGATTGAACTCCCAGCCTCATGGGCAGAGCTTCAGACTGCAAGTCAGCTGCCTTACCACTCTGCGCCACAAGAGGCTCTACGCCCTGGCTTAGATTCCTGAAATCAAAGGCCCACAGATCAGATCTGGGCCTACGCAGGCGAGCAACGAGGAGACTCGAATTTCCACTCTTTGCTTGCCGTTTTCACTCTCTTCCTCCCTGCCTCCCCCAACTGCCCCATTCTGCAGGACTTCTGTAATTAAGACATTACGGCAACTGCATCAGCCGCGGCTTTAAAGAAGCAAAACACTCATTACTGCTTTCGTGAGGGTACGGCCCGCCAGCTTTTAATTTGGACGCTCCCTTCTTCTCCCCGTGTATCTTTTTTTCGGCGCGCGTTCGCGGCGTACGGAACTCCGTCACCCCTCCTGATTATTCCGAGGAGAAAAATTACAGGAGTGACACAAATTACTAATTACTTTTATTATGCAGTGATTATAGAGTGTGTTTTTTTATTATTTAAAGAAAAGGCTGGAAGTTGTTTCGGCAAATTCCGCTTTTAAAAGAAATAATTGTTGGGTAGCAAATGTGCTAAATTAAGTTAGCTCCTGCCAGATATAGCCCCCACCCCCGTTCTTCTCCCTGGATTGTCTGCACGGCAATTAAGGAACAATTTATTTACATGGGAGTCAATCCCCGAGGAATTCGCCATCCAAAATTCTCAACTTCTCTCCAGAACTGCTATATATTGAAGAACTAAAGGCTGTCCTCTTGTAGGCAGCCCAGGCAAACATGATCCCATCAGGTCTCTAAAGCTAAACTAGCTCTTGGGCGGACGACCTTCAAGGAACACTAGAGGTGACACACACAGGGACAGGCAATGGACAGCCAACTCTGAACGTCTCTTGCCCGACTGCCAGACAATCATAGGCTCTCCTGGGTACATGACAAACATACCATATGATCGATCTATCAATCAATGGCAGGTAGGCAAATCCACACCCTGGGACAGCCACCAATTCATGGACGATTTTCAGATTACGGTTCTAAACCAGGTGTTATTCACAGTTGGCCCAATTTTGAGTAGTGTTGAGTAGAATTTGAGTAGAATTTTGAGAGCCAGTTTGGTGTAGTGGTTAGGAGTGCCAAGCCAGGTTCGATTCTGCACTCCCCCACATGCAGCCAGCTGGGTGACTTTGGCGCTGATAAAGCTGTTCTGACCGACCAGGAATATCAGGGCTCTCTCAGCCTCACCCAACTCACAGGGTGTCTGTTGTGGGGAGATGAAGGTAAGGCGATTGTAAGCCGCTTGGAGACTCCTTCAGGTAGAGAAAAGCAGCATATAAGAACCAACTCTTCTTCTAGATCAAATTTCCTTCCATCTCTGAAGCACGATGGTCACTTCAAACTGTACAGCTTTTTCCTCCTGCCCCTTTTCACCGCTTGATCTTCCTCAAAGGTCTTTTTTGAAAAACATTCCAAGTTGAGTGCTATAGCGCTATAACAACATAGTGTTTCAGTGCTATAGGGCAAAGGGCAGGAGGAGTCCTTTGCATCCGCATGATGCTGCATTTTGCATAGAGCACCACGCCGTGTGTACCCAAAAGCAGAACACCATGTCTTGTGCTTAAAAAACAAGAAGAATCCACATCAAATTTACAATCCCAGGAACATCCCAGCCCGTTCCCCACACTCAAGAAGGTGGCGTGGTGTGCTAGGATCACATCTATGACTCTGACGGCAGAACTCTCACCTCCAAGCATTTCATTCAACGACGTTTCCCAGGGTTTTCATCCAACGCTTTTTTTTGCCTTGCCCGTAATCACGGAAATACTGTTTGACAGCTTAGCGGACTTTTTTCTCCTTTGTAACTGTTTATGCCGACACAGTGCCAGAATAAGTGATTTCCAAGCCCTTTCGGAGCTCCAAGCCAAGTTGCCATCCTGCTTTACATTGATGCGTTTTGTTAAGCCCTGGGAAGAAACGTGCTTTTTTTTTCCCCCCTGTGGAAATCCAAATGGAGCAAAAACTTCACTCTGAGTTTTAAAGGTTTTTTTCCCCCCCTCTGGCAGGAAACGGGAGGGGAGGGGAAGGAAACAATTCATTTGCTTTCCAGACATACCTGAACACTCTTTTATGCAAATGCTAACCAATCTAGCTGGAAAAGGGAATGGATAGATCACACCACCTTGGTGTAGTGGCCAAGAGCAGCGGCCTCTAATCTTGAAAGCCGGGTTTGATCCCCCATTTCTCCACAAGCAGCATGTTGGGTGAACTTCGGCTAGTCACAGTCCTGTCTGACAGTTCTCCCAGAGCTCTCTCGGCCTCACCTACCTCACAGGGTGTCAATTGTGGGGAGAGGAAGAAAAGGCGATTGTAAGCTGCTTTGAGACTCCTTTGGGCAGCGAAAAGTGGGACATAAAAAAAAACAACAGCTTTCTCCTCCTAAAGTTACAAGCTGAGGATGAAAGAGCTCCCCCACGCACACTGTTTTAATTTCGCTCAGGGTTCTTCTGCATTCTCATTTTAATCTCATTTTTATTTTTGCTTTTCTTTTCTGCATGCGTTTCACTCATTCTAGTGATATTATATCACTGTATGTCCAGCATATCTCCTTGCAGGTTTTTATGTCAGGCATATAGTGATGCAATATTTAATTGGCCACTAGGGGGAGAAAAGCATGTATGGGAAAGTCTAGAAGCCGCCCCTGTTAAACACTACCCCACACATAGGATCACATGAAACTGCCTGATCCTTTAAAAGATCATTGGCCCATCAAGGCCAGTTTTGTCTACTCAGGTAGGCAGTTCCCATGGTCTCTGAGTTGTTTTTGACATCACCCGCTGTCTGGTTTTTCTATAACAGGAGATGCCAAGGATTGAACCTGGGACCTTCCAAATGCCAAACAAATGCTCTACAACAAGTCCTTTGGACCCTCCCCTGAATGGGACTCTCACACCTTATACTGGATGAGATTGTCGGTCCATCAAAGTCAGTACTGTCTAGTCAAATTGGCAGGGGCTCTCAAGGATCTCCGGTGGAGGTTATTTGCATCTTCTACTGCTTGGTCCTTTTATCTAGAGATGGTGGGAATTGAACCTGGGACTTTCTGCATGCCATCAGATGCTCTGTGAGAGAGCCCTGATCCCCCCCCCCACCTACCTAGAATTATCTACTTGTGATGGCTATTTCTGGATTGGAAGGAGATCTCTATAGAATCATAGAATTGTAGTGGACCTCCAGGGTCATCTAGTCCAACCCAGATGATGCCCCTCCTCCAAGAAAGCCAGAATCCCTGGCCAGTCTGACCTGGAAGAAATTTGCTTTCCAGTCCCAAAGCAGCAATTGACATTTCCCTGGACATGCAAGAAAGGGCCACAAGAGCCAAGCATGGATACAATCCCTCCTGTCCAACCTAAATCTACCCAAATCCACAGAATCAGCCTCTCCGTCATAGGGCTCTCCAGCCTCTGCTTAAAAACCTCCAAAGATGGAGAACCCACCACCTCCAGAGGAAGCTTGTTCCACTGAGGAACCGCTCTAACGGTCAGGAACTTCTTCCAGAGGTTTAGTCGATAATTCTTTCGAATAAATTTAATCTCATTGGTTCTGATTAATTGGTGAATGGGTGAATATCCCTTGGACTTGGATTTAATATGATGACCAGCCCACGGGAGGAGTTGGGACTCGGTTTTCATTGTGAAGTCTTTTTGAACCAGCTTGGCCAATCTTCCAGTATGTTCTGATGGCTCCAAGGTTCATGATATCAGGATTTGATCTAACGGGCAGCCTAGGACTCAATTTGATCGTGAACTCCTTCTGAATCAAACCATGCTATCGTGCCGACTTTTCTTATGGCTGGCAGGATTTTAGAATCCGGATTTGGCAGTGTCACCTCTCGATTCAGTCTTCTGCTCGCTTCTGGGGCAAATGTTTTCAACACACTCCTCTCAGTTACGGCCTGGATCCTTACCACTGAGCCTTGGATATTCAATGTTGCCGTTTGAATTTTCAAACTTCCCCATATTTTTAGCAAAACTTCCTTTTGGAGCCAGCGCTGCCATTCTTGGTCTCCAAAGTAGGGGAAACAAGCGGGTTTTGCAAGCAGATTTTGTTTGAACAAGGTTTGCAACCTGGTAAGAATCCAAAAAGGAGGGGTGGGAGGAAACAGATACTTTTAGGCTATATTCAGACAACTGAAAAAAAATCTCTTTTTCCTTCAGAGCATAAGAACAAGTTTAAAACTCCTTTACCTTCCTTCCAGCCTATACTTCAGGTTCTGAAAAACTCCTAATTCTCAAGAAACTGGGGTGGGGTCACAGCTAATTATGGTGACCACGTATGATTATTTTCAGGGCAAGAGGCGAGCAGACATGGTTTGCCAATGCCTGTCTCTGCAAAGCAAGCCTGGACTTCTTCAGAGGTCTCCTGTCCAAGTACAAACCAGGGCTGACCCTGCTCAGTTTCCAAGAGTCAACAAAATAAGGCCAGTCTGAGACATCCAGATTATGGCAGGGTTTCTTTTGCTGACATCCAGACAGCTCACAAACCATGTGCTCTACCATGGAAGGTTTTTCACATTCTCGTTTCCCTTGCTTGTGTCTTCCTGTTGCTTCGATGAGGGGGGTTGTTCCATGCATGTTTGGCACCCTCTAGTGGTCAATGCGATATTACTGTGATTTATGTCCAGCATTAAAACCTGCCATTGAAATCTACAGGGAGCTACGCCACACACAAAACAATGTAATATTTAAGCCCCATGCCATAGCACCACCCTATGTCCAACCTCCGGAGAAACTGATAGATAGTTCCCCATTCACTTTCTTCTCCTAACCCATCTCTTTGTCCGCTGCTCCATGCGGTTACTGCCATTTTCTACCAACTGGTTGTAAACACTGAGGCTCACTTCTTCATATCTTTCCTCGATCCTGACATTAAGAGCCCAGTTTCATTGTCAAGTAATCTACCTAGGCTATTGCAAATACCAGTTACAGAGATATCCTTCCGAGAATAGTCCCCAGGTAAATCACAGGGAAATCCCTGGATTTCTCTATGGTCACAAGTGTTTTTGCTCCATCCCAAAGCAAAGAGCAAGAAAGGTTTGGTGGACACTGGTCTCCGTAAAGGCAACCCAAAGGGCCCTACTCCCCTTGGAACACTTTGGACCAAGATCCCTTGCCAAGGGTGTTTGTATGATACCAGTTGCTTTCTTCCTTCTCCTTAAGGCTGCCAACCTCTAGGTAGAATCTGGAGATCTCCCTGTATCACAACTGATCCCCAGATGACCCTGGTCAGTTCCCCTGGAGAAAGAGGTTGCTTTGGAGGGTAGAGTCCACCTTGCTGAGATCCCCCCATTCCCAGTCCCCCACCTTCCACAGGCTCCACCCCTAAAATCTCCAAGTATTTCCCAACTCAGAGCTGACACCTCTCCTTCCTGTGGCCACCCATTGTGGTTTCGGGAGGTGTGATGTCAGGGCTGCCCTGAACTTCTGGCTATTATTCAAGGTGTTGCCCAGACCCAAGATAGCTTGATGTCATCAGATCTTGGATGCTAAGCTGGACTAGTCCTGGTTGGCACCTGGATGGGTGTATTGCTACAAAAAGGCAGGCAATGGCAAACCATCACTTGCCTTGAAGGGTCACCAGAAGTCAGTTTTTACCTGATTGCAGTTTCCTACAACCCTGGGGTTTCACGATGGTCCTGGGATTCCCGAATTGCTGGGAGTTAATTTAATTAATTACATTTTTATACGCTTTTAATTAATTTTTAAACACTTTTAAAATGTGTTAAACATTTATCAGCTGATGCAACCATATATGGTTATGCCACCCTGTTTCCCACTCCCAAAATGGCCAGTGATAGGTCTGGAGGGGATGGGAAGGGGAGGGGCCTTGGGTGTTCTGCTTTCCCAAACATATTCTGCACGATGGTGCCACTTCTGGGGTTTCTCAACACTTGAGGAATGTTCCAGGGGTTTCTCAACGGTTAAAAAGTCGAGGAGAAGAAGTAGAAGAGTTGGTTCTTATATGCCACTTTTTCCTACCCGAAGGAGGCTCAAAGTGGCTTACAGTCGCCTTCCCTTTCTTCTCCCCACAAGAGATACCTTGTGGGGTAGGTGAGGCTGAGAGAGCGCTGATATCACAGAAGAAGAAGAAAAAGAAAAAAAAGAAAAAAAGAAAAAAAAGAAAAAAAAGAAGAAGAAGAGTTGGTTCTTATATGCCGCTTTTCCCTACCCGAAGGAGTCTCAAAGCAGCTTACAGTCCCCTTTCCTCTCCCCACAACAGACACCCTGTGAGGTGGGTGAGACTAAGAGAGCGCTGATATCACTGCCGGGTCAGAACAGTTTTATCAGTGCCGTGGCCAGCCCAAGGTCACCCAGCTGGCTGCATGTGGGGAGCGCAGAATAGAACCCGGCATGCCAGATTAGAAGTCCGCACTCCTAACCACTACACCAAACTGGCTCTCGGAAGAAAGGCTGATTTAAAGAAATGCAAGGGAGGGTGCTAAGATGGGGCCTGCGTTGTCTCTGCTCGCATGCTGGGACCTGTGGAAGCAAAGGAAGCCGGGAGCAGCAAAAGATCCGTGAGCTGTGAATCCCAAGTTAGAGCCGGGAGATTTGTGATGCAAATGATTTACTGGTGCCGAGCTAGGAGCATACGGGATTTCAGGACGGGGAGCCAAATCGGATTCATTACCTGACAATTAACTCCAAATCAATGCAAAACTGTACAGTGCAAATGAACCCAGAAGACAGCTCCCCTCCCTCTTCTGGCTGCCAACCGGAATCAACAAGACATGCAGAACTCCGAGCGGAGAGAAGGCCCCCATCCTGACAGGCTGGGGGGGGGGGGGAGCCGCGGAAATCTGTCAAGAGGCAAATTGATCTTGCGAGATAGTCTCAAAAGGTAGCTTTGTTGGTCTGCAGGAGAACGGATTCGAATCCCGGCGCGCCTTAGAGCCTGACAAGAGTTTGGGGGTATACGTTTTGAGAGTCCGAACTCTCTTCAGCCACTTAAAATAAATAAATAAATAACAACTTTCCAAAATCTGAAGGGCAACTGGATTTGAATCAGAACATTCTTAAATATCTCACAGTCTCCATGTCTACCTGCTCATCTACACCTGCCAGCTATGGAGTTGTTTTTTATAATAACAATAATAATAATTTAATTTAATTTAATTTATATACCACTTTCCCATGTGGCTCGGGGAGGTGTTTGGATGGATCTGCCCACTCACTAAGGTTGCCAGATTTGGGTTGGGAAACTCCTGTAGATTTGGGGATGGAGCTTGTGAAAAAACATTGCTTTGACAGCGACAGCCCCCACAGCTGTAGTAGGTTCACTGTTTATTTTATTAATTGGTTGATTATACTTATATACCACCACTGCTTGACTGAAGTTAAGCCACAGCGGCCGTTTCTAGCTAGCCCCAACTCCTGCGGCAGCCATTTTGCAGCTGGCTCCACCTCTTGAGGCAGCCATTTTGCACCTGTGCACACTACATTCTGTCAGAAGTCCAAGGGTGCCTGCAGGCTCAAAAAGGTTGTGGATCACTCCGGGAGGGGCGGGGGGTGAATAAATGAATAAATAAAATTAAATAAGACAGCGGCAGGTCGGAAAGAGGCCTAGGCCATGCGAGAGTGAACTAGAAGGACGATGCTTCACTGTTTTTCGGGACAGCTTTAAACTTCTCACATCATTCTTAGCTTCCTTTCCCCAAGCAGGGATCTTACTATTGGCCTACAGTGTTGCTTGGGGTGGATTTCAGCCGGAGGATACAACGGCTTCCTCCCCCCCTCCCCCAAGCACCCCAGGTAGTTTGCTAGGCAGGCTGACATTCTTTTCTCAGCTCCCCTCAAAATCCGTCAATCGCTCTCCCTGAGCAGGAAAGAACTTCCAAATTCATCTTGAAATGTAGCCCGAGGCCAAATTCAGCGGTGTCGTTATTAATAGTGTGTGCTAAGAAGGGTTTAGGGGGGCTCAAAGCCTGGGGATTGCTGTCGACACAAATGCAGAGATGGGAGCTGCACGTGGGAGTCCTCCTGTCTTTCAAGCGTATGGCAAGAAACAAACCTCTTGCATTCTATCCCTGGGGTTGCCCTCTATGGCCTTTTAGGGTACCAGCTCTGGTATCACAAAGAAAGAACCAAAGGACCGTTATTGCACTAGTGATATCCTTCACTCTTGACTTTTTAAAGTGCCAAACTTTGTGCTCGTTTCCGCACATAATTTTGCCTTTCCAGCTGCAAACCAGAATTGCATGCTCACTTTTCCCGCAGTTAAGGATTCCCTGGTTACAGCAATTTCAATTTTTATGGCGGACTTTCATTCAGGGCTGCCTAATGGAGTAATCCTTCATTTGGGTTCCCCCTGGCTGCCATTTTGATTTGCCTGTGCATGCCAGAATGCTAGCCTAGATGGCCCCTCACGGGTGTGATCCAGCAAGTCTCTTCTTATGTTCCTATGAAGGCCTTGGCCTCTCTGCCCTGTTGTTGGCCCTCCTGAGGAACTGGTTGGCCACTGTGTGTGACTAGGTGGGCTATTAATCCAACATCTTTTTATGTTCTTATGAACCTGGAACTATCTGCAGGCCAAGCAGATGCTCTACCTCAGAGCTATGACCTCTCCCAGTGGTTGACTGACCCATAAGCTGTTCAACTATCAGCTTGTCCAACTCACAATGAGGTCAGTAGGCCATGTGGTCAGAGAAGATGACTGGTCTGGCTGTCAACTTCCCAGTGGGGGTTCTGGAATTCATAACCTGTGGATTCCCTGGAATTATGGCTCATCTCCAGACCAAAGAGATCTGTTCCCCTGAAGAAGACGGTTTCTTTGGAGGGTGAACTCCATAGCATTATACTCCACTGAGGACCACACAACACCATATCCTGCCCTCTCCCAGCTCCACCTCTAACATCTCAAAGTATTTCCCAACCCAGAGCTGGCAACCCTATTACAATTGATCTCCACATGGCCAAGATCAGTTCCCCTGGAGAAAATGGCTGTTTTGGAGGGGGGACGCCATAGCATTATACTTCACCGAGGTCCATTCCTGCCCCAAATCCCGCCTACTCCCAGCTCCACCCCCAAAGTCTCCAGGTATTTCCCAGCCCAGAGCTGGCAACTGTGCCCTTGAACTAGGAGGGGGAAGAGATCCCACTGAATAAAGTCACCCCACAAGCAAGCACGGTGAATTCCTGCACAGCTGTTCCCCTTTTTCGGCAAAAGTCCTCTTGCAAAAGTGCTTCTGTCCCCACCCGTCTTCTCCTTCCCTCCCAACCTCTAATTTCCCCGTTCGTATTGTGCCAAGAGTGCTTTCAGGGTCTGCATTTTAGATTGAATTTGTCAGTCACTATTCTGGTGCGAGCGAAGCGTCCTTCTCCGTCTTTATTGCAGAGGGCGAGCGGGCCGTTCCGAGACCATCTGTATTCATTCCAAGAGGCATTAGACGGCGGAGGGAGAGCCAGCTGCCGCTTGAGAGCTTCTTGCTCTCTCCTTGAGACGGCAGAGCCAGGCGGGAATAATCGCCTCCCCTTGCTTTCTCCATCCTTCTTCCCTTCCTTTATTGACTTATTTTGCAAGGTGCAATTCGTAACTGGGGATTGCAAACATCTGCTGGTTATGCCAGTGCACTGCTTGCCAGTGGCGAACCAAGACCCAAGTTTTCGACGATCAGTTTGATTGTTCATTGATTGGTTTCTGGGTGCTTGAGAGAAGAGAAGAGGAATCATAGAATCGTAGAGTTGGAAGGGGACATACAGGCCATCTAGTCCAACCCCCTGCTCAACGCAGGATCAGCCCAGAGCATCCTAAAGCATCCAAGAAAAGTGTGTATCCAACCTTTGCTTGAAGACTGCCAGGAAGAGCTGGCTTTTTCTACTCCAATTTTTTTCAAGGCCACACGTAGTTAGGGGGAGGACCATCTGTTTACCTCCTGAAGAGCAACTCGCTACATCCATTCCAACAATCTGATAATCTCTGGCCCCTGTGAGGTAGGTGAGGCTGAGAGAGCTCTGAGAGAACTGCAACCAATCCAAGGTCACCCAGCTGGATACAGGTGGAGGAAAGGGGAATCAAACCCAGTTCTCCAGATTAGAAGCTTGGTGTAGTGGTTAGGAGTGCAGACTCTTAATCTGGCGGGCTGGGTTTCATTCCGCGCTTCCCCACATGCAGCCAGCTGGGTGACCTTGGGCTCCCCACAGCACGGAGAAAGCTGTTCAGACTAAGCAGGAATCTCAGGGCAGCCTCACCCACCTCACAGGGTATCTGTTGTGGGGAGAGGAAAGGGAAGGCAATTAGAAGCCACTTTGAGACTCCTTCGGGCAGAGAAAAGTGGCATATAAAAGCCAATTCTTCTTCTTCAGTAATATCAGGGCACTCTCAGCCTCACGTCCCTCACAGGGTGCCTGTTGTGGGGAGAGGAAAGGGAAGGAGAATGGAAGCCGTTTTGAGCTTCCTTCGGGTAGAGAAAAGCAGCATATAAGAATTAACTCTTCCTCTTCTTCAGATCTCTTTGGACAAAGAGGGGATAAAAACCAGAACGTGTGGCTGATTTGGTCTTCGGGATATGTTTCAGGTGAGAATTAGCTTCCAGCCCCTTGGGTCTGCTGAGTCTTGGGGAAGTGGACTGAAAGAGGATCGGGGGAGGCTTGTAATTCGGTTACAGCGAGCAGAATCCATTCGCTGCAGCTCAGACAACAATTTAGCCTCCTGGGAGTGAAAGGAAAGGAGAGAGGGCGAAGAGCCTGTTAGAAGACGCCATCAGCTCCAACAGCGGCTGTGTGTGTGTATATCGGTGTGTCTGAGGATGTGTGTAGGGGGGAAGGTGCACGTAACCCAGGGGTCAGTTTATTGTTGTGGTTTAAGGCTCCACAGGGTCTGTCACACCAGAGCCAGTTTAAGGATTTGAGGGGCCCTAGCGGAGTACAATTGTGATGGACCCGCACAGACTGGGGGCAGAGGGGCACCCCACAGTGGAAAGGGGTGTCACTCCGAGCGTCCTTAAAGAGGAAAAAGGGGGAGGAGAGAAGATACCACGCTGATCCATGTCGGGGAAGGTGCTGTGCATGGCCCATAACACATGCTACACGGATAAACCATTTGGGACGTCTCCTCTCTAAACCTCCCCTACATCTGGATTAACCAACCAATCAATCAGCACACCCAAACAATGCCCCCCCCCCAGTCCCGAACTAGAAATTTATGGGCTAAAATAGTATACGTCTGCCATTCCACTTTTTTACCATTGAGAAAGTCCTGCAACATTCTTGAGGCTTCGAGAAACCCCAGAAGTGGCCCAATCATGCAGAATACGGTTGGGATGCACAGCTGTGGACACGCCCACCCGGGGCCCTGAGTTATGTGCACCTTCCCCTCTACACACACACCCCTCTCCAGAAGGGTTTGATTAACTCAGGAGTGGGCAAACTGCGGCCCTCCAGATGTCCATAGTCTACAATTCCCATGAGCCCCTGCCAGCATTTGCTGGCAGGGGCTCATGGGAATTGTAGCCCATGGCCATCTGGAGGGCCGCAGTTTGCCCACCCTTGGATTAACTGCCGTCTCTGCAGCAATGTTCCGTCATGGACTTCCAATGCCCACCAGGAACTTAGCTAAAGTGAACCAGGGCTCCCTCTTCTGCTCAGAAGCAAAATGACACCGGTGATTTTGGCCTGCTTAAAAAAAAAAACAGGAATTCATTGGGATATAGACCGAGCACCACTGCTGGGCACCCCAGTTGAAGAGGGATGTAGACGAACTGGAGCGTGTCCAGAGGAGGGCAACAAAGATGGTGAGGGTTTTGGAGACCAGGACATAGGAGGAAAGGTTGGGGGAGCTTGGTCTGTTTAGCCTGGAGAAGAGACGACTGAGAGGGGATCTGAGAACCATCTTCAAGTGCTTGAAGGGCTGACCTAGAGAAGATGGAGAAGAGTCGCTTTCGGTTGCCCCAGAGGGGCGGACTAGAACCAATGGGTTGAAATTAATTCCAAAGAATTTTCGGCTAAACGTCTAGGGAAAGTTCTGACACTTAGAGCGGTTCCTAAGATGAACAGGCTTCCTCGGGAGGTGGTGGGTTCTCCTTCTTTGGAAGTTTTTAAGCAGAGGCTGGATAGTCATCTGACAGAGAGGCTGATTTTATGAGCTTAAGCAGAGTGTGAGGCAGGAAGGGATGTGCCAGTGTTTGTCTCTTGTGGTCCTTCCTTGCATACCTAGGGAAATGCTGATCACCTCTGTAGAATTTCCTCCAGGCAAGGCTGGATACTGGAGATTTTTGGTAGGTGGATGAGATCATTATGGCATGGAACTGTGGTCACCATGGGTAGGCAGGTCGTTGCGAGTTCCTGCATTCTGCAGGGGTTGGACTAGATGACCTTGAAGGTCCTATTCCACCCTGCCCTCCATTGTTTTCCCAACACCTGGAGAGGCCTTACTTTCTCTCTGGGGTAACTTGCTGCCACTACCTGACCTTTATAAGGGATTGCCCAAGGGGAGGGTCAACACTACCAGCTTCCTTTCCCAGATCTGAGGCGTAGCTCTTGGTCACCATAGAGTCAGTTTACTGGAGCCTTTTGCCCCCTGGAGCTTCTTTTACACTAGTATGTCCAAGACAATGGAGGTCTTTGTGGTACAGAGAACCACTATCAGCATACAAAGTTATAAAGTATTCATTAAAAAGAAAATATTCACAGACATCCTTTTAGTACAGCACCAGACTGAGCAAGGGATCCCAAAGAAATGTGTCAAATGCAGTTCCTCTGTCCCTCTCTCCCTATATATGCTCTATCAGATGTTGAAATGCAAGACAGTCAGCTTAAGAAGTTACAGCTCTGTACAGAGTTGCCGTTACCTTGAAGCTCCCTTCAGCTGTTCAGGCCAACACATACCTAATAGATGCCTTCTCGGGACCTCAGTTAAGAAGTCTGTCTGTTCTGATCAACCCCGCAGCTTGAGTTTTATCACCTCTTCCCCCTCCCCACCACCACCTACTGACCAGGTCAGAGAGCTTTTTCCTGAACCCTCAAGCAATTTCCTCCCTGAAATCTCTCTAGTATTATACACTTCCAAATCTCTGTTCCCGCCCTGGAGAAAGGGGAGAGCTTGACCCACCCATTATCTCTTCTGCAAGATCTATTGGCGTTAGTATCAAGGTGCACTGAGGTACATCTGGGAAGGAATTAAATTGACTTCTCCCCCTTCCGCCTGTTCTTTGCTCAGAGGGAAAAAAAAGCTTTTAGAACTCAGAGTGAAGGCCTTGCTCATTTCAGACCTGCAAAGAAAAAAATGCACTTCTTCACAACAGCCAATGAACCAGGTTTTGTGTATTATGCGTTCACACACTCCGTAATGCACTTTCAATTCCCTTTCACTGCAGTTTCGCAACGGCTTGCAAGCGCATATTGCTTTTTCGTGCAGTGAAAAAAAACCGTTGCAAAGTGCAGCAGAAGTGGATTGAAAGTGCATTGTTCAATCAGTGTGAAAGGGTGTGTCAAAATGGAAACGTCGCAAAGACTTCAGCCGTTCTTCATGGGGAAGTTGCTCCCGTCCCCTCATCACCTTGGTTGCCCTCCCCTGTACTTTTCCTCTGCACCATCAGCAGCACCTGGTCTTTGTACAGGGCTGTCGGCTGAGAGGACCAGGGTCTATTCTGCACACCATAGATAATACACTTTCAATGCACACTAGAAGTAGATTTTCCTGTTCCGCACAGGAAAACGCAGCTGCCAAAGCACATTGAAAGTGCATTATCCTACGTGTGCGGAATGGATCCAGGTCTTCCCGTGGCCCTTTCCCTCTTGGGACCTCACCTCCATGTCTCCCACAGCCCATGGGGACCATTGACGACAGGATACCCGCACAGTAGACTAGCTGCTTGCCAAGCTCTTTCCCCCCACCCTGGGTCTTCCCCCTTGCATTAGACTAGCGTTTCCAAGATGGGGGAGCTCAATGAGGTCAGAGAGCCATGGCCAGCTTCAAATGTATAAAGGATTTATTAAAGGAACAAGGTTCATACACCTATCTTTAGCACAGCAAAGAGTTAAGCAAAAGAGTCGAAAGGAACTGGGTGAAACGCAGTCCTCCTCCTGTCGCTTGGCGAAAACACACTGTGACGTTAAAAATAGCGTTGGCACCTCATTTTAGCAGTTACAAGTTCCTATTCATCAGGTCACCTGGTCCAAGATGGCTGCCCACCTCCTCTCAATGTAGAGCAACCTCCTCCTCCTCCGCTGGTCAGCAGGCAAAAAAGAGTTATCCCCCCTTCCCACTTATAGGGGTTTAAAATCACCTTCTGCGTCCCCTCCCAGATACCTGCCCCCAGGAAGGGAAAGCAGCTGGGAGAAACCTTTTGTCTCCTGGCTAGATTAATTAACTTTTGAAGGGAGGTGAGTCACCCCTGCCCTCTCTCCAAAGTGCAGGGGGAAAAACCTTGCTTCCCAGAGGTCATTTTGAAGTAGCCAAGAAGGGGGCATTTTGCCACACTGGACATTATAATACCAGCTGTGTTATTCTCAAGTCCTTTCCTAATAATAAGAGCCGGCCCTCCTCTGTTTTGATATATGCAGCCTTTACATATCAGGCGAGATTCTGGTCTTTGGCCTCCCTCCCCGTCTTCAGTTGTCCCTCTAATTCCTCCTAAGACTCTACTAAGTGCACCCAGTAACTATGAGGTTGCATTTCGCTTGATCAAGATCTTTAGGCAGTGGAGAGAGAAAAATGCCCATTCATCTATGACTTGGAAGACACTGTCAGAGCTCATTTGGAATATTGCCTCCCACTTTGGACGCCGCAGTTCAAGAAGGACATTTACAAGTTTAAAAGTGTTTGAGGAAAGGCAACTGGGAAGATTGAGGGGCTGGAATCCATGCCTTACAAGGAGAGGCTGAGAGAGTTGGGTGTGTGTAGCCTGGAGTAGAGGAGAGCTGTGTTGAACTGCGCAAAAGTTGGACGTGTTGAAGAGGGGGCCAACCTGTTTCCTGCCACTTTAGAGACCAGGGTATAGTCTGCATGGGGCTTTTTGCCCAGTCCCAGTTTGAATGAATCCCTCTGTCTACACTGAACTTGATTTCCATTTTGATTTGGGGTGCCTTAAATTTTCCCTCTGCAACATGCATGATTGATCTGGAGTTACCTTACTTTCCCCCCGCGATATCCAGGAGTGGATATAAGCCTCAATATTTAAAAAATCACCATCAGGATGTGTGCAAATTTCTGCTTTGTGTGAATAAACTCCCTTCCCCGGCCTCATAGCAAAGCAGTCTTCCCTGATTGGCCAGGGCGTCTGTTCAAGGACTTCTTGGTTCCTGGTTGCAAGGCTTCCCTTAAAGTGACTGTGCTCCAGAAGCCCTAACGTCTCTCAGCAGAGATTTCCCTCTTGGATTTATTCCCCCTTCTCTGCTGTCTCCAATCCTCCCTCCCCCTTCAAGAAAAGACAGAAAGAGGCTCCTGCTACAATTGGCCCACCTCCCCCTGTTCTGAGCTTTCCCAATCGAGTGCAGAACATTTTCTGTTTCAATGGGGGGGGGGAGTGGATAGAGAAAGACCCAAGTTCAAATCGATCTGAATTCAACAGGATCCACAACGGCATAAACAAAGTGCAAAATCAGTCCAGAACTTGGAGTAGTGGGTTCAAATTACAGAAAAGGAGGTGTCACTTAAATATTAGAGAACATTTTCTGATGGTGAGGGCTGTTTGGATGGAATATGCTGCCTCAGAATCTCCTTCCTTCTAAGCTTTTAGGAGGAGATTGAGGAGTGTGTGTTTTTCAAGTCTTTAAGAAGGTTTGGGACTGGATTCGAAAGCCCTTCATGGAATCTTCCAGCACTGTGTGATTCTGATTCCAGGGCCAAATCCTGGTTGCTAAAACACAACAGTGATCAATGGGAAGGTGGCTGTTAGGGAGGGCTGTCCCCTGACCCACTTGTAGAGGATTGGCAACCAAGTTTGGGGCTCCAATCCACAGGTTGGGAAACAGTGCGTGAGGCCACAATCTCCTTCCATCCTCCAAGTGCTCTCCATACCTTGGAGAAGAACCTAAGGAAAGCCGATTGACTCCATCTGCCTGTCAGCTAAAGCAGACAGTCAGATGAATCAAGGAAGCACGCCAAAAGAAGAAAATGACATGCCTGCTTCCCTTTCCCCCAGCAACTGTGGTTCGGGTAGACTGCTACTGAACACGGAGCTTCCTTTCAGCTAGCAAAGCTGAAGGCTGTAGATGTCTCCTCTTGTGACCATGAGCCCCTGACAACTGGCCATGTTTGCAGGGGCTCATGGTCATTGAAGTCCATGGACATCTGGAGAGGCACACTTTGGCCGCCCTGTGTAGAACGCTACTGGCTAGATATCAGGGAAACAACTTTTACAGTCAGAGTAGTTCAGCAGTGGAAGGGGCTGCCTAAGGAGGTGGAGAGCGCCCCCTCACTGGCCATCTTCAAGCAGCGGCTGGACAGATCCTTCTCCTGAATGCTTGAGGCTGATCCTGCACTGAGCAGGGGGTGGGACTAGATGGCCTCTAGGAACCCTCCCAACTCTAGGATTCTATGAAAACAAAGTCAAAGAGCCCAATCGCCTTCAGGGCCAACTTTTCCATCCTGCCGCAGAACGAACAGGGACCAGAGTCAACTCAGTTCCCTCCCTCTCCCCCTCTCTTCACCCACCCTCCATTCCTCTCCTTTCCCATCTCATCTTCCTGTAACTATCAAAGGAAAATCTCGGAAGGGCTCGAGGCCCTGGATATTCCCTGTATTTCAATATAACTTCTCCCCCTCTCCCCCCCCCCATGGTTTTTTTTTTTTTTTTGCAATCTTTAGTGAACAGCTTGGTTGCTTCTGCCTGTCAGGGAATTTAAATTGCAAATGAAAATGGTGAAACGCAGCGGCCAAGGGTCTCTCTCTGCAGCTCCGAAGAGCACACGGATTGCTTAGCAACCAAAGGCAGGGAGAGAACTTCGTGCAAGAACCTGCTTCCCCCCCCCTTTTTTTTCATCCCCCCCCCTCCACTTCTCCTAGGCCTTGGTAAGACACTTCCAGGCACAAACCGGAGGGGGGGGGAGAATAGGAAGAGGTCAGTGTAACATGCACAGTCTAAACCAGGGGTAGTCAAACTGCGGCCCTCCAGATGTCCGTGGACTACAATTCCCAGGAGCCCCTGCCAGCAAATGCTGGCAGGGGCTCCTGGGAATTGTAGTCCACGGACATCTGGAGGGCCGCAGTTTGACTACCCCTGGTCTAAACAACGACGCTTTTCCATTTTTCCCCCTTTTGTGCAAACTGCCCCCCCCCACACACACACACACACAAAACCCAGGATTGGCCCTCAGTTGCTAGGGTTCTTCGCTCTGTTTAGGCCTTCTGGTCCTCACAATCCCAATACAACATTGCCCGTTTTAACACTGCTCTATTTCCCAGCCTGTCGACGGGGTTGCCAACTGCCCTGGAAAAGATCTTTGGCGTGGTGGACCCTACAGAATCATAGCCCTCCCCTGAGATGGTTTCCTCTCCCCAAATTCCACCCCACTGGGGCCCTGCCCCCAAACCTCCTGGTATCTCCTAACCCAAAAGAGGTGAACCTTCCTGGATAACTCGCCAGTTCATATTTCTTTCCTGTAGCCTGAGGTGCAGAAAGCCTTGGATTGTTAGCTCTGGGTTGGGAAAGACCTGGAGACATTGGGGGTGGAGCTAGGCATGGGCAAGTGTTGGGGTGGGGCTGGACCTCAAGGGAGTATAAAGTTATGGAGTCCACCCTCAGATCTCTTTTGCTTGGAGAAGAGCTATAACTCAGGGGGTCTCCCAGGGCCCACCTTGATATACTTTCACCTGTTGCTTTTAAGGATGCTGATCTCCAGGGTCCCACCTGGGGACTGGCATCCCTAAAAGCAACAGGTGATGTTTTTCAAGGTGAGGGCAGTTAGATGAGATGGTTTGCCAACACACTCATTGGCCCTTGACTGCATCTAATTTAGGCTGCATCTAATTTAGACTGATACAGCACTGAGCCAAGGGTTGGACTAGATGGCCTCTAGATAAACTTTCAACTATAGCACAGACTCACAGAGTGGGAAGGGGCCATCCAGGCCATCTAGTCCAACCTTCTGCTCAATGCAGGGTCAGCCTCAAGCATCCAGGAGAAGGATCTGTCCAGCCGCTGCTTCAAGACGATCACTGTGGGAAAGCTCCCCACCTCCTTAGGCAGTCAATTCCAAATCAGCGACATCACTTCTGAATTGACAACAAGTAGCTCTAGAAATCTCCAGAAACTCTATGGTAGTACTGTAGAGTTTCCAGCGATTCCTAGAGCTACCCATTGTCAATTTTGGTTTGTAGCTGGAAGTAACATACCAGTGCAGAAACTGGCAGGGGGGGCTATCAACCCTCCCCAAGTTTTAGTGTCTCTTTAACGCTGCCTGTGAATTCTCAGAAATATAGCTACTGAATAAGAACAATTCAGCCCAGAAGCTTCCATTTATTTATGTTTGCTTTTTAGCAGCCTTTGCAGCCCACCTTAAAAAAAAAAAAACTCCAAGCTTCCTTATATAACGCACCATTAAATTCTTAAACAAGTACCCAAAGGTTAGATTTACAGGAGTTTGTGCAGGCTATTTGGAAAATGAAGGAAATTAATTACAAGCACCTCAAGGAAATAAGACAGGGGTTGTTTTTCGCTTCATCTGAATTGTTAATAGAACATACTGAACAAGAGGTGTTAAATAAGTTTGCACAGGAGTCTTGTGGAGTGGGAAAAACTCTCCAACTGAATGTTCTTATTACATTCCACTTTAATCTCGCTTAAAAAAAAAAAACAATCCCATTCTTCCTCCAAGGAGCTTGCAGGGGTGTCTGCCTCCTCCAACCAACCTCCTTTCCCTTGAAAGGAACAGATGGAATGGGAACAGGCCAATACGAGCTTCAAAGGTTTATGGTACCACACAGGACAGAGCAGACACTCCAATGCTCACCTCAAAATTCTATGGAGCTCTTGGCAGGGGGGTTAACTTTTGGGGGGGCTCAAGCATGACATAGGTCAGGCTCCATCACATGACTCTTCTTCATGGGCATAAACAACTCTCAGGAAATTGATCAAAATAAATCAAAAACAGTTGCCTGTTCCAATCAAACATGGAAACAATGGTTGGCAAAGAACTTACAGAGGGTTTCTCAATTACTGCCTCTGTGTCAGCTTTTCTCAACTTTTTTAGCATTGAGAAACCTCTGATATATTCTTCAGGCTTCAAGAAACCCCAGAAGTGGAATCTCCAGGTCCCAGCTGGAGGCTGGCATCCCTGCCACTGTAAAGGGGGTTTCAGCCTCCAGCTGAGACCTGGAGAACCCCAGAATGAAAGCTCCTCTCCAGACTGCAAATATCAGTTCCCCTGGAGGAAAGAGCTGCTTGGGAGGGGGGGGGCTGTGTAGTACTCCCCTCTACTGATAAAGAGAGAGAGAGAGAGAGAGAACACAGAAAAAAGCATTCCTCCCTTCTTGAATTTTAAACCTTATTAACCACACAATCACACCTGCACATAGGAAATACCTGAGTGCTTCCCTCCTTGAATTGCTTTGAGACGCCATTGGCCAGAACATCCACATCCCATAGAAGTCAATGAGCGAGTAAAAAAAAAAAGACTTACACCATTCTCCTGCAACAGCTTCTTCTGTCTGTGCTCGACTGACATCTGGCAATTTGTACAGCTTGGTGTCGTGGTTAAGAGCAGCAGCTTCTAATGTGGCAATTGGGATTTGATTCCCTGCTCCTCCACAAGCTGAGTGACCTTGGGCCATTACCTATTCCCAGAGGGCTAATCAGGGAGGGAGGGAGTTGTCTGCATGCAATTTGAGCTGATTGGCCCTCATTGGCAGAATGCAATTTGAGCTGATTGGCCCTCATTGGCAGAGTGCAATTTGAGCTGGTTGGCCCTCTTTGGCAGAGTGCAATTTGAGCTGGTTGGCCCTCATTGGAAGAGTGCAATTTGAACTGATTGGCCCTCATTGGCAGAGTGCAATTTGAGCTGATTGGACCTTATTGGCAGAGTGCAATTTGAGCTGATTTGGGGCTGAACATCCAGGAAGGCAGAAGATCAAGGTATGTCCCAGAGGCAGTCCAACTGAGAAAGATCAGAATTCTTGAGCAGGTAAGATGGCCCCTGTGCCAATGCGAGCCAGCATTCATTCACCCACACTGACCTGCTGCAAAGTACGTATATAGGGCATGGCAATTCCCAAGTCCTGATCCTGGAATTACTTCCAGCAACTGAATCCCTGCATTCAGTCCTCATTCTGCAAAGAGCTCTTTTCTTCTTCCAGTTCTCTGCAATTGTGAGCCTGGCTACACCTCCTCTCTTTAAATTCTTGTGTTTGCTGCCAGCTTCAGGTGAGCCGGGTACTTGTTTTTCTGGCAGTGTTGATGGCTCAGGTGTGGGAGGTTCATTATCAGGAGATGAACTTTTTGTAGAACCTTCTCTCTCCAGAGTCTGCATGTGCAGGATTTGCCGGACAAGTTTGGTTCTTATATGCCACTTTTCTCTACCCAAAGGGGTCTCAAAGCGGCTTCTAATCGCATTCCTTTTCTCTCCCCACAATAGGCCTCCCCTGTGAGGAAGGGGAGGCTGAGAGAGCCCCGATATTCCTGCTCGGTCAGAACAGCTTTATCAGTGCTGTGGCGAGCCCAAGGTCACCCAGGTGGCTGCATCGTAGTTGAGGCCATTATGAGAAAAGTATTCAAGAACAGACGTGGAGTTCAATATAGCCCAACCAACTTCCTGACAGATCTAATGTTTGCAGATGAGAGTGCCATATTTGCCATGAACTAAACATGAGCAGGCAGTGTGATGCAGCGGTAAAAAAGGCAAATGCCATTTTGGGCTGTATCAACAGGGGCATCACATCAAAATCACAAGATGTCATAGTCCCATTGTATACGGCACTGGTCAGACCACACCTGGAGTACTGTGTGCAGTTCTGGAGGCCTCACTTCAAGAAGGACGTCGATAAAATTGAAAGGGTACAGAGGAGAGCGACGAGGATGATCTGGGGCCAAGGGACCAAGCCCTGTGAAGATAGGTTGAGGGACTTGGGAATGTTCAGCCTGGAGAAAAGGAGGTTGAGAGGGGGCATGATAGCCCTCTTTAAGTATTTGAAAGGGTGTCACTTGGAGGAGGGCAGGAGGCTGTTTCCGTTGGCTGCAGAGGAGAGGACACGCAGTAATGGGTTTAAACTTCAAGTACAACGATATAGGCTAGATATCAGGGGGGGAAATTTCCAAAGTCAGAGTAGTTCAGCAGTGGAATAGGCTGCCTAAGGAGGTGGTGAGCTCCCCCTCACTGGCAGTCTTCAAGCAAAGGTTGGATACACACTTTTCTTGGATGCTTTAGGATGCTTAGGGCTAGTCCTGCGTTGAGCAGGGGGTTGGACTAGATGGCCTGTATGGCCCCTTCCAACTCTATGGTTTTATGATTCTATGATTTGCCGATACTGACACAGAGCCTACTAACATCCTCTATGACAGCGGTCCCCAACCTTTTTCAGACCAGGGACTGGTCCGCGGGGGGGGGGGGGAGAGGGATGCACGGAGCTGCTGCACCTGTGTGTTTGCACCTGCCGGCACGCAAGGGCCAGCGCCTCCCTCCCCCCCACATCACGGCGCTCGGTGCGCCGGGAACGATTGTCCAACGAAGCGGCCAATTCGCTCAAACCTAGGCCCATGGGGGGCAGGGGAGAGGGAATTGCCTCCCTCCCCCCGCCACCGAGGGTTCCACGAACCGGTACTGGTTTGCAGCCCAAGGGTTGGGGACCCCTGCTCTATGACAGTGCCGGCATCATCATTTGGAATTATTTTTTAATATTGTTTTGCAGCTCATCTTTTGGGTTCCCGACTTCTGTTCAGGTTGGGTTTCGGTTCCCTTTTTGGTTTTGCATTGCCTGCATCGCCCAATCCTATGGCTGAAAAATGTGATGTGATGTTCTCCATTTAGTCGTGTCTGACCTTCAGCAATTCTATAGGAAAGTTTTTGCCCTACATTTCTGTCTCTGACTGCTTCTTTTAGTTGGTCCGTGGTCATCCCTGTATCGGCTTTGATCGTGTCGGGCCAGCGGATCCTTTGGCGACCACGTTTCCGTTTGCCGTTGACCATGCCGAGCATTAAGGATTTCTCCAACGAGTTTGATCGCATGATGTGTCCAAACTAAGTGAGCCTTAGCTGTAATATCTTGCCTTCTAATGACAGAGTTGGTTTGCTCTTCTCTAAAACTATCTTGTTGGTAACTTCGGCTGTCCATGGGATTCGCAGCATTCATCTCCAACACCATAATTAAATATAAATTTGGACAGAACCAAAGTCATAATCACAGATGGATCACCAACAAATGTAGACCTCAAGGGAGCCCAAATTGAGCAAGTCAGAGCACTTAAATGCCAAGGCTCATTTGCCCCTCTGAAATGGTGCCTCTGGAAGGAGACAAACATCTTTCTCAAGACCAAAGTTTGTCTCTTCTGGACGCTAATCCTGCCAATCCTCTTATATGGATCAGAAACATGGACTTGACTGAAACCGGACACAAACAAACTCGAGACATTCCAGATATGATGCCTGCCGCAGACTCTGGGTGTCTCTGGGTGATCGAAACAAGACAATTCGGACCCAATGTGACCACCAGCCGCAAATTAACAAATCCAAAAGCGCAGACGGCAATGGCTTGTCCAGGTCTGCAGAATGAACACCAGCAGACTGCCTCATAGACTCTTCTAGCAAAAACGCTCAACTGGATGGAAGATCCAGTGACTGGTGCCAAAGAAAACATGACTGAAACAGTTTGAGGAAGACCTTAGAAACCAGCGATTATGTAACTATCCAAATGGCCTAAACCAGGGGTAGTCAACCTGTGGTCCTCCAGATGTTCATGGTCTACAATTCCCATGAGCCCCTGCCAGCGTTTGCTGGCAGGGGCTCATGGGAATTGTAGACCATGAACATCTGGAGGACCACAGGTTGACTGACTACCCCTGTCCTAAACTACTGCCACCAATTGAAAAGTGGGAACGTATCATAACCGAGGCAAAAAATCCAGTGGTACCTACAGCAGCGTATTGGCTGAGAGGACAACCTGCTCCACCAATCGCCAGCTAAAGGATAAAAAGAAGAAGGTGTTTGGACTCAAACCGATAGAGCCAGACTGCTTCTCTCTGCAAGGGTTCCTCTTGAGCAGAAGGCTGACTCACGCCCTTAAATATGGAAAGGAGGAGCAGAGCACCAGCCGCTTAAAGATGAAATAGCTTTATTGAGAAGAGAAGCCACTTTGTAAAGAGAGAGGAGGCAGAGAAGTCCTGACAGTCTAACTCAGTGGTTCTCAACCCCCTTTAATCCAGTTCCTCCTGCTGTGGTGACCCCAACCATAAAGTTATGCAAGGGTTCTTTCACGGAAATTAAACCCAAACTGACCAAGGGCGTGAAGATCCATTGGTGCCATATAAATTGTTTTTTTTTCTGGGGTTTCTCAGTTTATTTATATTTATTTTATTTATTTATATTTATATTTTTATACCGCCCTTCCCTACGGCTCTGGGCGGTTTACATAAAACATTTTTGAACATTCACATAGAACACTATCAAAATCAATATCAAAAATCAATATAACAATAACAACAAAATATCAACTGGAACAATTTAGTTCTGCCTTTTGTCCCACCCTGCCCATCTCGCTCTTTTCCAGACAGACGAATGCTCTATCTCGATCCACCCCGCAAGGCTGTTGTGCGGATGGCTCCCCCTCTGGCCAAGCCGCTTGCCCTGCCACGACCCCTGTGAAAGGGCCGTTCGACCCCCAAAGGAGTCCTGACCCACAGGTTGAGAACCACTGGTCTATCCTTTCTGGAGGCAAGCAGGAAGTCTCAGGACAACGCATAACAGGAGATCAGGTGACATCCTGGGAGAGCCGCTGCATAGAGGTTGCCACCCTTACTACAACCTCCCCCATCCCCAAAATATCCAGCACAGCTGGATTCCATTTGAAAGAAAATGGCATGAAGAAACTTTTCAAAAAGAAAAGAAAAACTTGGACGGCTTGTGGGGGGGGGGGACATGCGCCAGGCGCGCATCTTTCCTGCATTTTCAGCCCTCACCCGCTAAGCAGTACCGTGTCGCCGTCAGAGCAATCCAGAGCAGGAAATTAACTGTCAGATATAGGATCTCCCCATCCATACCATAGTGCCGGCTCTCAGAGCATCTGATTTCTTCAATTCGCGGCAGAGAAGGTCTGTTGTTGTTTTTTTTTTAATTGCCCGGTGGAGAAAGTGAGAGCCTACAGTGGCTCAGATATGTCGAATATTAAAAAATATCAGTCACTTTTGCCTGAGTGCATTTAACAGCACAGCTTTATTGTTTTTGTTTGCTGGCATTTCGGTTTCGGCCGGCAATGAGTTCGGGAGCAAATTGGTGTTTTCTCTCTGTGGAAGAGGGGTGCAGGAGAAATGCCTGCCAGCTCAGTTGAGCTAAAAATGCAAGTGGATGGAACGGCATGTACCAAAACTTAAGCTGCTGGGTAACTCTGCTCAGGCCAGGTGGGCCTCAGTGGCAGAGCCTGGGCTTTGGGCGTGAAAGGTTTCCAGGTTCAACCCTGGGCATTTCCAATTAAAGGTTCAAATAGTGGGGGATGTGAAGGGCCTCTGCCTGAGATTTTGGAGAACTGCAATCATAGAATCATAGAGTTGGAAGGGGACATACAGGCCATCTAGTCCAACCCCCTGCTCAATGCAGGATCAGCCCAGAGCATCCTAAAGCATCCAAGAAAAGTGTGCATCCAACCTTTGCTTGAAGACTGCCAGTGAGGGGGATCTCACCACCTCCTTAGGCAGCCTATTCCACTGCTGAACTACTCTGACTGTGAAAAACTTTTTCCTGATATCTAGCCTATATCGTTGTACTTGAAGTTTAAACCCATTACTGCGTGTCCTCTCCTCTGCAGCCAGCAGAAACAGCATCCTGCCCTCCTCCAAGTGACAACCTTTCAAATACTTAAAGAGGGCTATCATGTCCCCTCTCAACCTCCTTTTCTCCAGGCTGAACATTCCCAAGTCCCTCAACCTATCTTCATAGGGCTTGGTCCCTTGGATCCATACTGACTTTGATGGGCCACGGGCCTGATCCAGTATAGGCAGCTCCATGGAGAAAGGTCTGCTTGATAAGCCCACAGTTCAAGCCCCAACGGCTTCAGCTGAAAGGACCAGGAAGCAGCTGAGAGCCCGGAGAGTGCTGCCATTCAGAGTGGGAAACTTGATGGACCCGTGGTCTGATTCAGTGTCAAAATATCCGCTTGGCGTGCAGAAGGTCCCAGGTTCTATCCCCGCCATCTCTAGTTAAAAGGACCAGGTATGTGAAAGACTTCTACCTGAGACCTCAGAGAGCCACTGCCAGTCTGAGTAAAAAAATATTGATTGTGATGGACCATGGATCTAATTCAGTATAAGGCAGATAACACGTACCAGTTCCATTCATGGGAGGGGCCGTGGCTCAGTGGTAGAGCCTCTGCTTGGCATGCAGAAGGTCCCAGGTTCAATCCCCAGCATCTCCAGTTAAAAGGACCAGGTGGGAGGTGATTGGAAAGTCTTCTGCCCGAGACCCTGGAAAGCTGTGGAGAGGGACTGTAGCTCAGTGGCAGATTCTTCTGTTTGGCATGAAGAAGGTCCCAGGTTCAATCCCCAGCATCTCCAGTTAAAAGGACAAGGCAGGTAGGTGATGGGAAAGACCCCCCAAGCTCATCACTAGAGGGTCTGCTTGGCATGCAGAAGGTCCCAGGTTCAATCCCTGGCATCTCCAGTTAAAAGGACAAGGCAGGTAGGTGATGGGAAAGACCCCCCCTAGCTCATCACTAGAGGGTCTGCTTGGCATGCAGAAGGTCCCAGGTTCAATCCCTGGCATCTCCAGTTAAAAGGATGTGTCAGGTGATGGGAAAGATTCCCCCCCCCCTAGTTGGAAGGGACCTCCTGGGTCATCTAGTCCAACCCCCTGCACTATGCAGGACACCCACAACCCTATCGCTCATCCACTGTCACCTGCCACCCCTTTGCCTTCACAGAATCAGCCTCTCCGTCAGATGATCCTCAGGAAATGATTCAGGAAGGAAAGGGGAAATGACAGAGGACCGTTTTCATGTTGTGTTTCTTTGTACCTTCTTTCCCCCTCCTCTCATTTATTTTATTTTATAGAAGAAGAAGAGTTGGTTCTTATATGCCGCTTTTCCCTACCCGAAGGAGGCTCAAAGCTGCTTACAGTCGCCTTCCCATTCCTCTCCCCACAACAGACACCCTGTGGGGTGGGTGAGGCTGAGAGAGCCCTGATAGTACTGCCCGGTCAGAACAGTTTTATCCGCACCGTGGCGAGCCCAAGGTCACCCAGCTGGCTGCATGTGGGGGAGAGCAGAATCGAACCCGGCAAGCAAGATTAGAAGTCCGCACTCCTAACCACTACACCAAACTGGCTCTCTATAGAAACCACTCCACCTTGGAAAGCTCCAAAAGAGATTTTGGAGGCAGACAGGGCGGGTTTGGGGGACGGAAGCAAGCTCAGTGGTTTACAATGCCCAGGAGTCTAAGCTCCAAAATGACCATTTTCTCCAAGGGAGCTGATCTGTGTCGTCTGGAGGTCAGTTATGGTCCCAGGAGATCTCCAGGGCAGCCCCAATGTCCAGTGACACATCAGGAGAAACTCTGCCGCTTCAGTACAGATCTGTAGCATTTGCCCCCCTAGCAGGAACAAGCCCCAAATCGATTCTTTTTGCAGCAAAAGTCCCTGGACAAGGACTCTTCCCCTCTGGGTGACCCGCCTGTGCCAATCCTTCCATTGTCCGCTAATGGGCCCTGATTCTTCATTTTCAAGGGGCCATCTTCTCTGAATGGCTATCATTTCCCGCGCCCTAAAGAGATTACTCTCGCAAAATAAATTTGTTCAGCCATTCTTGCCCTATCTCTGGGTTCTGATTGACTCCGGCTTGCATTTCCATTAATACGATTTGAAAGGGAAGGGGGCGGGGGGGGGGGAGGTCTGCGGTGGGAGGGGAATTTCCCCGGCCAAATAATAAGCATTCAGCGGCAATTTAAATGCAATTTGTGGCTGGGCATCTTCCCCCTCTACTCTTTCTAGAGGTTTTACTCCGGCTTTTGCAGGAAAGAAGTCAATTCCTGTCTGCAGGCAGAGGCCCAGGGAGAGCTCTCTCTCAGGTGCAGCAATGACCAGACCCCATTAATTTTATTAGGAGGGGATTTCTGTCTTGTATTCTAAGTGGGCTGTTGATTCTTGCTCCGGCTCTCAATTTTTGGGGGGGAGGATGCCGGTTCTGCTGCACGGCACGGATTATCAGTGGGTTTCTGAAGCAGTCTGCTGGCTTTTCTTAGGCTGCTCCAGCACTGAGCAGGGGGTTGGACTAGATGGCCTCTAGGGACTCCCAACTCTATGGTTCTGAGATTCTTCCACGTTTTTGTTCTTCATTCATAAGATCGAGAACAGAGGTCAGGAATCGAAAAAGGTGAACAGGAAGGGAATTGTCGGTAGGCCCAAGGGGGGGGGGATGCACCGTGGGGTTTCTAAAATAGTTATAAAGATGCCAGATTATATGAATAATACAATTTAAATTTAAAACACCCAAAGGCTTTATACACAGCCTCAGGTAAAAGTCGATCCTATCAACTTATTAATGACTCCAGACAACTGGCCATACACATTTCGACTCTGCCACCTTTATCAACAGTCTGGCAGTCTCTAGGCTGAACAGACCAAGCTCCCCCAACCTTCCTTCATATGTCTTGGTCTCCAAACCCCTCGCCATCTTTGTTGCCCTCCTCTGGACACGCTCCAGCTTGTCTACATCCCTCTTCAACTGGGGTGCCCAAAACTGAACACAGGACTCCAAGTGAGGCCGAACCAGAGCAGAGTACAGCGGTACCATCACCTCCCGTGATCTGGACATGATACTCCGCTTGATACAGCCCAAAATCCCATTTGCCTTTTTAGCCACCGAGTCACACTACTGACTCATGTTCATTGTACCGTCTACTAAGACTCCTAGATCTTTTTGGCATATGCTACTATATTGGTGTATTTGGTTTTTCCTACCTAAATGCAGAACTTTACATTTGTCCCTACTGAATTTCATTTTATTCAGTTTAGCCCACTTCTCGAACCTGCTGATCATGAATCTAAAGCACAGGTGTGGTGCCATCCACCAAACTATTTCATTCATTCATTCATTCATTCATTCATTCATTCATTCATTCATTCATTCATTCATTCATTCATTCAATAGTTGGATGTATAGGCCATCATTGTTGGCCCAGCCAGCTCACAGTGGCTAACGACATGAAAATAATACAATAAGTAATACAATATTTAAAACATAGCAGTAAAAATGAACCACCCAATCCCCAACCCCCAAATCCACCGCTGATTCCAGGTAATAAAGATACCTGGAGCATTTTAGAGGAGGGGCTCCAGATCCTCTTCCCAACCTGGCCTCAGCCGAATGCCTGGAGGAAGAGCTCCATCTTACAGGCCCTGCAGAACTGTCCCAGTTCCATCAAGGCCCCTTCACTCTCCCAGGAACTCAGATTGGGGCCAAGACCGAAAGGGCCCTTCTTCTGGTTGGGACCAAGCAAGCTTCTCACAGGCCAGGGACCATCAGCCTACTGGAATTCACAGAGCAGAGGGCTCTGTGCGGGGCACAGAGAGTTAGACGCTCCTGCCTGTCACAAGAATGTGAGCCTTGTGCTTTCCAGGGAGATGTGATGAAGTTCTTTGTCCTCTCCCCATCTGTGATTGAGTGGATTGAAACTTAGATCTTAGCGTTTAGGGGAATCCCCTGGTCTGTCTGCATGACTGGCGGACTTACTTGGCTGCCCGTTTCATACTATGATATGCTTCCTGTGTGTAACTCTGCCATACGATAAATAAAATACTTGCCGGAAAAGCTCCAGTCCCAACAAATGTATCCTTGAACAACTAATCTCTCCCTTGCCCAAGTGAAAAGATTAATAAAATACGTGGAAACACCTGCAGGACGCAAATGCTAAATCTTTTTCTTCGTTTTTTCCCCCTGGCACGTCCTTTGAAAGCCATTGTTTCACTGCCACATCAATGCGTATATATTAAAGGGAACCAATATGAAGTTGTAGCAGTAGCCCATACATAAAAGGGAGCTTGTATTAAAAAACGAGTTATGCAAATGAGGCCTCTCTTTTCTTTTGAGGGCCTTCATAAGAATGTAAAACAAAGCTTAATAACATGCCCTTCTGTTTTAAATTACGGGAAAGGGGAAGTCGTCTTGCGGGGATGGGTTTCGTATGGCTTATTATTGTTACTGTTTTCATGGTTACTCTTATAATGATATCCAGAGCCGGGATCTTCCATCACCCGCTTCATAGAATCCTAGAATCACAGAGTGGGAAGGGACCTCCACGGTCATCTAGTCCAACCCCCTGCACTATGCAGGAAGTTCACAACAACCTGCCCCACCCATGGGGAAGAGTTGGCTTTTATGCTCTGCTTTTTACTCCCTGAAGGAGTCTCAGAGTGGCTGACCATCACCTTCCCTTCCTCTCCCCACAACAGACACCCTGGGAGAGAGGTGAGGCTGAGAGAACCCTGATATTACAGAAGAAGAAGAAGAAGAAGAAGAAGAAGAAGTGTTGGTTCTTATATGCCGATTTTCTCTACTCAAAGGAGATTCAAAGCGGCTTCCAATCGCCTTCCCTTTCCTCTCCCCACGACAGACACCCTGGGAGGCAGAAAGAGCTCTAAAAGAACCGTGACTAGCTCAAAGTCATCCAGCTGGCAGCATGTGGAAGAGGAATAGGGAAATCAAACCTGGCTTTCCATATTAGAGGCCAACGCCAAGCTAGACCGACCTTTAGCCTGATCCGGTGGGGTTCTTATGTCCCAAAGACAGCCTTCCATATTCCTCAAGGGTTTCAGATAAGGAGAAACCCAGCGAACAGTATCATCTTCAACTCCTTTATGCCGAGCTCCACACAGAAATCTAACGACAAAAGAACTTTGTCTCTGATAAAACCCGGAACTTTCTTCAAACGTGTTAAGGCCTTCCATAGATCTATCTGAACCTTCTCCAAGTCGAAGTTAATTTAAGAAAATAATGTCTGTGTTGCAACCTTTTGGTGCCTCAGCATTGGGTACCTTCTGTTGCTTCATAGGGTGAGCTACGAAACGTTTCACTCCAGCCAGGATCTAATTTTTTTTAAATTCCTTTAAATAATTCAGCAGCCACGGCACATGGTAGTACAATACTCATTATCCCGTTAATTGCAAGAATAATATTTCTCGAACAGATGATACGTGTAGACAATAGATGGGAGATCAGTTCTGGAGTAACCGTGCCCACCATCCGTTGCTTTCTCTCCCTTTGTGTGTTTTCTGTAGCGTTTGCAGACGGCGATATTGAGAGGCTTCTCCCCGTCATTACAGATGCCAACTCTGGGTTGGGACATTGCTGGAAATGTGGGGTAGAGACTGGGGAAGGGCAGTGTTTGGTGAGAGGAGAAACCTCAGCAGGGCATAATGCCCTGGAGCCTCCCCCCCCCCATCTCCCTGCTCCAAAGCAGCAATTTGGTCCAGGGAAAATGAACATTGTCATCTAAAGACCATGGAATCATAGAGTTGGAAGGGACCTCCTGTGTCATCTAGTCCAACCCCCTGCACTATGCAGGACACTCACGCTCATCCACTGTCACCTGCTACCCCCTTGAGCCTCCACAGAATCAGCCTCTCCGTCAGATGGCTCTCCAGCCCCTGTTTAAAAACTTCCAAAGATGGAGAACCCACCACCTCCCAAGGAAGCCTGTTCCAATGAGGAACCGCTCTAATGGTCAGGAACTTCTTCCAGGTATTTTTTTTTTTGCATTAATTTAATCCCATTGGTTCTGGTCGGTCCCTCAGTTGCAATTCAGGGAGACTCCCAGGTTCCACCTAGGGGTTGGCAACCCCATAAATCCCTAACGTTGGAATCGCCTTATGCGCCATCTTGCCCTGGGCTCATTCCAGAACTACGGTGTCCCTAGATCCAGGTGTCCAACCTGCTCAGATTTGGAGAGGGGCATCCCATTTTCCCCACTCTGCCTTCCCTTCCCTAAAAGCCCACATCACCCCCCGCTTCCCCTGCTTTCTTTTCTACCCACCAGTCACCCTTTATCTAACCCCCAACTTCCCTCTTCCTTGCAGCCTCTACCGAGGACAACCACGATCCAGTGGCGCCGTGCTGGGGAACTGTGGCAAGCATCCCCAAAATCCCGCCTCTCTTCTGGGGCTCTCAACCAATCCTTGTGACGAGAGCCTCTGAGCAAATCTAAGTCCTTGTCAGCCAATCAGGGCCTGTGGAACTCCCCTGGGTGGGAGGAGCCGAGCAGGCCTCCTATAAAAGGAGAAGAACTCCTCTCCTCAGATAGGCGGCAGACACTAAATCTGCTTTCAGAACATTTGACAACTGGATGCATTTCCACACACGTTAAATATAGTGAAATGCTTACCTTACGTAGTCGTTATATGCCAGCCCCTATAGATGATGTCACCAACATCTGGCATCTGGTCATTAACCCGCCAGCTACATCCCCCATTTTAAAGCACTAGTTGGGGAATCGCATAAGTCTATCAGAGAGCAGCCAACAGGCAACCAGCAGAGGGAAGTTATGGAGGCTCAAATGCGCTAAAGGTGCCTGCCTCATCCTGTCCTCACAGCCACCTCCCTCTCCCTTTTTCCCAGGGATGGGAATTTCTTTTTTAAAAGGTCTAACTTCCTGGAGCAACGAATAGGCGGACAAGCGTGCAGGCAATGCCAGAAATAATTTCCCTCCCAAATTTGTTACACAAAGCATGCCTCTCTAAAGTCCCTCCCGCCAAAAATCAGGAACGAGGTTAATTTTTTTAAGTATCAAGACATGGAGAAAGGGGATTGGCTGCCTGGCTTGATTGACAGGGGGAAGAGAGTTGCATGTAAAGCGCATTGGTCCCTTCTGCCATTTGCAGCAGGTGATGTGGAAGGTGAGAAGCGCAAAAAGGCATCAGACTAGAGTGAGACAGCAGAAAGGTGAGGAGACGCCGGGAGGCTTGATTATGTTTTAGCACTATGCTATTCAGCGAAATTTTGCCGATGTGCTGAAATGCCCTGGTTTTTACTGCACAATGTGGCAAAATCCACTTGCAAATAGTCACTGAGGTAGACTTGAAGCTACATTCTTCTCATGTCCAAAAGCACCCAGGGACTTGGAGGTTCTGGTTAACAATGTGACGGTAGCCACAATGGTGTGTTGTTGTTTTTTTTAAGGTATGATGGGTAGGCATAGTGGAGAAAGCAACCTGGTAAAAACCAGAAGCACCTAATCTACCTAGGCAATTTCTGAGAGACTGAAGCAGAAGGGTGAGCCTTCACACTTGAGGGCTGTAGCTCAGTAGCTGAGCATCTGGTTGGCATGAGGAAGGTGCCGGGTTCAATTCCTGACATCTCCACTGGAATGTTCTGGCAGTTGGTAGTGAGAAAGATTGTCTAAGATCTTGGAGAGCCTCTGCCAGTCTGTCTAGACCAGGGGTGGCCCAACTGTGGTTCTCCAGATGTCCATGAACTACGATTCATAGGAGTTCATGGGATCATGGGAATTGTAGTCCATGGACATCTAGAGAAACACAGTTGGGCTGTCCCTGGCGTAGACAGTTCATGTGAGCGAACCAGTGTTTTCATAGCCAGGTCTGGTAAACCCCTCACCTGAGGTAAACTTTCTGAGGAAATGAAGCAAAAATTTCGACTCAGTGGTTTATTGGCTTTGATTGGGCCCAAAATATTCAGTCTTGTGGGAGAAAGTTTGTAATGAATGGAGAGTCGCTTTACTCTTATCAACTGAAATATTCTCTACCAAACACTTACTCTGTTGACTATCCTGTTTTTTGTTGTTGTTACTGTTGTTGTTGTTGTTGTTAAAGACAATATGGTCTTTAGCCTTCACCAGTATTTTTATCTGTCCAGTGGAATTTCTATTTTTTAATTTATTTCTAAACTTCTAGACTGGTTCTATCAGCACAGCCGTCGTGGGGTGGTTTACAGCAATGCTGTATATTTGATTTAGCATTATTTTATTTTTATATTTATTTTATTTTATAATTTATTTCATTTCTAGGCTGCCCTTCCCTGCACAGCAGGCTCTAGGAGACTTACAACTTAAAATGTATTCAAAGATTAAAAACGTAAAATGTAACCACATATAGGATCAAGGGAACTAAATTTGCTTCTTAAAGACAGCTAATATTCTTATAACAGAGACATTGAAATGACCTCGATGGGGGTAGAGGAGTGACCCTTAAGTCAGAAAAAGGGCAAAAGGAGAATCTATGGGGAAATTTATGCTTTAGAATTACCTTTGGCTCAAAAGTGAAACAAGGGAAAAACCAGTACAAAACCACTCTCAGAAAGCCCAGGGCAACAGTGTCTGGAAAGAAACTGAGCACAGAAGGGGGGGTAGAAATCAATTTTATTTATTTATTTGTTTGTTTGTTTGTTTGTTTATGTTTTAACATGTACTGTCGCTCTCAAAGACTTGCAGCGGTTTACAATAAAAGAATAAAACTACAACCCGTAAAATCTCCAGACAACCCGTAAAATCTCCTCCCCTGTCCGGCTTGCAGTCCGGAGCTCTTTCATTAGGAGTGAGGATCACTGATCTCATTGGTTCTAGGGGATCCCCTGGTGTGATCCCCTCCTGACCACAGCCAGGCCTCAGCCATACGCCCAGTGGAAGAGCTCCGTCTTGCAGGCCCTGCGGAAAACTGGTAACTCCGACAGAGCCCTTAGCTCTTCTGGGAGCTCTTTCCACCACCGGGCCGAAAAAGCCCAGGCCCTGGTCGAGGCCAGGCAAATGCCGAACGAGACAGAAAACCTGAGAGAAATGCACAGCAAAAATGAGCAGAAGCACCGCGGCTCAATAGACCAAACAAAAAGAGCCGGTCTGAACCTGCTCAGAATGAAACTCTGAAGTAAGTGCTTAAAAATCCCCATTGTGTTCCCTGATGTGATTCAAATGAAAAAAAAGATTTCCTGCCGCCGGAGAAGCGTCTCCCCGGGCATGTGCCCCGACCGTTTGCTAGCGTCCTCCAGCCGAAGGACAGAGCAGCACCTACCGCTGGCAACTTGAGCAAGTGTTAATTGTCCTGATTCCACCCGTTCGCTTCGGCGTCAGAAGACATCATGCCGCGGACTCCAATCCACGTGCCCAACACTCCCCGCTCCGATCAAGCAGAAGAAAAAGGAGGTTGTGACAGCACAAGCCAGAACAAGCACCAACTGCTACAAGCTGTTTGTTTTAACATGCAGCCCACCAAACCTCCAGGGCCGATCCGGGAAAACTAGAGCTGAGCAGAGCAGATGGACAAGTTCTTTTTATAGTCTTCTTCTGTTATGTCTTCTATTCTCGCATCCTGCGAGTTCTTCTTATAGTCAGCAAATGCACGGGAATATGACTACCAGTCTCCAGGTGGTGGCTAGAGATCCCCTGGAATGACTAGCCTCCAGGTAAAAGGGAACAGTTAGAGAAAGAGAGGAGAAAGAGAGACTCCTCGCTGTCTAACTGTTTTCTTCATTCATTGTGTCTTTTATTTCCGGAGGCGAGCAGGGAAGAAGCGGGGATAGAGATCTCCTGGAATGACAGCAGGCCTCCAAATAAAAGAGATCAGGTTTCCGGGAGAAAATGACTGCTTTGGAAGGTGGATGCTATGTAGCCCACTGAGATGTACCTATCCAAAATCCCTTCCCCTCGCAGGCTCTCTCCCTCAAACTTCTAGGAATTTCACAATCCAGAGCTGACAACTCCACATGGAAATCCTGCCAAGAACAAGACAGCAAGCCTTCCTGCCATCCATGCCTGATTCTGAGATATGTGGAAGTGTTGGCCAAGTTTAAACATGTGAAAGTGCGGACCACCAAGCCGCTTAAAAGAAGAAAATACTTTTATTTGTATTTAATAGTGGGTTCAATAAAGCGCAGCATCGCTTGTGTGGCTAAACATCAGCTCTTTATTGGTTGCGCACAACTGAACGAAAAGAAGCAGCCCACCCCCGAATTTATATACAGTTCAGGGGTCCCCGGCAAAGCCTCCGATTGGCCCTACGTGGAGCCCTCTGATTGGGCTATTGCAACAACCAGTAGCAGCTGGTATCCTACGAGCTAGCTTATGGTAATTATGCATCATGTGATGCTAGCGTTAGGATCCAAGATCCCCGTGTCTATTGCACAGCATACACAACAATTTAGAAGACAAACAACTTTGCCTAACTGTTGCCTTGATTCATTCGGTCGATTCTGGGGGCAAGCAGGGAAGAAGTGTGCTCCCAGGAGCAGAAAGTCTCCAATTAACAGTTCAGGGTGTTGTCTGCTCGGGGCTTTTTACCCACTCCCAGTTTGAATGAATCCATGCAGTCTACACTGAATTCAATTACCACCTTAGTTTTAGGTGCTTAAAATTTTTTCTCTGCAACATGCATGATTGATTTGTGATGACAGTGCAGGCGGTTGGACTAGATGACCCATGAGATCCCTTCCAACTGTATGATTCTATGAACCTACCTTTCCCCCGTGATATCCTGGAGTGGATATGAGCCTCGATATTTGAAAAACCACCATGAGTAAACGTGCAGCTTCCTGCTTTTTGCGAATTAACTCCCTTCTCCCTGCCTGGAAGCAAAGCAGTCTTCCCTGATTGGCCAGGGCATCAGTTCAAGGACTTCCTGTTTCCCGGTTGCAAGGCTTTCCTTAAAGTGACTGTGCTCCAGAAGCCCTAATTTCTCTTGGCAGAGATTTTCCTCTTTGATTTATTCCCCTCTCCTCTGCGGTCTCCCATCCTCTCCCCCCCCTTCAAAAAAAGAAAGAGGCTACTACTGCACTTGGCTCCCTCCCCATTCTGAGCACTCCCAATCAAGTGCAAAACTCTTTTGGTTTCAATGGGGGGGGGGGATAGAGGAAAACCCGAGTTCAAATCTATCTGAATTCAGCAGAATCCACAATGGAATAAACAAAGTGCAGAATCAGCCCTAGACGCGGGAGGAAATAGTTTGAAAAACACCAGGAAGTTTCCGTCCTAACTATGCTAAACACATCTCTCCTCTGACGCCCCCTGTGGGATATTTCCCATACGGTATTGAATCATGCATGCAACAGGTCTTGCATATCCCAGCTGGAAGAAGGGCGTCCAGAGCTGACACGCCACTTGATTTCCTTGCTGCACCACCTGCATTCTGGGACAGAACTGCATTTCCACACACACACACATACACACACACACACACACACCCCGAACCATGATCCCATTACAGCATTCGCTCTTGCTCTGCAGATACCATCTCCGTCTCCTTCTCCTCCAGCATCAAGGATCCATTCTCATTCTGTTCTTTCGCACCCTGCAGTCAAAGCCAGCAGAGGTGAGACTGGTCGCTATAGTAACTCCTTTCAACCCTTCTGCTAATTCTGTTCCCGGCATTGGGAGGGGGGGCTGGGAGAGGGGGGGGAGACACTGTTCTTTTTTCCCTCTTGTTCTTCTGCACAATGGCTCAGGGCACCCTCTTTCCCACATTTCTAGAACGGCGCTCTAAAGGGGGACCCCAACGTCTCCTTCTGCAGCAAGGCACCAGGGGCAGAAATTGTAAAGCATGAGGGGTGGAGTGGGGGCTGGCCTTCTGTCTGCATTAACAGCCAAACAGCCATCATCCCCAGCATGGTGTAGTGGTTAACAGCGGCAGCTTCTAATTCTGGGAAGCCCAGTTTGATTCCTCGCTCCTCCACAGTCTGGGTGACCTTGGGCTAGTCGCAGCCCTGATAGGGTTGCTCCAACCGAGCAGTCCTGTCGGAAGCTTTCTCAGCCCCACCTCCCTCACAGGGTGTCTGTTGTGGGGAGAGGACGGGAAGGCGATTGTAAGCTGCTTTGAAACTCCTTCAGGCAGTGAAAAGTGGGGTATAAAAACCAACTCGTCTTAATTCGCTTGGCTTCGATTTAGGGTTATCTGCTCCAATCTGAAAAATTCCTAGAGATTTTGGGGGCGGGGCTTGTAGTGGGAGGGTTTGGGAAAGGGGCGGGGCTTCCATGCAGTATAATACCATAGACGTCCACCCACCAAAGCAGCCATTGTCTCCAGGGGAACTCGCCTGGACATCAGTCGTATTCCTGGGAGCATAAAACTTGACACAAATATCCAACTCTAAAGTATGCAATGGACCACCAGATCGTTTACTAAGGTAGATGGTTGCCACGCAGGTCCCCCTCTTAAGAATTTTGGAAGCAGAGGTCCATTGGATACTTCTAAGTTGGATATTTGTGTCAAGTTTTACTCTATACGAGTCACATTACTGGAAGGATAAGACATTTTGGAGCCACTGAGGAAGAGATAGCCTCTTGAAAACGAGTTGTAAACCGGATCTCGTTTTGGCTGCGATCTTCTGGAGTAAAGAAGGAAATTTAGACATGTTGTAGCCCATCATCGACTTCTCACTTCTCCTTATGTTATGCTGCTGGTGGGACTTCTCCTGTTTGCGCCTCCAGGTGTTGATTGGAGATCTTCTGGGGTTAGATGTAATCTCCAGGTGACCGAGATCAGTTCCCCTGGAGAAAATGGCCAGTTCGGAAGGTGGACTCTATGGCATTAGACCCCACTTAGGCCCCTCCTCTTCCCAAACTCCAACCTCCTCAGGCTCCACCCCCAAAATCCCCAGGAATTCCCCAACCTGCAGCTGGCAACCATTTGGTCAGGGTTTATATTCCTTAACCTGCCATGTATAAAAATTTAACAGTAATCATCTGTTCCATCTAATATTTCTGGTAAGGCCTTGGAGGAGGAGCTGGTCTCATGGCTTAAGCACTTAACACCCACTCAGGGCACCTGACCCGCTCCTGAGTGCCTCCTCCTCCAACCAGCTTGCCTGTCTGTCCAGCAGCTAGCCAATTGCCTTCTGTCTCCCACTCCTGATCATCCCCTCCTCCTTCCACTTCCCTCTGAGGCTCGGAGGCTGCAGATCCCTGCTGCATGAGAGCTGCCCCTACTGGTGAGGTCCCTAACAGCAGCCTGCAGCCTTCCCAGGTCCTGGGTGGAGGGGGAGGCCGTCCGCAAGTTCTTCCACCCCCCCCCCAATGTAGTGCCTGTTGTATTCCTGAATGCAACGGGCTTTGTCCCTAGTACGAATAATAATCCACATGGCCTGTGGTTTCAGGGGACAGCAAAAGTCATAAACAGGGAAATACTGGAGCACATGAAGCCTGATAGATCACTGGAAATCAAATGCACAAAACTGCGGCTCACTAACTTTGGCCATATCATGTGATCCGACGCCAAGGAGAGAGCAGTTACGTCAGATTGGTCAGTGGTAAAAGGAAAGCGGGCCGACCAAGAATACACAATCAAAATAGACACTGACCCGAACATTATACAACTAAAAGGAAAAGTGCAAGATTGGAAGATGTTGTTGTGACAGCTGAGACATAGGATCACCAAGAGTCAGACACAACGGAATGGCTAACCTCAGTGTCCACAACGTGGTGCGTGTAACAACAATAATGATAAATGATTAACAACGATCTCCGTTATCATTACCCATTATGGCCCATTCATTTACTACCATGGTGCTTTAGCATCTTATTTAATTTTGGACGAACATTAACGAACGCATCCTTCCTAAAAACCAAAACGAATGAAAGCTGTTTTGAGTGTCATGGTAGACTGTCCACTCAGCTCTGTCCAGAGCGACTTCAAGCTTCCGTTTAGATTCTTGCTTTCTGGGTGCCATTGTCTTCTGTCCAGCTGGACTTACCCTGAGAGCATTGCTCAATTCTAATTCCAAAATATCAGAAGGCGGGAGTCAACACAAGGAAACACAAGGAAAGCCAAAGAGGGTGCCTTATCCCAGCAGCCTTCCGGGCGCCCTGATTGTCATGATGTGCTTTAGCTGTATTCTCAAATGAGAGCCGATTGCAAGAGATGGGTGGGGGAGTGGAGGGAGGGGCATGACGGGTCGAGGGAGAGGAGAAAGTGAGTGGGGATGGGTGGCACTCCCCCCCAGCAGAGATTTATGCCTCCTTGTTATCAGCACACACAATGCGTGGTCCGAGGAGGGAACATCTGGCTGAGATGATGTTCCATCCATCACCTGCTTCTTATCTGTGGGGGACCCAAAAGACACAGTGTTCTTGTACTCAGTTGAAGACACGGTGCGCCAGACTCAGACCTGAGGGCGACTTCATGTGGTTGGAACATCGAGCACATGATTCAAGAGCACATGAAAGATATCTTACAGAGGGCATCGGGGGAAATATGCAGTTAGGATATCCAGATTAGGAATATTTTTTACATAATCTCCTGATTGGCACAATTTGAGCACACGTCCTTCCTCCTGGTGGCCTCCAGAACAATAGTTAGTCAGTTAGGACTTTCTCTCTTCTCTCTCTTTAAATATTTGTTTCTCTTCTCAATAAAGCTGTTTATTCTTTGAGCAGATGGTGCTTTGCCCCTCTTGTGCATATTTGAACTGCAAGAGCCTCCCCTCAAAAGAGCTCAACATTTCAAAAACATGGGACCATTGGGTCCAATTCTAGGGGAACCCAAAGAGGGTGCCCCCATCCAACCTCAATTATTTCCTATGCAGGGGATTTATGAGCAGTCCGGAGAATGGGTGGGAGTTAGTTAACTTCTAATATATTTCTAAAATTTCTTAAACATTTATCAGATGCGATGACCATAGATGATCATGTCGATCCCCCTTCCCCAATGATGGGCCTGGAGGGGTGAGAAGGGAAGTGGCTCCAGGTGGGCGTGTCCACAGCTCTGCTTCCCAACCATATTCTGCACGATCGCAGCACTTCTGGGGTTTCTTGAAGCCTAAAGAATGTTCCAGGGGGGCCTCAATGGTAAAAAAGTTGAGAAAGGCTGGTCTAAAAATGTCCAAGTTAGTGTTGACCACACTTAGAGGACAGCCGTATGCTTCCGATATCTACCTACATAAAGGAGGCAGACATAGTCCTTGCTCTTCACTTTAGCATGCAACAGGGCATCGCGTGATATATGCGTTGGCAGAGTTATAATATCTGTTTTCCGAGGAGAGGCTCCTGCAGACATGTAGGAAGCCTGGTACCTCTACCTCATCTCCCTACCCACTCCGAGCCTGGAAGAGATGAGAAGGGGGAAATCTCCATAGATTTTAATGGCACCGTTGGTTGTAATGGTGCCAAACCAATTCGGATTCCGCCGAATCGATTTGGTCGAATCCCAAAAAATGATGGGCCATTCAGATGAAAGTCTTGTGGCTTGACTTTCCATTTTTGTAAAAAAAAAAAGAAAGAAAGAAAGAAAGGAAAAACGCTTTCTATAATAGTTGCCAGACCGAGTCTGCATTTGCTGGTGAGACGGAGAGAAAGAAATCTCTGTCAACTTGGCTGAATCAAATCAAAAAAGGTTCAATTTTTTCCCCTTCAATATGACATGAAGTTCCATTTACTGTTGCCCGCATTTCTCATGGCTTGGCCCTCCATTAAAAAAAAATGGATATGTAGATACGCAGATTTTTTTTAAAAAACGGAAAGGAAAAATGCTTTAATAGTTGCCAATCCTCTGCATTTGCTGCTGAGATGGAGAGAGAGAGATCTCTGTCGCTCTCAGGAGGTTGGACAAGGTCACGGCTTTGACCTTGAAAAGCTTCGTAACCGGAGGCTACCTTGTTTTCCCCCTAGAAGGCGAACCACACCAGAAAAGGAGGGAGGGGACGGGACGAGAAAGAAAGACACGGCTTTAAGCAATGGGAACCAAACTGCAGTCGTATCGATAGTTTCAAAGCCGGGATGGAAGAGAGAGATGGGATTTGATTCCCGTATAAGCTTGTTCGTGCTTGGTCAAATAGATAGCCAAAAATATGGAGGGACGGGAACGAAGCGGGTTTTAAGGATACATATATTTAAACACGCAGCCGCCTGCCTTATCTTGACAGGCCAACAATAGACAGACACCCTAGATAAACAGTACAAACAGATCGATAGCGCAGTGCAGAATGATAAATAAATCTCCCAGGCCACGTGGAAGAGGACTGTATTGGTGTAGCGACATATCTAATGAACATATATTCGGACGGTGCAGAGAATGATTCAGCACGTGGGGTAGACCTCTCCGGATCGGATTTGGGGCGCCAGAAGCAGAAAATCAAAGGAGAACAGCTGGTTTTTGTACCTCCCTTTTCACTGGACAAAGGAATCTCAAAGAACAGCCTTTTGCGACTTTTTCACTATTGAGAACCCCGTGTAAGATTCTTCAGGATTCGAGAAACCCCAGAAGTGGCGTGATCATGCAGAATATGCTTAGGAAGCAGAGCTGTGGACACGCCCACCTGGGGCCCCGCCCCTTTTCACCCCCTGTAGGCCCATCGTTGGCCATTTTGGGATAGGGAGTGGGGGGGGGAGGTCGACATGACCATATATGGTCATCTCACCTGATAAATGTTTAACAAATTTTAAAAAGATATACAGAATGAATTGACTTCCACCCCTTTGAGATACCTTTCCCGGGCTGTCAAGAAAACCCAGGGTTTCATGAAAAAGTATTTGAAAAAGCCTGATCGTTAGAAAGCCTCTTACACAAATTTACTTACCCTACTTTGATGCGTTCATCAGTCTAATTATTACATCTTGAAGATAATGGGCTATTTCCTGCAAATGCAGGTGTTTTTCAGTTTTCATGATGGGTCTAGCCAGGTAAGGATTCCAGCTTCCAGGTAGAACTTACTGATTCCCCCAGAATTACAGCTCATCTCCAGTTCCCCAGGAGAAAAGGGATGTTTGGGAGGGTAGACTCTACACCAGGGGAAAACAAACTGTGACTCCCCATGGACTACAATTCCCATGAACCCCTGCCAGCAGCATGGCAGAGGCTCATGGGAAATGTAGCCCATGGACATCTGGAGAGCCACAGTTTAACTATCTCCTGCTCTACACCATTGCACCCCAATGAGGTCCTTCTCCTGTGCACCCCCAGTTCTCCAGGAGGGTCTCATCCAGGATCTACCAACCCTATCCTCCCATCTCTTTCCAGCTGCTAAGGGGGGCCCAGAAACCCTAACTCCAGGTGACCTATCCCTTCCTCCCCTAATTTGAACTTCCCCCTCCCAGCCTCCTGACAAGCCAGCCGCTAGCCCAAAGTTCTCCTTTTGTGACTTCCTTCGTCCTGAAGACTGACTGCTCCAATAATAGATTCCCCTCTCTGCCCTTGGCGGGGATAATCCATCTCTTAACAACTGCTATTGTAAGTCAATCAAAATGTCAAGTTAATGCTCACCTTTTGTTACATCTTAAACCCCTGTAATCCCGAGGACGCTTGTCGCTGCATGTTAAGTGGAGCTCCTGTTGTCTGGTCTCCCCTGATGCCCCCCGCGCGGCACATCGGCAGCCAGGCGCACGGAACGGTCTGGGCCTCTGTGGTGTCTGACACAGCTGGAGGACACGGGAAGGGGGGGAAAGAAATTGATGAAGGCGTTCTGCAGGACGTGAGGACACCAAGCTGACATTCCTGGCTTTAGGACAAAGTTGCCCCATGATTAGGGAGGTTAAGAGTTGGGGTATGGATTGAAAGATATGTTGCCCAGAACCATTTCTACTGGCCAGAAGAAGAAGAGCTGGTTTTTATACCCCGCTTTTCAGTGTGCGAAGGAGTCTCAAAGCGGCATACAATTACCTTCCACAACAAACCCCCTGCAAAGTACAAAGAGCTGAGAGAGCCCTGAGAGAACTGCTCTGTGAGAAAGCTCCGAGAGAACTGTGACTGGATGAGGGTCACCCAGCTGGCTGCATGTGGAGGAGCAGCAAATCAAACCTGGCTTGCCACATTACAGGCCATCGTTCTTAACCATGACACCAAGCTAGCAGGATCAATTGGAATACTACAGAGTTCGTAGAGGGACATGAAAATAAATACAAAACTAGATCTTTATTCTTGTATTCTGCCCTTCCTGGTAGCTCGGGGTGGGTAACAAAAAAGGTTAAAACAGGAATATATAAAAGTCAGTATAATTATGTAAACATTTGTAATCCTCATCAGCCCCATTTGGTAGAACAAGAGGGGCTTCCTGATCTTTCTCCCGAGTACAGAGAAACAGCATGTGGTTAACAGTGGCGGCTCTTCTTCAGAACCAACTCTTCTTCTTCTTCAGTAATCTCAGGGCTCTCTCAGCCTCCCCTCCCTCACAGGGTGTCTGTTGTGGGGAGAGGAAAGGGAAGGCGATTGGAAGCCGCTTTGAGACTCCTTTGGGGAGAGAAAAGAGGCATATAAGAACCAACTCTTCTTCTTCCTAAGTAATATCAGGGCTCTCTCAGCCTCACCTCCCTCACAGGGTGTCTGTTGTGGGGAGAGGAAAGGGAAGGGGAATGGAAGCCGCTTTGAGACTCCTTCAGGTAGAGAAAAGCGGCATATAAGAACCAACTCTTATTCTTCTCCAGTAATCTCAGGGCTCTCTCAGCCTCACCTCCCTCACAGGGTGTCTGTTGTGGGGAGAGGAAAGGGAAGGTGACTGTAAGCTGCTTTGAGACTCCTTCGGGTAGAGAAAAGAGGCATATAAGAACCAACTCTTCTTCTTCCTAAGTAATATCAGGGCTCTGGGACTCCTTTGGGACTCCTTCAGGCAGTAAATAGCAAGGTATAAAAATGAACTTTAGAATCGTACCAGCTAGATATCGGGGGGGGGGGGGGGTTGGTTCACAGTCAGAGTAGTTGAGCAGTGGGATCAACTGCCTATGGTGATGGGAAGCTCCCCTTCACTGGCCGTCTTCAAGCAGATACTTCTTCTGTATGCTTTAAGCCAGCGGTAGTCAAACTGCGGCCCTCCAGATGTCCATGGACTACAATTCCCAGAAGCAAATGCTGGCAGGGGCTCCTGGGAATTGTAGTCCATGGACATCGGGAGGGCCGCAGTTTGACTACCCCTGCTTTAAGCAGATCATAGGGTTGGCATAGATGGCTCTAACCTAGGAGTCTACGATCTACGATTCTATGAATCAACAAAGGGGATTAGATCATTTCCACAGGAGCAAATAGCTGCTACGGATTGATACCTAACCCTGAGTTCCAGCTTTGTGGGCTTGTGTTTTGGGGGGAAAGTGCCCTCGCTGAGGTCTCTCCAAGCTGGTGTGGTTCTCCTCTCCGCACCAGGTTTGTGCGGGGAGCTGGTGCACCTTGTAGTCCCGTCTTTCGGTGCCAAAATGCAGCTAAGTGTTATCGATTTGGGAAGGGAAGGGAATATCTCTTGGCCCTGCCGGCCTGCCCTGGCCCACGGCCAGCACTTAGCTCCGATTTATTATCCCGCCTTGGCAAGGAGAGGGGCTCTTGGCAAACGGCCCTGCTGGGGAAGGTGGCAGCAAAGCGCCTCTTCAGACGGCAGAGGAGCTGGAGAGCTGGGGAAATCGAGCGGCTCAAGGGCACCCAGGAGTCTCCGGTAAAGAAAAGGACGAAGCGGGGGGATCCCAGAGCTCTTCTCAGACTCCAGAGGCTGCTGTGCACGTTTCAAAGGCCACCTGATCTTAGCTCCAGCCGTTTCCGTGGACTGTTTTCACCTTGACCCGTGAGGAGGTGGATGAGAAATCAGGCTTGAGCCACACTGAGACAGCCAACAAGCTTTGTTGTGCTGCCTGGGGCAGCTCAGGAGGACAGGAGAAGGAGAAGGAGAAGGAGAAGGAGAAGGAGAAGGAGAAGGAGAAGGAGAAGGAGAAGACGAAGACGAAGACGAAGACGAAGACGAAGACGAAGACGAAGACGAAGACGAAGACGAAGACGAAGACGAAGACGAAGACGAAGACGAAGACGAAGACGAAGACGAAGACGAAGACGAAGACGAAGACGAAGACGAGGAATAGGAGAGTTGGTTCTTATATGCCGCTTTTCCCTACCCAAAGGAGTTCCAAAGCGGCTTACAGTCACCTTCCCTTTCCTCTCCTCACAACAGCCACCCTGTGAGGGAGGTGAGGCTGAGAGAGCCCTGAGATTGCTGAAGAGGAAGAAGAGTTGGTTCTTATATGCAACAACTCGGCTGACTCCCAGTTGAATTCCGGATTAAGATTAAGGTTCTGGTAATCACCTTTAAGGCCATACGCGGTCTGGGCCCAGTGTATCTGAGAGACCGCCTCCCTGCCTATACCCCCAAAAGAGCTCTACGCTCCGCCACCTCCAACTGGCTACGGATCCCTGGCCCTAAAGAGGCACGTCGGGCCTCAACAAGGGCCAGGGTCTTTTCAGTCCTGGCCCCCACCTGGTGGAAGGAGCTCTCCGAAGAGATCAGGGACCTGCGGTAACTTCCACAGTTCCGCAAGGCCTGCAAAAAGGAGCTCTTCCACCACGCATTTGCTTGAGGCCGACTGACCCATAACATCTACACCCCCCCCCACACACACACACACACACAGACTGAGAGGTCGAACCCACCAAGGGAGTATCAAAGTTCTTGTTGTTAAAATACTCTTCTAGTTCTAGTTGGTATGTTATTGTTGTTATATTGTTATATTGATATTGATACTGTTCCATGTAAATGTTCCCAAATATTTTCTGTAAACCTCCCAGAGCTGTAGGCAAGGGCGGTATAAAAATCTAAATAAACAAATAAATAAAAAGAAATAAAACAGACACCCTGTGAGGGAGGTGAGGCTGAGAGAGCCCTGATATTACCGAAGAAGAGTTGGTTCATATATGCCACTTTTCTCTACCAGAAGGAGGCTCAAAGCGGCTTACAGTCACCTTCCCTTTCCTCTCCCCACAACAGACACCCTGTGGGGTGGGTGAGGCTGAGAGAGCCCTGATATCACTGCTCGGTCAGAACAGCTTTCTCAGTGCTGTGGTGAGTCCAAGGTCACCCAGCTGGCCGCATGCGGTGGAGTGCAGAATCAAACCCGACTCACCAGATTAGAAGTCCGCACTCCTAACCAATACACCAAGCTGGCTCTCTGACTCTCAGCTGGATCAACCCCAGTTTTCTGTCTTCAGGCAGGACAGCTCACCATCTTTGTTGCCCTCCTCTGGACACGCTGCAGTTTGTCTACATCCCTCTTCAACTGGGGTGCCCAAAACTGAACACAGGACTCCAAGTGAGGCCAAAATGTGATGCAGCAGTAAAGAATATGAATGCTATCTTGGTCTGTATCAGTAGAGCAGGGGTAGTCAAATTGCGGCCCTCCAGATGTCCATGGACTACAATTCCCATGAGCCCCCTGCCAGCATTCGCTGGCAGGGGGCTCTTGGCAATTGTAGTCCATGGACATCTGGAGGGCCGCAGTTTGACTACCCCTGCAGTAGAGGTACTCCATCAAAATCGCTCGACATCATAGTCCTGCTGTAGACCCCATTGGTCAGACCCCACCTGGAATCCTGTGTGCAGTTCTGGAGGCTTCACTTCAAAAAGGACGTGGACAAAATGGAGAGGAGAGTGAGGGCAGAGGAGAGCGACGAGGATGATCCGGGGCCTGCGGACCAAGCCCTAGGAGGAAAGGCGGAGGGAATGGGGAATGTTTGACCCAGTCACTCAACAGTGCTCCAAAATAGCCCTTGCAGGTAAAAAGTGTTGGTCTCCCTTAATGGTGTTTTCAGCCCTGCAAAAGCATCTAGAAAGCCAACACTGTCCTGGGGGTACGGAAAGTGTTAAGAGAAAATGTCTGCACGGGGAAAGTGCAATTAGGAAGCAGACAGCCAACTCTCGGGTTACCGTCCAAGGCACAAATGAATGACATTAGATTTGTAAATGTGTGACTCATCCAAAGGGATGGGATGGGGGGGGGGGGGAGAGCCACAGAGGAGTGCAAACGAATCCTTCCCTTGGCAGGACTTGACTCGCATGTTCCTGAAAGCACTTTTTGAAAAAAAATCTAGAAATGGTTTGCCAAATTTCACCCGCCATGCATTTCGAGATACGTTGAGGCCAACTATTCGCGGATCGATAAATACATACGTGCAGGCTATGGCCTCCAGAAACCGTTTTTTCACGGGGCCATGAAATAGCAACAATTTTTTCTTCTCGGCGTGGAGGCAAAGCACAGGGGAATGGGAGACGTTGCCTTCCCACTAAAACAAACATACAAATGAAACGGAGGCCGAAGGCAAGGCACCTCTAAGGGCTCAGGCCATTCTTGAATTGCTACTTGCTCTGTATCCCCCCCCCTCCGTATTTGCTGTTCCCCCTTAGCCTGGGGAGATCCTTGCTGAGAAAGGCATCCATCCATCTGTCAGACTGTATCTGGCTTGCCACTTTCTCTCTTCTCTGTCTGTCACCTGCCTGGTTTCCCCCAGGTACCAGGAAGCCTTTGAACCTGAGCACTCAGTTGTGAAACAAATGAAAGGGGACATAGCCACAGCTCCGGTAAAGGAGACCCACTTTTCATGCAGAAAGCATTAAGGTTGCCAGCTCCGGGTTGGAGATTTTTGGAATGGAGCCCGGGGAGAAGGCGGTTTGGGAAAGAGAGGGACCTCGGTGGAGTGCAATGTTGTAGAATCTACCTTCCGAATAATCTACCTTTCTCCAGGGGAACTGATCTCTGTTGCAGAAGGCACCTGGTTTGATTCAGGAAACAGAGCTGGGAATCTGTTTCTGAGAGGCCTTGGAGGGTAGGAAGCTCAAGCACCCAGCTCTTTGGCTGACCTTTGGATCACAAGCCAGGGGCCAGTGTCTGCTGTTGAATATTCTGGCCATTCGTCTGCAGTTCAAGCCCATTCAAGGGGTGGATTTTGCTGGCAGAGTTTAAAGAAGAAGAAGAAGAAGAGTTGGTTCTTATATGCCGCTTTTCCCTACCCGAAGGAGGCTCATAGTGGCTTACAGTCGCCTTCCCATTCCTCCCCCCACAACAGACACCCTGTGGGGTGGGTGAGGCTGAGAGAGCCCTGATATTCCTGCTCGGTCAGAACAGTTTTATCAGTGCTGTGGCGAGCCCAAGGTCACCCAGCTGGCTGCATTTGGGGGAGCGCAGAATCGAACCTGGCATGCCAGATTAGAAGTCCGCACTCCTAATCACTACACCAAACTGGCTAAAGGTGCGTAGAGTGTTTTATTTATGAAAATAAATAACTATGCTCTGGTTGGGCCTCGCTTCAATTCGGCCTCACTCTATGATTCTTTGGGAGTTCTGAGTATCTGTTCTGTTCTGCATTCATTCTGTCAGTTGTAGAGGCAAGGAGGAAGGAAGTCTGTTCGAAGGAACAGGAAGTCTCCCACTGAGCCAATCGGGACAATGGGTGGAGATCATTTGCAAAAATCTCAAGAAGTCCCTGATTTAACTATGCTAAATATGCGTCTCCTCCGACGCCCCCTGCAGGTCACTCTTTATATTCTGCACAATCATGCACACATCAGACCTAACGTATTCCATCCTATTTCAACATCTTCAGCAGGAACACCACGGCTAATTTGTCTCGTTTCTTTACCCCCCTCTGTCGATCCTGTTGTATCACAATGTGCTTCGGAGGTCCTCCTGGGTTTTCAGAGAGAATTGCCCTCCTGAATGGCAGAGGCCTTCGGGCCCATGGCACTATTTACGCTGTTCTTTGGGGGAGGTCTTGATTCGGCGATAACCAGAAGTGACACGGTATCCTTGTGCAAATGCGACAGCTTGCAAACAGTCGGGGGGAGTCTGCCCTGACCCCATCTGGCAATCAATTCCCGTCCGTCATCAATCTTGAAGACGAGACAAGGGGATGAGCTGCAAATGGAATGCAAGCCATAGGGACAGGATCCATTTAGACGATGGATCAACGGGAAGCATTCCACGGGGGGCTATTAGGAGGCCTTTCCTTCTCTCCCCCCACCCCTTGGCGAATAGCACGGGAGGTAATGACGAGATAATTCATGTTGGGATTAATCGGCCATCTTGAAAGACAAGGACGGGACGAAAAGGGGGCGACACGCGGAGGGCACGGCGCATCAGCGCAACCCTCCTTGCCCCCACGGATGTCACCGCTGAAGGTTAATTGGGCTTATGAAGCGGAATCGCAGGTGTCATCGGATGGCCTCCCTGCACTGTGCACGTTCAGCAGCCCCAGATGACCAGATTCTGGTAATTACATTTGCATATTTTGCTTCACAGAGCCAACCTCAGTCTCCGAGAACTGCAATTAAAAAATTTTCCCCTTCCCAAAGATGATGATGCTAGAGGAAATAAAGACGTGAGAAGAAGGCTGCTAGATCTAATGGGCTGGAGGTCCTCAGGCAGCGGCTGGACAGATGCTGATCATGGATGCTACATTGAGGCAGATCCTGCCTTGAGCAAGGGGTTGGACTAGATGGCCTCTACGGTACATTCCAAATCTAGGATTCTATGGTTCTAAGTAAAGAGATGAGACAACCTTTTCTTTTGAAGGAACCGTTTAGCCTGAAGAGGAGAAGACTGAGAGGGGATCTGGTAACCATCTTCAAGTATTGAAAAGGCTGCCATGTAGAGGATGGAGCAGAGTTCTTCTTTCTTGCCCCAGAGGGACGGACCAGAACCAATGGGATGAAATGAATGCAAAAGAAATTCCATCTAAACATCCAGAAGAAGTTCCCGAGCGTTAGGGCGGTTTCTGAGTGGAACCGACTTCCTTGGGAGATGGTGGGTTCTTCATCTTTGGAAATATTTAAACAGAGGCTGGGGAGCCATCTGACGGAGAGGCTGATTCTGTGAAGGCTCAAGGGGGTAGCAGGTGACAGTGGATGAGTGAGAGGGTTTTGAGTGCCCTGCAAAGTGCAGAGGGTTGGACTAGATGGCCCAGGAGGCCCCTTCCAACTCTGTTATTCTATTATTCTAATTATTTATTTATTATATTTATATACTTTCCTCCCTTTTGGCTCAGGGGAGTTTACATTATAACTCTCATATGTAGTACAGTACAATAAACATTCAATATAAAACTTATATCTTCTTTTGCTTGATCCATTGACTTTCCAAAGAAGGGATCCACAAATGTTTTGAGTTTCTGGACACCTATGGAATTTTGATGGAGTGTAGTGGGAACAGTTACAAAATGGCTGCCAAAGGGTGCTGCCGAGCCGGCCACAAAATGGCTGCCACAGGAAGCTGATCCAACCCCAGAATGTTAGAGTGAGGTCATGCATTATTCTAAAAGTTGCAATTAAACGTTTCTGGTAGAATCTGGGCTTAACAGTATGCCATTTGAAACGAACATCTTATCCATTTGGTGCCTCTTAATAATTGTGAAACAGCCTTGGGAGACGAACGGTCCAGCCTCTCCAGGGCCAATCAGGGTGCAGCCAGCTGCACCCTGATTGACCCTGCCCCTAGAGCTCCCGCCCTCCCTCACCAAGCCCTCACCCCTTGCCTCACAGATGTGCCTGGCTGGGCCCCAGGTAAGAGGCCTGGCCGCGGGGGGGGGGTGCTTCACAAAGGCCTGGAAAGCACACCCGGCCCTCGCAAAGGCACCAGATGTATTTGCCAGGCCCCCGGGAAGTGCTCCCTCTACTCCAACCCCCAACCCCCTCTCCCTCTCAGCACTTCCTGGTGGCCTGGAAAGCGGCTGGGAACCTCACGGGGAGGACCCTTTCAAAGCCCATTCTTATGAATGGGCTTTGAAACTAGTAACACAATAATATATAAATCCAAAATCCAGGGGGGAAAAGTTTGCGTGTTCCTAGATATATACAATGACACAATCATATGTCAATCTAAAATTCTAAGTTCTGCTTATTGTCCAATCCTTGGAAGCCAGAGGAGAAATTCTCTAGAATGTACGCTAGGCAGGATTCCGGTATAGCGAAGCCTGTTTCATGAATTTCTTCAGCAGCATTGACCAAATGTCCAGACATAATGTCTCGATATCAGCACGGAGGTTCAGTAAGTACCAGAAAAATACCTCCTGCAGTCGCTCAGTTTAAAGGTGAGACACAAGCCATTGTGAGTCAGGTACCACTGAGAGTTTATGTCCTGCATTTGGTTAACGCTGCTGAAGAAAGTCATGAAATACGCTTTGTTATACCGGAATCCTGTTTTTAGCTACCGGAATCCTGTTCAGCATGCATTCTAGAGAACTTCTCCTTTGGCTTCCAAGCACTGGACAATAAACAGGACTTAGAATTTTAGATTTACATATGATTGTGTTATTGTATATATCTAGGAACACACCAACTTTTTTTTCTTCCTCTTGTCTTCTTTATGTGCTCCTGTTGCTTGAAGACCTCATGAACCAAAGGCTGGCCTCACATTGATCTCCTGAGTTAAGGCAATGGCCTTCCAAATGACTACTGGTCTCCCTTATGAAAGCGGGGTTTTCATAAAATCATAGGATCATAGACCTGGAAGGGGCCATACAGGCCATCTAGGCCAACCCCCTGCTCAATGTAAGGTCAGCCAAAAACATCCAGGAGAAGAATCTGTCCATCCGCTGCTTGAAGACCACCAATGAGAGGGAGCTCCCCACCTCCTTAGGCAGCCCCTTCCACTGCTGAACTACTCAGACTATGAATCCCCCCCCCCGATATCTAGCTGGTACACATAGTTTAAGCCCATTACTGCCAGGTGCCTTTCCCTGCCCTCCTCCAAGTGACAATCTTTCAGATACTAAAAGAGAGCCATCCTGTCCCTTCTCAACCTCCTTTTCTCCAGGCTGAACATCCCCAAGTCCCTCAGCCTTTCCTCACAGGGCTTGGTCCCCAAGCCCAAGATCATTTCTCCCCTGCACCCTCTCCATTTTGTCAATTCTCAGTGATCTTTTGCACCTCACCTGTATGTTTTGTTTTTCAAAATCACGGTTTTATTGACAAGCTAAACTCCCCGGAGTTCCACAAGGGAGACAGGTGGCTAATAAATGTTTTACGCAAATAAATAAATCTCCTGTGAATCTAGTTTTTTAAATAATTGTGTACAGTTTTCCAGCCTGTATCCTGATTCTGTCTTCTGGTGTGTTTGCTACCCTTCCCAGTTCAGTACCACCTTCAAATTTAATAATCACCCCCTCTATCCCTTCATCCAAATCATTATATGCCCAGGGCATATCCCTGAGGCACCCCACTCACCACTCCTCTCCAAGAAGACGACAAACCATTTACAAAGCACCCTTTGGGTGCGATCCATCAACCAGTTCTTGATCTGCCTAACAGCAATAGGATCCATACCGCATTTTACCAACTTGCCAATAAGAATATCATGCAGAACCTTATCAAAAGCCTTACTGAAATCCAGATAAACTATGTCCACAGCATTCCCCTGATCTAGCAAGTTAGTCAATTTCTCAAAAAAAGAGGTAAGGTTCGTCTGACATGACTTGTTCTTGAGAAAGCCATATTGACTCTTAGTAATTACAGTGATCCGCTCTAGAGGATCTCTGGATGTTTCCCTTGCAATTCAATCTCAAGTGAACGCAAACAAATCCAAATTGCTGTTTTTCCCCCTATTTATCTCTGGAATGTTCATTATACTGTATGTTAGTTTACTCTTACACTTTGCCTATAAGTATGAACGGATTATTTCCATTCCATGACATTGTACCTCATAACTGGAATAAAACATCGTTGGTCTTAAAGATATTAGAGGAAATTTTTTTGCTGCTTCAGAACATGCTGACCCACTTGAATCTGTTTGCTAAGTAATTAGGGATATATTAGAGCAGCCTTTCTCAATGTTTTTACTGTTGAGAAATGTTCTTCAGCCTTCAAGAAACCCCTGAAGTGGCATGATGGTGCGGAATATGGCTGGGAAGCAGAGCTGTGTACAGGTCCACCCCCTTCCCACCCCCTCCAGGCCCGTCATTGGTCATTTTTGGAGAGGGGGCAGGTCTACATGACCATTGGTCATGTCATCCAATAAATGTTTAACAAAATAATTAATTCCTTCCCATTTGGGAAGCCTTTCCAGGGCCATCAAGAAACCTCAGGGTTTCACGAAACCCTGAATGAGAGGCTGGTTTTATGTTTTTAACTGATTCATAGAATCATAAGAGTTGGAAGGTACCTCCTGGGTCATCTAATTCAACCTCCTGCACTATGCAGGACACTCACAACCCTCTCGCTCACCCACTGTCCCCTGCCACCCTCTTGAACATTCACAGAATCAGCCTCTCCGTCAGATGGCTCTCCAGCCTCTGCTTAAAAATCTCCAAAGATGGAGAACTCACCACCTCCCGAGGAAGCCTGTTCCACTGAGGAACTGTTCTAACTGTCAGGAACTTCTTCCGGATGTTGAGACGGAAATCAGAATCATAGAATCATAGAGGTGGAAGGGACCTCCTGGGTCATCTAATCCAACCCCCTGCACTATGCATGACTCACAACCCTATCGCTCATCCACTGTAACCTGCCACCCTCTGTAACCTTGTTTTTAGCTATGCTGTCACCCACCCTAAGCAGTATAAAGCAGAGATTTATTTATTTATTCAGGCTAATGATACCCATTTGCAGCCTGGTAGAAGGTGATTTGAAGCCTTTTTGAGACTCCTTCAGGCTACAAAAAACCCTGCTCTTCTTCTTGTCTTCTTCATCTTCTTTGTTGTCCTCCTTTGAACGTCTTCCAGTTTCTCTCCATCCATCTTAAAGTGTGGCCTCCAGAACAGGACACTTTTTAAATAACTATAATTATAATTATAACTTTAGTAATATAGCCTGCCCTTCCTGTTCGGCTCAGATGAATTTTGACGATGAAGTTTTGCAGAGGAGGTTTGTCTGGCACTGAACAATTATTTCCTTTGCGTTGAATAATACATTTCCAGATTGGAGGCCCTTGATCCACGTTTCCTTGGGACGTAATGGATGGCCCTATTTATTAAAATTTTCTCCAGCCCCGCCTCGCTCAAAATAATACCGAGGTGGCTTAAATTCAAATAAAATAATACGGTATGAAAATGCCGTGGAAAAAACTCCGAGAATTGTGAAGGGGAGGAATCGCTTGCAATAAAGGATAGGATTATAGCGGAGCAATAAAATAATAATAAAGCAATCATGTGCCAATAAAAAAGAAGAATGCTGTGTCTTTATAAGGCTCGGAAACCCTCCCCTGAATGAGACGCCTTTCACTAGCTTAAAGAAGTTGGAGAGTATTTGTGCCAAACTGCTGCTGGTTCCTTTAAATATGCGTCGGCCCCAATCTGCTGCAAAGTTCGGAAGGGGGCATGACTGAGAAGTAACTTGGAGACACAGGGGGGCTTTCCGCACGCCTTCAAAATAGCACAATGGTTGCCAATTGAAAACGCTACTGATTTGCTGTTTTGCACAACGTCGTCGACAATCTGCCACACACCTGAAACCAATCTGCAAAAAGCGCTTCCTTGTAGCGCTTTCAGGGAAATCCCCAAAAGTGGATTCACCCTCCGGAAAGCGATACGCTCCTGCAACCAATCTGCAACACTAGCGAAAAAGACCTGTGCGTTAACATTGTTGCGGTTTCTACAAAGTCCCTCCCCCTGGCTCTCTCCTCTGATCTTCCGGCGAAGCGATCGCCATTTTTTTTTTCTCCGAGCGAGCGGGGATAAACGCACCAGCGAGCCTCTTTCTGTTTAGAGGCTTCCCTGGCTTCAGTCCCTCCCCTTTAGTCACTAAGCACAAACCACAGAAAAGCACGTTTGCTGAAGTATTTTCCCTTTATTTTTTACACATTCATTCAGCCGAAAATCGGGCCCGTGAGAGGGGGGGGGGTTCACTCGGAGGAAGCGTGGCAACGATCAAACGATCAAACAACAGCTCAAACACACCAGGCAGCTGGATGGGTCTCTCCGTTGCAACGAATCTACCCAGATTCGTTGCTATGGGTCTGTTTTTTGTTTTTTTTAAAACCTTTCTTAAAGGGAAAGGGGCTGTTTGAGAGCATGCTAACGGCCGCCCATTGGCTGCTTGACGGCCAGGGGCAGGACGCGCTTGGCAATAGCGCTTCCTTTCTAGCGATTTCTGCCGAGACCGGAAGCCTGTGGGAAACGCTACAAAACGCAACTGGATTCCACTACAAAGGCAGGTATGCATAACGACGAATTCCACTACTTTAAATGGCGATTTTTCATTCAGTGACCAATTTGCAACAAAGATCCCGATGCGTAAAGCCCCAGGAAGTTGAATTGGGAACCTTCTCCATGCAAAACTGGTGTTCTGCCACCGAGATTCAGCCCTCCCCTGGTTGATTACAGCCAATCTCTGGATGACCAAGATCAGTTCCTCAATTTTTGTTGCTATTTTTACATCTTTCCTGGGGAAGATGATTGATGAGCTCAAAACTTCGCACAGAGTCTTGCCTTATTTCATACCTGTTTGCTACGCAGAGGCAGGACCTGGGCGGATTCTGCGCTTACTTTGTTCCCGTGTGGATCCTGCTGAATTCAGATTGATTTGAACTCGGGTCTTCCTGTATCTCCTCCCCTCCTCCATTGAAACAGAGAGTGTTCTGCACGTGGTTAGGGAAGCTTAGAACCGAGGGGTGGGGGAGCCAAACACAGCAGGAGCCTCTTTCTTTTCTTGAAGGGCAGGGGGAAGATTGGAGACAGCAGGGGAGGGGGGGAATAAATCCAAAAGGCATATCTCTGCTGAGAGAAGTCAGGGCTTCTGGAGCGCAGTCACTTTAAGGGAAGCCTTGCAACCGTGAACCAGGAAGTCTTTGAACTGACCCCCTGGCCAATCAGGGAAGACTGCTTTGCTACAGCCTCCTGGCGGCAAGTTATTTTGCAAAGAGCAGAGAGCTGCACATTTACTCATGGTGGTTTTTTAAAATATTGAGGCTTATATCCTGGATATCACAGGGGAAAGGTAAGGTTCACCACAAATCAATCAAGCTAGTTGCAGAGGGAAAATGTAAAGTGCCCAAAAGCAAAATGCAAATCGAATTCATTGTAGATGGGAGGGATTCATTCGAACTGGGACTGGGTAAAAAGCCCCATGCAGACTATATCCTGGTCAGTACTTGGATGGGAGACCCCGAAGGAAGTCCAGGGTCCCTACGCAATGAGAGACCACGCGATGTCTCTTCCCTTGAAACCCCTACAGCAGTGGCCCCCAACCTAATTTTTTTAATATAGATTTTTATTTTTCAAAACAGAACAGAAAGAAATAGAATTGTTATCGTTACTATATCACATTACTTACACACACTATAATAACAAGATATTAAAAATAACCTCCTTCTAATCCAACTTCAGCTGTCTATTTAAATAGTTCAAATAGGGGCCCTGTTGTTCTTGAACGGCTTCTTCAGTTCCCCCGTTGACCATCAGTGCCAGTTTTGCCATTTTGGCCAGATCCTCCAGCATATTCAGCCAGTCTTCTGTCGATGGTCATTCTTGTACCTTCCATCTTCTAGCCATTACTAATCTGGCTGCCGTCGTCACGTAAAGAAATAGTCCTCTGGTACATGTCGGGAGGCACTGCGGTGGAAAACTTAATAACATATACTCTGGCTTCATTGGAAAATTAAGACATCACGTCCGCAACCTTTTAATCACCAGGGACTGGTCAACGCTTGACAATTTTAGTGAGGCCCAGAGGGGGGTAGTCTACTCCTCTCCTCTCGACCACTGCCCTAACGCTCTCTGACTCTAGTTGCTGTGGTAATGTTTAAACATCCCTTTTTGCCTTTTGCCTACGCCAGGGGTAGTCAAACTGCGGCCCTCCAGATGTCCATGGACTACCCCACTGAGCGTTCTCTGGGCAGCCCCCGAGGCAGCAGCCAGGGAGGAGGGTAAGGAGAATCCACGGCCAGGTACCGACTGATTCACGGACCAGTCCCAGTCGTCAGACCGGGGGTTGGGGACCGTGGCTCTACAGGACTGCCAGAGGTCAGCTGCAAAAAGACAAAAAAAGATCAGTCTTTAAGTCGGTGGTCCACGGCTCCCTGCCTCCGCAGGGCTGTGCCCGGCCGCGCATGCACGTTTGCGCCATGCGTGGCTGCAAACACGCATTCATGGCACTCCCACAAAGGCACGAATGCGCGGCCGGGTTGAGCATGCGCGTGTGCAGCCGGGCAATCGCCCTCCCCACTGCTGCCGGTCTGCAGCCTAGAAAAGGTTGCGGACCACTGAGTTAAGTCAATAAATTACATGGATCACCCCTCCCCACCCCTCCCCCCAGCATCCAGCTCCCTAGACATAAATAAATTGAAAGCCTTTTTGAAAAATTAAGCAGGGACCTGGAAGGCCAAGGGAGAAAAGTTGCCTTGATGGATCCAGATTAGAAGTCTGCACTCCTAACCACTACAACCAAACTGTACTGAGCAGAGGATGGGACTGGATGGCCCCTTCCCACTCTAGGATTCTAGGAGTCTAGTTCAGCAGTGGAAGGGGCTGCCTCAGGAGGTGGGGAGCTCCCCCTCCCTGGCGGTCTTCAAGCAGCGGCTGGAAAGATCCTTCTCCTGGGTGCTTAGGGCTGATCCTGCACTGAGCAGGGGGTTGGACTAGATGGCCTGTATGGCCGCTTCCCACTCTAGGATTCTAGGAGTCTAGTTCAGCAGTGGAATAGGCTGCCTAAGGAGGAGGTGGGGACCTCCCCCTCACTGGCCATCTTCAAGCAAAGGCTGGATACACACTTTTCTTGGATGCTTTAGGATGCTTAGGGCTGATCCTGCGTTGAGCAGGGGGTTGGACTAGATGGCCTGCATGGCCCCTTCCCACTCTAGGATTCTAGGAGTCTAGTTCAGCAGTGGAAGGGGCTGCCTAAGGAGGAGGTGGGGAGCTCCCCCTCACTGGCTGTATCCAAGCAGCGGCTGGACAGATCCTTCTCCTGGATGCTGGAGGCTGATCCTGCACTGAGCAGGGGCTGGGCTAGATGGCCTGGATGGCCCCTTCCCACTCTAGGATTCTAGGAGTCTAGTTCAGCCGTGGAAGGGGCTGCCTAAGGAGGTGGGGAGCTCTCCTCACTGGCCATCTTCAAGCAGCGGCTGGACAGATCCTTCTCCTGGGTGCTGGAGGCTGACCCTGCATTGAGCAGGGGGTGGGACTAGATGGCCTGCATGGCCCCCTCCCACTCAAGGATTCTGAGAGTCTAGTTCAGCAGTGGAAGGGGCTGCCTAAGGAGGTGGGGAGCTCCCCTGAGCAGGGGGTGGGTCTAGATTGCCTGTGTGCCCCCTTCTAGCTCTATGATTCTATGACTTCTGTGGAAGCTGAGCGTTCATATTCACAGCCTTGTCACCCACCCCCAGCCAAGCCCGTCCTTCCCTCAAACTGGGCCAATTCCGTTCCTGCCGCCCTGACATAACTGTGCTCAAACATGCCAGAAACCTTTTCTGGGTTAAAACTTCACCAGGAGGCAGCCCAGCCTGTCCCCTGCCTTATCAGTCACATCGGCAGAAGGGGAGAAGAAAAGTACTTTCCAAATTCAGTTTCTCTATCGGGGCCAAGCGACAGAGCGATCTCGTTTACATTTCATCCTCGTAGGTGACAGGCGAAATTTAGAGCGCTATCAATTTGAATGGTGCATGCGCATGTTTTCCCCCTGCTGGGAGAAAATTAAGATACAACCTGAAAACTCTGCGTTTACATTGTTTTGTGACTCGCTTTCAGGAAGACGATGGAAAGACTGGCGTCATCGTCCCAGCTTTGGCAGGATTTTTCAGCTCGCCAGATGCTGTTTTTATTGATCGCTTCACCTCCCTAAACTTTTGAGAAGGAGACTTGGAGTTTGATCTCACTTTGTAAGTGGCAGATGCAGCAAAAGGGATGGCCAGCCGGCAAACCAGACCTAAGATGCCAACTCTGGGATGGGGCATATCCAGAGTTTTGGAGGGACCTCAGTGGGGTATAATAACGTTGACCGTCCTAGGCAGCCATTTTGTTCCAGGGAAAATAATCTCTGTAGTTAGAGAGCAAGGGGGTCTACCACTGAGCCAGGGCCCCACTTCATGGCTCTCCAGACTGAGGTCTTTCCCATCCCGTCCTGCTACCTGGCCCTATTAACTGGAGATACTGCGGATAGAACCTGGGTCCTTCTGCATGCCTAGCAGAGGCTCTACTGCACCACAGCCCCTCTCCGTGGCTCTCCTGGGCCCCAGGCAGAAGTCTTTCACATCACTTACTACCAGTCCCTTTTAACTGGAGATGGCAGAGATAGAACCTGGGACCTTCTGCATGCCGAGCAGAGGCTCTACCACTGACACATGGCCCCACTTCATGGCTCTCCAGGGTGAGGTCTTTCCCATCTCCTCCTGCAACCTGGGCCTTTTAAGTGGAGATACCAGGGATGGAACCTGGGACCTTCTGCATGCCAAGCAGAGACTCTGCCGTTCCAGACTATCTAGTGTGTTCGCTCACTTTGAATACTGTGGACCGATACAGCATGCCCCAAGCAGAAGAGCTAAGGTACATACAGGTGGAGGTAAGAACATGAAGTGGCCTTGTGTTGAATCAGTCCGTTGGTCCATCGAAGTCAGTATTGTCTACTCAGACTACAAGCTGAGTAGACACTGAGTAGACACTCCAGTGTCTCAGGCGGAGGTCTTTTGCATTGTCTGCTACCTGATCTCTTTTAAGCGGAGATGCCGGGGATTGAACATAGGACCTTCTGCATGCTGAGCAGAGGCTCTACCACTGAGCCATGGCCCCACTTAATGGCTCTCAGGCTGAGTTCTTTCCCATTCCCTCCTGCTACCTGGCCCTTTTAAATGGAGATGCCGGGGATTGAACCTGGGAGCCAACTTGGTGTATTGGTTAGGAGTGCAGACTTCTAATCTGGCATGCCAGGTACGATTCTGCGCTCCCCCACATGCAGCCAGCTGGGTGACCTTGGGCTCCCCACAGCACTGATAAAACTGTTCTGACTGGGCAGTGATATCAGGGCTCTCTCAGCCTCACCCACCCCACAGGGTGTCTGTTGTGGGGAGAGGAAAGGGAAGGCAAATGTAAGCCGTTTTGAGACTCCTTTGGAGAGAGAAAAGCGGCATATAAGAACCAACTCTTCTTCTTCTTCAGTAATCTCAGGGCTCTCTCAGCCTCCCCTCCCTCACAGGGTGTCTGTTGTGGGGAGAGGAAAGGGAAGGCAAATGTAAGCCGTTTTGAGACTCCTTTGGAGAGAGAAAAGTGGCATATAAGAACCTACTCTTCTTCTTCTCCAGTAATCTCAGGGCTCTCTCAGCCTCCCCTCCCTCACAGGGTGTCTGTTGTGGGGAGAGGAAAGGGAAGGTGATTGTAAGCTGCTTTGAGCCTCCTTCGGGCAGAGAAAAGCAGCATATAAGAACCAACTCTTCTTCTGCATGTCAAGCAGGTGTTCCACCGTTAAGCCATGTCTCCCTCCCCACCTTTTGCTGCAAAGAAGAACCTCCCAGTCCCTTGCCTTTTGTTGCTGATGAAACTGAACGGCTACCTCAGATGTAGCAGGAGCTGGCCTTCTGTAACAGATGCCCTGTCACCATTTCCATTCCCGGCAGCCGGAGCCGGCTGACCAGAACCTTTAAGCACTGCTGACTTCAAGTTCGCACCTCAATAGCCAGAAGGCCCGGGTTAAGGCCCCTGCCGCAGATCACCTGCCCAAGGTGTCACATTACAAGACTGCTATTTTCTCTGCCAGCATAAAATAGTTTTATGTCTCAGCGACATGACGAGAGCATTTGGCGGTGCCGGAATCCAGGGAACCCCTCCGGGGACTGAGGTCGGTTTGCGTTCTGTCACCACTCCGGGAAATGTCTCTGTCGATGCGGAGATGCGGGAGGAAGCCGTGGCAGCGGCAATTCCGTGACCTGGATAATCTCAATCATCATACATGTTCATGCTGGTGAAAACCCCGCGATTGACAGGCCAGCCACGGCCTTTCTCTGTCTCTGCCTCCCTCCGTCTGTCTCTCGCCCTCTTTCCTGGAGCCAGATATGCTATTTCATTGGCACTGTTTTGCTTTCAATATTATTATTCTTATTAGAATAGAATCACAGAATCATAGAGTTGGAAGGGGCCATGGAGGCCATCTAGTCCAACCCCCTGCTCAACGCAGGATCAGCCCTAAGCATCCTAAAGCATCCAAGAAAAGTGTGTATCCAACCTTTGCTTGAAGACTGCCAGTGAGGGGGAGCTCACCACCTCCTTAGGCAGCCTATTCCACTGCTGAACTACTCTGACTGTGAAAAACTTTTTCCTGATATCTAGCCTATATCGTTGTACTTGAAGTTTAAACCCATTACTGCGTGTCCTCTCCTCTGCAGCCAGCAGAAACAGCATCCTGCCCTCCTCCACGTGACAACCTTTCAAATACTTAAAGAGGGCTATCATGTCCCCTCTCAACCTCCTTTTCTCCAGGCTGAACATTCCCAAGTCCCTCAACCTATCTTCATAGGCTGGGTCCCTTGGCCCCAGATCATCTTCATCACTCTCCTTTGTACCCTTTCAATTTTTTATATGCAAAGGCGCAGGGAAGAAAGCAGCCTTGGTAATGAGACAGGAAACCTCAATCTTGATTCCGTCCAGGAGGACGCATTGTCTTGAGCTTCGTGATCAGTTGCACTTCAGCAGTCTCACTTTTTAATCTCCTCCTGAAATTCCTCTGTAAGAGTACTGCTACTCAGTACTGGTTTTTGAACATTGTGACTTCTAATATCAGAGATACAGCCATTTACTCTTTGTTGTAGGGACCAGCCTTCTAATATAGACGGTGGAAAGGCAAGAGTGGGAACCCAAGATAGTCTAGCTGCTGCTGCTGGGTCCACTGATGCTGTTGCCAGGATCTGAGAGCAAAACATCCTAATAAGGAAGGTGCTCCACCACCCCCCCCCCCATCTTCTTTCCCCTCTTCAGTCCTTTCCCCAGCTCTTGTTGGAATATGCAATATCTTCAGTGTGCATGATTAAGCAGGATATAAAGAGTGTCTTGCAGGAGGCATTAGAGGAGTGGCATATTTTGCATGGTTAGACCAGGAACTTCCTAATATTTTTTTTCAAATTATCTCCTCCTGTTTCCTGATTGGCTCCATGGAAGACTTCCTGTTCCTTTGAGCACACTTCCTCCCTGCTTGCCTCCAGAACAGAAGAATGACTGCAGACTACAGCTAGAACAGTTACTTAGGTCTCTCTCCTCTTCTCACAAGAAAAAACTATTTTATTATTTAAGCAACCTGGTGCTTTGCCCCTCTTTGCACGTTCAAACTCTGCCAACCGCTCTGGATCGATCCAATCACAGGTTACAAAGAGGAACCCCACTTTTTTCATTTATGGTCTGATTTCAGTTATACTCCGCCTTTCTCCCTCGTCCTGACCCAAAGCAGCTCACACTTTTCTCCTTTGACCTGCACAACAGTCCTGTGAGGTAGATCAGCCTAAGTGTGTTTGACTGGCCCAAGGGATTTGAACCGGGGCCTTCCAAATCTAAGCCATGAGAGAATGTGGATCTGGGTTAATTTGGCAGTTCTGACTATAGAACCAACAGGTCGTTGGGAGAATTTCTCCTGCTGGCATCCGGCTCCTATTAGAGCATTTAAATTGGCTCCAGCTACCGCTTGGATCAGGCCCCTGGTTCCTCTATTGAGGCGGGAAGGGGGGGAAATATCCTTGCAAAATGAAATCTGCATGCTCCGGCGGTAATTTTCAAGGGTTCCTGGCTTGGGCCTCCCTCCGCTAAGCGGCTCCCCCTGGGCCCGTCAAAGGCTTTAATGAGGATTATTTCCCTACCAAATTTTTCAGCATCGTATTCCAGCTGTGCCGCTTCCAGAGCGGCTCATAAAATCCTGTTTCTCGCATCCTCCCCACCCCCGTTCTCTTGAATAATGAAGAGAGTGTGTATTTTTCCTTAATAGGCCCTCTTTGTTTCAGAAAATGGCCATGCTCAGATTTTTGAGCAAATATCCCTCTAATCAAATGAATGGGTGTAGAATTCCAGCACAGTAGCACTGCTAGGGGATTCTGCCGCGATCCTATGCTGAGTTACCCCCTTTTAAATCCATGGGATTCAATAGCTTCGGAAGACAGGGACTTTACTTATGGTTGTGGGTTCATGTCCCTCTGCAAACTGACATTCCTCAATAGAGGCAGAGCCAAGGGTAGGTCAGAGGCATATTCTAAGTAAGCAGAAATGCATCTACCTGTAACAAAAGGAAGGGAAGGTTACCCTCCCCAAGGTTAACAAAATTTGAATCCAAGAGCACCTTGAAGGCCAGCTGTTTTGTTGTTGTTGTTGTTGTTCATAGAATCACAGAATCATAGAATCATAGAGTTGGAAGGGGCCATACAGGCCATCTAGTCCAACCCCCTGCTCAACGCAGGATCAGCCCTAAGCATCCTAGAGCATCCAAGAAAAGTGTGTATCCAACCTTTGCTTGAAGACTGCCAGTGAGGGGGAGCTCACCACCTCCTTAGGCAGCCTATTCCACTGCTGAACTAGACTCCTGGAATGCTAGAGTGGGAAGGGTCCATAGAGACCATCTAGTCCAACCCCCTGCTCTACGCAGGATCAGCCCTAAGCATTATTATTATTATTATTAGATTTTTAGATTGCCTTTCTCCCAAATTGGGCTCTAGGCACTTTCCAACATAATTCAACTATATAAACAACATACCTCATTACATTTATTCAAGATATAAGCTTCCATGTGCATGTGAACTTCATCACAGAAGTGTGCATGCTCATGAAAGCTTATACCGTGTCTAAAAGTCCTGATGCTGTGGAAGTTTGCTGGGTGACCTTGGGCCACTAACCCCGCTTCAGCCTAGCCTACCCCATAGGGTTGTTGTGAGGACAAAATGGAGCAGAAGAGAACTATGTGAGCCACTCTGGGTGCCCACTGGGGAGAGAAGCAAGGTTTCAATGATGGAGCTACAATAATTTTTTTTTTCAAGATGGAACCCAACCACAGAGGTAATCATGAATATTTCAAGCCAGCCGACTGACCGAAAGATAACTCAATCATGTAAATTGAGGGTGTAGGGATGGAGTGGATGAGGTAACTCTGTCCTCAGAAATGGAGCCCTGGGATCCTTAATAGTCACCACATCATCGGTAGCCTCCATCTTCCAGATCTCCTCCGAAAAGGCCATCTCACCCAATTAGCCACTGCTAACCGGTAGCTAATTGACATCTATGAGGTACACGGGATTACGGCCCGAGCAAAAAAGTCAATTAATGGCCCCTGAAGCGTTGTTCCCATCCGGCCTTAATGTGAGGGCACACTGAAGCCTCTAATGACGGCCTGATTTATTCATCTCCTCAAAGCCATTACTGGCTGTACAACCTTCCAGAAAGCCGCATCCATCACAACCTCTGGCATCGACGGACCACGTGAGACTACGTCCTCCTTTTGACAACCATGGAGGAAACGTTACCTCAGAGAGAGACCACATTTCAATTAGAAAAACACCCTCTGGCCTGTTTTGTTTCCATGCAAAAGTAGAAGTGTATCATTTGACGACGTGAGGCTTCTTCTGCCTTTTGACAAAGCGTTGAGGGAATGTTACCTCATGGAGTTCAGAAAGCTTGGCCTGTTTTGTTTCTGTGCAAGGGCAAAGTTAGAGGTGGGCAACCAGTGATGTGAGACTTCGTCCGCCTTTTTTGACAAGCCCTCGAGCAAATGTTACCTCATGAAGATACCACATTTCGAAAGAAAGAGTCCTTTTGGGTTCCGTGGAAGGGCAAAATTAGATGTGGGCAAATGGCCATGTGAGACTTCGTCCGCCTTTTTGACAAGCCCTCAAGCAAATGTTACCTCATGAAGATACCACATTTCGAAAGAAAGAGTCCTTTTTGGTTCCGTGGAAGGGCAAAATTAGATGTGGCCAACTGGCCATGTGAGACTTCGTCCGCCTTTTTGACAAGCCCTCAAGCAAATGTTACCTCATGAAGATACTACATTTTGAAAGAAAGAGTCCATTTTGGTTCTGTGCAAGGGCAAAGTTAGAGATGGCCATGTGAGACTTCGTCCGCCTTTTTGACAAGCCCTCGAGCAAATGTTACCTCATGAAGCTTTCATATTTCGAAAGAAAGAATCGATTTTGGTTCCATAAAAGGCCAACGTTAGAGGTGGGCAACTGGTCATGTGAGAATTCTTCTGCCTTCTTGACAAACCCTCAAGCAAATGTTACCTCACAGAGACCACACTTTGAAAAAAAAGATCCCGTTTTGTTTTGGGGCATGGGCCAACATCAGAGGTGTGTGAAAACACTCTCCATGAGGGATTTTCACATTTCTTTGTGTAACTCTCTCGAAATTCCTGGCTGGTCTGAGGGAGAGGCGTTGTTCCCAGTGGAACCCAAAGGAAATAGGAAACATGGTGAAATTCCCAATGAGAAATGTAGCTCTTCTTATAGAAACAGTCTGGATTCCTTTGAAATTGGAAGGGATCTCCAGGGTCATCTAGTCCAACCCCCTGCAGAACACAGGAAATTCACCTGTCCTCCCATAGTGTCCTCCCATAGTGACCCCAATTCCATGCCCAGATGATGCCCTTCCCCCAAAAAAACAGAATTCCTGGCCAGCCTGGCCTGGAGGAAATTCGTCTCCCAATCCCAAAATGGCAGTTGGCATTTCCCTGGGCATGCAAGAAGGGGCCACAAGAGCCAAGCACAGAAACAAACCCTTCTGCCCAGCCACTCACAATGTACCTAAATTAACAGAATCAGCATTTCTGCGAGGTGGCTATCTGGCCTCTGTGTAAAAATCTCCAAAGATGGAGAGCCCACCACCTCCCGAGGAAGCCTGTTCCACCGAGGAACCGCTCTAACTGACAGGAACGTCTTCTGGATGTTTAGCCGAAAATAAGAAAATTAGGTAGAATCAATATTTTAGGTTCAATCCCCCCCCCCTCTTTGCAAGCTTTTAATGTTTTCATAACATTCCCAATTATACCGATTCATTTTCCTGGGTCAGCTTGTCCATCATCTGCGCCCCCCCCCCTTCTTTTTACAGTCTTTTATCACTGCTGCCAGGAGCGGATGTTGATTTTGAGACAACCAGGCAGCTACAGAATCGGCTTGGTAATAGCCAGGAAGGTAGGAAGCCAGCCCATAGAAATTTCAACACTGTGATTTCCCCTACTGTGAACTGGAGCATTTGACGGTTCCACTATTAGATCATAAGAAGAGCCCTGCTGGATCAGACCAGGGGTCCACTTAGTCCTGCCTCCTATCTCACACAGGGGCCAGCCAGTTCCTCTGGACACCACGAAAAGAGGATAGTTCTAAATGAATATAACAGCAGAAGAAAGAACCTACCCTAGGCTATAACAATTTATAACAATGAATAAAGGTGGACGTGAAGAGCCTCTTGTGGCGTAGAGTGGTAAGGCAGCCATCTGAAAGCTCTGCCCATGAGGCTGGGAGTTCAATCCCAGCAGCCGGCTCAAGGTTGACTCAGCCTTCCATCCTTCCGAGGTCGGTCAAATGAGTACCCAGCTTGCTGGGGGGTAAACGGTAATGACTGGGGAAGGCACTGGCAAACCACCCCGTATTGAGTCTGCCATGAAAACGCTGAAGGGCGTCACCCCAAGGGTCAGACATGACTTGGTGCTTGCACAGGGGATACCTTTACCTTTACCTTTAAAGGTGAACATACAGCTTATCTTATCTCTTCTTTTAATAGTAATCAAATGACCAAAACAGACCCTAGATTTGTACCGTTTTCAATGTAGCATTTTCATCAGTGGCAGTTTCCTGAATTTAGAAGAAGAAGAAGAAAAGTTGGTTCTTATATGCCACTTTTCCCTACCCGAAGGAGGCTCAAAGCGGCTTACAGTCGCCTTCCCATTCATCTCCCCACAACAGACACCCTGTGGGGTAGGTGAGGCTGAGAGAGCCCTGATATCACTGCCCGGTCAGAACAGTTTTATCAGCGCCGTGGCGAGCCCAAGGTCACCCAGCTGGTTGCATGTGGGGGAGCGCAGAATCGAACCTGGCATGCCAGATTACAAGTCCGCACTCCTAACCACTACACCAAACTGGCTCTCTATTTATTTATTTATTTAGATTTCTATACCGCCCATTTCTTTGCAGCTCTGGGCGGTTTAGAAATGTAAAACAATACAATTAGTACGTTTTTGTCAGTAATTATTACACAAGTACAAAAGAGAACATATTTTTCTTTACAACTTGGTTACCCCAATTTCAAACACCACATGACACATATTGGTCTGTGGCTCACACCTATATCTATTAAAGCTACAGTTACTTGGAAACAAGGCTTTGCCTTTAATAGGGAGGATAGCTTTATTAAATATAGGTGTGACACTGAGTGAGTCTCTATAATTACCACAGGCAATTTACAGCTCAATGGGAACAGTCTTTAAACTAAGCTTTCCCATACCTTTGAGCCAAAGGCTCAATATATATTGTAAAAATTAAGTGGAGAAGAATAGGTAAGAGGCTACTACTGTTATAATTTTCAAACTCTAATGGATTTATGAGTTTTAAAATCTTGTTATTTTATTTCAGACTAGATATTAAGCCCGCTGTGGCCAAAATACAGCGGGCCCTAGGATGATGGGTGGGTGAAGGGATGGGGCAAAGGAAGGAGGAAAAGGAGAAAGAGAGACAGAAAGACAGAAAGAAAGGGAGGAAGATAGAGACAGAAGAGGGAGAGAAACAGGTAGGCAGAAAGAGGCAGATGGAAGAGAGGGAGGAAGGGAAGGACAAAGGGAATGCTGGGAGGAAGGGAGGAACAGAGGAAGGTAGGTGGCCTTGGGACCTTCTGCTGGGGCCAGGGGCAGGCTCGGCTGCCCCAGGGCCCGGCAGAAGGCTGGGGAAGGCGGCAGCAGGCAGGATTTGAAGCCTACTGCCAGGCCGAGGAGCAGTCTCGGCTGCTCCAGGGCCTGGCAGAAGGCTCGGGACAGCGGGAGTGGGCTTTGTGGCCTTCTGGCGGGGCCAAGGGCAGGCGAGCCTGCCCCAGGGCCCGGCAGAAGGCTCCGTGGGCGAGGGGAAGCCGGCCGGAGGACTTACCACTGGGGAAGGCTTCTTCTTCTGAGCGGTGACTCTCCGGCCGGGCCAGGCGAGGCTGGGCCAACCAGCCAATGGGGAGCCGTGCTTTGCTTGGCTGCTTGGCCCCCGAGTGACTGTTTTCTTACCCTGCAGTAAGGGGAGGCCATGGCTCAGTGGCAGAGCATCTGCTTGGCATGCAGAAAGTCCCAGGTTCAATCCCCAGAACATCCATTTTAAAGGATCAGGTAGGCTGTGACAATCAAGACCTAAACACAGCCCTCTGGAAGAGCTACTGATGAACTGAGTGGACTTTGATGGACCAACAGTCTGCTTAATTATAAAGAGCTTCATAAGTAAACAGACAGACAGACAGACAGAGGTAAATTACTGGCAAGACTGAGCATTCCCTTGTTGACACAAATTTCCTAAGCCGAAGAAACCACCATGGAGTTCCGCTCCATACTTCTGACAAGCCAACTTCCCACTTTGCGTTCCAGTAGCAATTGTAGGGAGCTTCCTTCGTGTCTCTTCTGCTCCGGTGCCCCCTCTGAATGCTTTGATTGCAGACAGCAAGACCGAAAAGAGCTAAGCGTCGGGCGTGTCAGACGGAGTGAGGAGTCGTGGTGATGAGTAAATCGCTCCGAATATCTTCCGATGCAAACAGGCTGTGTTTCCGAGCCATGCGGCTGGTTGATTCTGTCTCGGAGGTCTGCAGGGAGGTAGGGATGGAGAAAGTTTCATTTGGGGGGGGGGGGGGGCTAAATTGGGAAATTGTTAGCATCGCTGAAAGCAGTGATTCAGCCACACGGCGGCTTTCTGCTCGGCTGGCCCTGCTGACAGAGAGCTTTGGGTAGCAACCGGGTAAGGCTTCCCGAGGCCATGAGCAATTTCTTTCTTTTTAGTCCTAATATTTAAGCCCAGCCTTTCAGGGTTCTGCTCCCAAAACCATGGGCAATGAATAAATACAACACAGCTAGGCATTAACCAAGGGTCCTGTTTACTGAAGAAGAGTCGGTTTTTATGCTCCACTTTTCACTGCACAAAAGAGTCTCAAAGTGGCTTACAACCGCCTTCCCTTCCTCTCCCCACAACAGACACCCTGTGAGGTACATGGGACTGAGAGAGCTCTGAGAGAACTGTGACTAGTCTAAGGTCAGATCACTATGCCCTGAAGGCTCGGCTAAGGCTACCACCCCCTCCTCAGTTGAGCACCGAGCAACATTTTGCTTGCCCTCAGAAACTTATCGATCCAATTAGATTCCTGAATGCTCTGCGGGACCCAGTACCTCCCGGCACTTCTCTAAATGGTCTGGTCAGTGACTGGCATGACAGAATTCTGTCCGCCACTGACCAGATAGCTCCCTGATGTCCTCTCCAACCCCATCCCAAGCAAGCCAAATCAAGTGGGGGAGGCGGGGGCTGGGCAGCTCGTTAGCAGGGCTGAGACAGAGCTCCTTAGCAGGCAGTCAGCAGGCCAGGAGGCCCTCGTTAGCAAGCCCTCCACCACGACCCTTTGCCCAGGGCCCTCACACCTGCAGTTGGCTCCAGGCACTGAGGCCTCTGAGAGCAAAGAGGCTAGAGTCCAGGGATAGAGGGCGGGAGCCGCAGGGGCAGGGCCAATTAGGGCAAAGCTGGCTGCACCCTGATTGGCTCTATTCCAACTTGGACAGCCGGACACGTCCCACCCCCTAGGCTGTTTCAGAAATATATAGTGCAACAGCAATGGGCACCAAAACAATAGCCAATTGGACATCCGCTGTCAGGCATTTGCGAGTCATTTTGCAGACAAAATCTCAACATTCTGGCATGACCTGCCTCCAACCGTAGACACAGAACATGAACTAGAGCCCCCTTGGAGAGAACACTGAGTAACTTCAGATGACTCACGCTGACCGAAGTGGACAGGATGCTAACAGCAGTGAGGCCAACCACATGCCCACTAGACCCCTACCCATCGTGGACAGAAGGATAAGGGCCCCCCTCCGGGAGATAATCCACCTTTCTCTCACTATGGGCGAATTACCGGAGGGACTAAAAGAGGCAGTGGTATGCTGCCTCTTATACTGAAAAAAACATCCCTAGAACCATGAGAGCCTGAGAACTATTGATCCATCTCGTACTTAGTGTTTCTGGGGGAAATGGCAGAAAGGGCTGTCACCCATCAAATATGGGGCAGAGGCAGCGCTAGTTGCCCCTGACCTCTGTTGCCAAGTGGACTGAAGCGGGTCAGTGCTGCTGATATTACTAGATCTCTCAGCAGTATTTGACACACTCGACTGTGAGCTTCTAGCTCACTGCCTCGCCGACACCAGAATATGGGGGATAACCTTCAAATGGTTGATCTCCTTCTTCCAGGGTCATGGACAGAGGGCAGCAATAGGAGAGATATTATCAACCCGCCAACAACTCACTTGTGGAGTCCCACAAGGAGCAGTCCTCTCTCTGATTTTCTTCAACAACTTCATGTTCCCTCTTGCCCAACTGGTGCGGATATTCAGTCTGGGTTGCCACCAATATGCGGATGACACCCAGCTCTTCCTCCTGATGGACGGCCGCCCTGACTCTCCCCCAGAAGCATTAGCCAGCTGCCTGGAAGCAGTGACGAGACGGCTCAAGCAGAGTCGTCTGAAGCTCAGCCCTGCAAAGATGGAGGCCCTGTGGCTGGGTCGGAAGAGACCATGTGAGGAAGTGCACCTTCCCACCCTGGACAGTGTACAGCTCTCAGTGGCTCACTCCACCAGGAACTTGGGCGTGATCCTGGATGCTTCCCTCTCAATGGAATCTCAGGTCACGATAATAGTATGGCTGGCATTCTACCACCTTCGCTAAGCCACAGTGATCCATTACCTCTAGATGGGAGTTCTGCAACTTGCTCTGTGGTATTCATCCTCTCTTGCTTTCTGCCAAATTCGCACCAGAAACGAACGTCTTCCAAAGGGTGCATAACTTTTTATTGCAATCCTATATGTGCAATCCTATAGAGCCTCTTGTGGCGCAGAGTGGTAAGGCAGCAGACATGCAGTCCGAACCTCTGCCCATGAGGCTGGGAGTTCGATCCCAGCACCCAGCTCAAGGTGGACTCAGCCTTCCATCCTTCCGAGGTCGGTAAAATGAGTACCCAACTTGCTGCGGGGTAAACGGTAATGACTGGGGAAGGCACTGGCAAACCACCCTGTATTGAGTCTGCCATGAAAACGCTGGAGGGCGTCACCCCAAGGGTCAGACATGACCCGGTGCTTGCACAGGAGATACCTTTACCTTTATACGTGCAAGTTTATTTTAGACCGACTCAAGCATAGAGATTCAGGCTAGCATGGGATGTCGGTGAGCAAAGAGTTAAATGTCAAAAACAGAAAAACTGTCACCCTGGCTGAGTCAATCTGCCAAATTCCAATCTGCTCTCTCTCTCGCTGCCTCTTTTTCACAAATGCTCCTCTCTGCCTGCAGAATGCAAGAAACTCGGGTTGGTAACTCTGCAGCAGGGAGGAGGAGGGTGGAGGGACTCCCAAACCAGCGAGCGGATTTGCATGCTCATGGCTCCCCCTAGAGATGAAGGAGTCCCACGACAACTCGGTTCCGGCAGTCAGCGAGCAATCTGCGGATCTCCCTGAAGAGTAATAAGAAGTCTGCAGCTTCAATTCCCCAAAGGGGAGACCAGACATATGTCTTTACCTTAACTGGCATTGGCTCGTGAAACCTGGATGCTAAGAGTTTATAAAACTTCACTTCTGTTCCAGTTTGGGCAGTGTTATTTTTGGGGGGGGTTTAAGAGTGCGGAAGACCGTATTGAACGGCATCCAAGGAGCAGCTGGTGGGCATAACGGAGTTGACAATCGGGAACATATGCTGGTAATTGCGGTTCAGACCGAGGATCGCTCTCTCGTGTCACCGACGGTGGAATTTCTCATAAAAAATCATTGACAGGTTTTATAACCTGAGGAAGAACCGAAATAAAAGAGGCAGCACATTCTCCATAATGAATGTTTCTGGAGTGGTGAAGCCGGCCTCCCTGGGGGACTCTCTTGTTCCTTCGGAGGAAAGCGCAAGGAAAAACTCCTAGACGGTGGAAAACAACAGCTTGGGTGGCTGCTGTCTGGTCTTGCGGGGCTTGTTTTTCGGCGCCGGGAACTGCCAACGTCCAGGCGAAAACGTGGGGAGTCTGGGAAGCTGCTTTCAAGTGGTTGGCGGAGTTTAAATCTGCAAAAGGGTGATGCCCCTGGCTGCTTAAAAGAACTAAATAGTTTTATTGAGAAGAGAAACGAAATCTGTAAGCAGAGGGGAGAGAGAGATGGCCCTAACAGACTAGCTGTTGTTCTTGATCTGAGGAAGAAGAGTTGGTATTTAGATCCCACTTTTCACTACCCGGAGGCATCTCAAAGCGGCTTACAATGGCCTTCCCTTTCTTTCCCATCAACAGACACCCTGTGGGGTAGGTGAAGGCCGAGAGAGCTCTGAAAAAAAACTCCTATGTGAGAACAGCTTTAACAAGACTGCGACTAGTCTTTGGTCACCTAGCTTGCTGCATGTGGAGGAACAATGCAGATTTTATCAACACTTTTCCGGAGCCCACTAACTGGTGTGACCCTACCTGATAAGAGCTGTCACCATGTAGCGTGAACAAGGGCCAAGCGCATATTTTGCACACGGTTCACTGACTGTGAACACGAACCTGGTGCATCAATAGCGGATCTGACAGCTGATCCAACAGATTGTTCAAATAGATTTAAGGCTGGTAGGATCTTCGAGACCAACCAACAAGATTTTCAGAGGATGTTTCAAGAATCAAAGCTGCCTTTGATAGCCTCTTGAAAGGTAATCCCCCCCCCCAAATCTTGTTGGTCTCCAAGGTCTAGATCTTAAGAGACATAAAATGGATCACTTCTTCACCCAAAGAGCCATTAACAGATGGAATTCACTGACGCAGGAAGTGGTGGTTGATACAAGCAGGGATAGCTTTAAGAGGGGATTGGATGACCATAGAGAGCCAGTGTGGTGTAGTGGTTAGGAGTGTGAACTTCTAATCTGGTGAGCCAGGTTGGATTCCCTGCTCCTTTTCCATGTGCAGCCATCTGGGTGACCTTGGGCCAGTCATAGCACTGATAAAGCTGTCCTGACTGAGCAGTAATATCAGGGCTCTCTCAGCCTCCCCTCCCTCACAGAGTGTCTGTTGTCGGGAGAGTGAAGGGAAGGAGAATGTAAGCCGCTTTGAGACTCCTTCGGGTAGAGAAAAGTGGCATAGAAGAACCAACTCTTCTTCTTCTTCATATGGAGCAGAGGTCCATCAGTGGCTATTAGCACAAGACGTAGATGAAGCACTGTTCTCTACACTTGGTCCTTGTGCAGCAACAGTGGATGGAGGCCTTCTGGAATTCTGGCCCTGGGGGTGGACCTCCCAATGTCAACCACGTTTTGGCCACTGTGTTTTGGCCATTGGCTTCTCTTATATTATTAATGGCTATTACCAACACAGTATAGATGGAACACTGTCTGGCAGTGATGTTTTGTTTTCTTGGTGCTTGGGGGGCCATGGTGGTAGGGCTTCTGAGGTTTTGGTCCTGCTGACAAACTTCCTGATGGCACCTCTGGTATGGCCACTCCATGACACAAAGTATTGGACTGGATATCCATGTGCTTGATCCAGTATGGCTTCTCTTGTATTCTTGGTGCTTGGGGGGGGGGCATTAGTGGGAGGGCATCTGGAGTTCTGGCCCTGCTGGTGAACCCCCTAATGACCGTTGGGTTTTGGCAGCTGTGTGGCACAGAGTGTGTGACTGGAGGGCCATTGGCCTGATCCAGCATGGCTTCTCTTATGTTCTTATGTGACACAGAGTGTTGGACTGGATGGGCCATTGGCCTGACCCAACATGGCTTCTCTTATGTTCTTATGTGACACAGAGTGTTGGACTGGATGGGGCCATTGGCCTGACCCAACATGGCTTCTCTTATGTTCTTATGTGGCACAGAGTGTTGGACTGGATGGGCCATTGGCCTGATCCAACATGGCGTCTCTTATGTTCTTATGTGGCACAGAGTGTTGGACTGGATGGGCCATTGGCCTGATCCAACATGGCGTCTCTTATGTTCTTATGTGGCACAGAGTGTTGGACTGGATGGGCCATTGGCCTGATCCAACATGGCTTCTCTTATGTTCTTATGTGACACAGAGTGTAGGACTAGAGGGGCCATTGGCCTGACCCAACATGGCTTCTCTTATGTTCTTATGTGACACAGAGTGTTGGACTGGATGGGCCATTGGCCTGACCCAACATGGCTTCTCTTATGTTCTTATGTGACACAGAGTGTAGGACTAGAGGGGCCATTGGCCTGACCCAACATGGCTTCTCCTATGTTCTTATGTGACACAGAGTGTAGGACTAGAGGGGCCATTGGCCTGACCCAACATGGCTTCTCTTATGTTCTTATGTGACACAGAGTGTAGGACTAGAGGGGCCATTGGCCTGACCCAACATGGCTTCTCCTATGTTCTTATGTGACACAGAGTGTAGGACTGGATGGGCCATTGGCCTGACCCAACATGGCTTCTCTTATGTTCTTATGTGACACAGAGTGTAGGACTAGAGGGGCCATTGGCCTGACCCAACATGGCTTCTCTTATGTTCTTATGTGACACAGAGTGTTGGACTGGATGGGCCATTGGCCTGACCCAACATGGCTTCTCTTATGTTCTTATGTGACACAGAGTGTTGGACTGGATGGGCCATTGGCCTGACCCAACATGGCTTCTCTTATGTTCTTCTGTGACACAGAGTGTTGGACTGGAGGGGCCATTGGCCTGACCCAACATGGCTTCTCCTATGTTCCTATGTGACACAGAACGTTGGACGGGATGGGCCATTGGCCTGACCCAACATGGCTTCTCTTATGTTCTTATGTGACACAGAGTGTTGGACTGGAGGGGCCATTGGCCTGATCCAACATGGCTTCTCTTATGTTCTTATGTGACACAGAGTGTTGGACTGGATGAGCATTAGCCTGATCTCGCATTGCCTCTCTTTTTCTTTTTGGCCCCACCGTTGACCCTCCTGATGGCACTTGGGTGTTCAAGGCGGCCATAAACGAATAGCTTGGTGGCATAGAGAAAGACCTTGGTGGTCTTTCTGGAAGATGACTTGTCCAAACTGAGATCCAGGATTACATCGTTCGGATTGGCCCCCTGGTGTCGTCTATCTCTCCAAGCCAACAGGATTATGGGCTGTTGTCAGCCTCGGAAAGATTAGTAGGGATGCTGCTGGAAGCATTAATCTGACCATCAAAAAATCACATCTTGATTTTGGAAGTAGGGAGCAGGGTCTGAACTGAACCAACAGGGATTCGAGCCTCTCTATCCTGCAGGGGCATATTTTGGGGTATAATTTTCCAGCACACTCCCTGCTCCCCTGTGGCTCCTAACAGCCTCTAGCTAGTATCTCTTCTATTCAGGGTATACAATGAACGAGGGAGGAAGCGCCACGCTCAGTTGGTTCATTGTCTGCCTTCTGCCGCTTGGCTAACGCTGGTTTTTTTTATTATTTAGTATAGCTATTAATTGATTTTAATTGGCAGTTGCTGTTAGACGGACTAGTATTTAAAAAACGAATAATCCATGCTGCGCTGCTTTTAATTTTTTTTTTATGTTGGTTTTTCAGAGTAGCTGGTTATATTGAGTTTAGTTTCATATGTGTACATGCATCTTTTCCGTCTCTCTCTCTCTCTCTGTCTCTCTCTTTGTCTCTGTCTCTATTATGGTCGGTACCAAGGTCTTCGCTCTTCAACAATCGATGTTCCGAAAGAGAGAGAGGAAAAATAACTTTTTAAACTTAGGGGATGTTGAAATCTTGGCACGATTTGAAAGACGAAGGAATCAATGCTCAGTGGCTAATATCTTATCAATCAGTATCAAGATTTTTTTTTTAATGAATAAGTGGACTTCTAAGAGAGACGATGGAGTTTGAAAAGATAATTCTTCAAAAAGTGTGTGGGCAAAATGGAGAGGGTGCAGAGGAGAGCAACAAGGATAATCCAGAGCCTGGGGACCAAGCCCTGTGAGGAAAGCCCTGTGACTTGGGAAGATTTAGCCTGGAGAAAAGGAAGTGGAGAGGAGACAGAATTGCTCTCTTGAAGTATTTGAAAGATTGTTCCTTGGAGGAGGGCAGGGAAAGGTTCCTGTTGGCAGCAGAGGAGAGGACATGCAGAAATGGCTTTACACTATGTATAAAACAGTAAAGGTAAAGGTATCCCCTGTGCAAACACCGGGTCATGTCCACCCCAAGGGTTTTCATGGCAGACTCAATACGGGGTGGTTTGCCAGTGCCTTCCCCAGTCATTACTGTTTTACCACCCAGCAAGCTGGGTACTCATTTTACCAACCTCGGAAGGCTGCTGGGATTGAACTCCCAACCTCATGGACAGACAGCTTAAGACAGCATTTCTGCTGCCTTACCACCCTGCGCCACAAGAGGCTCTGTATAAAACAGTACTGGCTAGAGATGAAGAAAGAATGGTTTATAGTCTGAGTAGTTCAGCAGTGGAAGGGGCTGCCTAAGGAGGTGGGGAGCTCCCCCTCACTGGTGTTCTTCAAGCAGCAGCTGGACAGATCCTTCTCCTGGATGCTGGAGGCTGATCCTGCCCTGAGCAGGGGGTGGGACTAGATGAACTGCATGGCCCCTTCCCACTCTAGGATTCTAGGAGTCTAGTTCAGCAGTGGAAGGGGCTGCCTAAGGAGATGGGGAGCTCCCCCTCACTGGCAGTCTTCAAGCAGTGGCTGGACAGATCCTTCTCCTGGATGCTGGAGGCTGATCCTGCATTGAGCAGGGGGTGGGACTAGATGAACTGCATGGCCCCTTCCCACTCTAGGATTCTAGGAGTCTAGTTCAGCAGTGGAAGGGGCTGCCTCAGGAGGTGGGGAGCTCCCCCTCACTGGCAGCCTTCAAGCAGCGGCTGGACAGATTCTTCTCCTGGATGCTTGAGGCTGATCCTGCATTGAGCAGGGGGTTGGACTAGATGAACTGCATGGCCCCTTCCCACTCTAGGATTCTAGGAGTCTAGTTCAGCAGTGGGATGGGCTGCCTAAGGAGGTGGGGAGCTCCCCCTCACTGGTGGTCTTCAAGCAGCGGCTGGACAGATCCTTCTCCTGGATGCTTGAGGCTAGGGGTAGATCTATAGGTCCTGTCTGGCCCTTCATGATTCTCTGGTTTTCTTCCTCATAGAATCCCCTCCATATCCAGCCCCCTCCCCTGCCATCAGTGTTGTTAGTGTTTAAATTTTATCTGGACACTTGTGTGGTTTTTTTTTCAGATCCTTTCCAGACTTTCCAGAAAAGAGGATCAAACAGACTCCAAGAAGTGGGGTCAGTGTCTGATATATTTTCGTCTTGTTTTCATTCTTCTCCGATTCATTCTTCTCTGCATTCCTCAGCCTTCATGAGGACAAGTTTGTTTTAACGTTCAAGTGCATTGAACAGGGATGTGAACTGAGTACGCGATGCGGGTCTAATTGGCAAAATTATATTTTCTCCATTTCCTCCGCAGTGTTTCTTTTTTCCCTCCTGCTGTTCTATTCTATACAGCCAAAGGGAATTACTTAATGAAGTATAGATTTTTTTTGTTGTGTTTCTTTGCAGCTGATGTCCTGCTCAATCAACCCCCAAGCTTCTCTTGGAACAGCCTTACACTGAATCAGACCTTCGCTCCATCAAGGTCACCATTGTCTACTGAGGCTGGCAGCAGCTCTCTAGGGTCTCAGACAGAGGTCCTCCCCATCACCTACCACCTGTGGAAAGGGGCTGCAGCTCAGTGGATGAGCCTCTGCCTGGCATGCAGAAGGTCCCAGGTTCAATCCCCGACATCTCCAGTCAAAAGGACCAGGCAGGAGGTGATGTGAAAGACCCCTGCCTGAAACCCTGGAGAGCCATGGGAAGGGGTCATGGCTGAGTGGTAGAGCATCTGCTTGGCATGCAGAAGGTCGCAGGTTCAATCCCCGACATCTCCAGTTGAAAGGACCAGGCAGCAGGTGAAGTGAAAGACACCTGCCTGAAACCCTGGAGAGCCATGGGAAGGGGTCATGGTTGAGTGGTAGAGCATCTGCTTGGCATGCAGAAGGTCGCAGGTTCAATCCCCGACATCTCCAGTTGAAAGGACCTGGCAGCAGGTGAAGTGAAAGACCTTTGCCTGAGACCCTGGAGAGCCAGTACCAGCCCAAGATGACAACCAGCCCAAGATGACAATACAGATTTCAATTGACGGGTGGTCTGATTTAGGAGAAGGGCAGGCAGCACCGTGTGTGTTCTACCACTCAGCCATAGAAACCTAGAAACCTAGAGCATTAACCAATTTTTATTTCCTACGTATGCTATACATTTATAAATTTTTATTTCCTATGTATACTATACCAACATAAAACAAGCCAGACTCCTGTAGATTAAGAAATTGGGAGTTTAGGAGGATGTCTTGACAAACGGGGTGAAAGAATTCAGAATTCAGCAATACAATGATGAAAGAAAGCATTTTGCCAATGAGTACAAAACACTGGATTCTTTCCCCCCCTCCCCCCCCTGTCGATTGGAAATCCAATTTGGAAATCCAATTTGGTATATTTGGAAGGACATTCCATTTTGAGATTAATTTCCAGCCCCCAGAAAGGGATGGTAGGATGCTGTCCATCTCATACACTTTATTGTCAATAGGAAAACAAATCAGAGGAATTATCATGCAATCACGGGCTCGTACAAATAAGCACGCACACAAATGCACACATACAAAGCTTCCTACAGTTCTTTTATGAGGTTACCTTAGTTTGGACCCTGTGCGTCCAGCTCATGTAATGGCAGGAGAGATTTTATTACAGTGGCCAGTAATGCAGTCCTAAGTAGATGTCCCCCTTTCTAAGCCCATTGCTAATAAGGTAGCACTGTACAAAATGATTCACAATATCGCTTGGATAAATAATTAGGAACTGTAGTCTAGACTAAACATGTAGATGAACATATGAAGGAGAGGCCCAGTGGCTATAGATGGGACATTTCGCCTGGGGTGGTGATGCTGTGTCTTCTTGGTGCTTGGGGGGCAGCAGTGGGAGGACTTCTGAAGTTCTGGTCCTGCTGGTGGACCTCCTGAGGGCATCTGGGTTTTGGTCACTGAGTGACACAGAGTGCAGAACTGGATGGGCCATTGGCCTGATCCAACATGGCTTCTCTGAAGTTCTTATGGTCCTGCTGATGGACTTCCTGGTGGCACATGAGTTTTGGCCACTGCCTGACAGAGTGTTGGATGGGGAGGGCCACTGGCCAGGGACAACAGGGCTTCTCTTGTGTTCTCATAGATTTAGAACATATAGGTCTCTGTAAATTGAATCCTACAAAAGTAATTTTGCCTCATTGAACATGTCATGTTGATCATTTATTTTGCGTTGGTTCTTTTTTGCTTTTCCTTTACCTTCTCTTTTTAGATTTTTTTTCGTTAGTTCTGCTGCCCAAATACTATTTCATTGTTTATTGACTGTCTCTTTCTGTCGATTGTATTGACTCTCTCTGTGTAATCTGCCTACTGTCTCAGCAAGAAAGGTAGACTAAATAACCTAAACAAATGGATATAAAAGGGTGTAACTCAGATTCCAATTCTCCACTCTGTCATGATCTCTCAAAGTGCTTTTTCTTGGACCCAACTTTCCTTTCCGAAATGTGGGGGTAATGGTCCTAGCCTACTTTACAGGGCTGTTGTGAGGACTGAAGCAAGCTAACTTCCAGTGGAACGCCCTGAATTATTATATTTCTTGTTGTTGTTGTTAGGTGCGAAGTCGTGTTTGACCCATCGCGACCCCATGGACAATGATCCTCCAGGCCTTCCTGCCCTCTACTATTCCCCGGAGTCCATTTAAGTTTGCACCGACTGCTTCAGTGACTCCATCCAGCCACCTCATTCTCTGTCGTCCCCTTCTTCTTTTGCCCTCGATCACTCCCAGCATTAGGCTCTTCTCCAGGGAGTCCTTCCTTCTCATGAGGTGGCCAAAGTATCTGAGTTTCGATTATATTTCTACCAGTATGCAATGTGCCTTTTAGCTTTTCCACTTCAGGGTCCCCAACACGGTGCCCACGGGCACCATGGCATCCACCAAGGCCTTTCCTGGTACCCACAAAGTGTATTTAAGGAGAGCGCACGGCCAGACGGAGCTATTGCTCAGGTAGGGAAGAGGCTCAGTTAACCTCCGGGGGAAGGAAATCATTCTCCCAAGTGTAACTTGCAATCTTCATATTCCAGCAAGTCATGCCTGTGCTGATATATTCTTGCCAGGCGCCTGAGCTGAATTACTTTGTTTTCCTGTTCCCACCAACAAGCTAATGAAAGACTCGGGTTGTCATTAGAGATGATCAGATAATGAAAAACAAACCTGCAGATCTGTTTTGTAAACATGCTGGGCCCTGCCTGGCCTGAAAACAAAGCCAGCGCTCGGAGGAAATATTGATTGCAAACATTGCTCTGGCAAAGGCCTTTTCACTCTGCCTTTCCTCCAAGGAACTCAGCGTGGCAGTTCTCCCTTCACAGTGTGTTCTGCACAACCACCCTGCAAGGCTGTTCCCAGGACCCCCAGCAAGAAGAAGAAGAAGAAGAAGAAGAAGAAGAAGAGGAAGAGGAAGAGGAAGAGGAAGAGGAAGAGGAAGAGGAAGAGGAAGAAGAGTTGGTTCTTATATGCTGCTTTTCCCTACCCAAAGGAGTCTCAAAGCTGCTTACATTTGCCTTCCCTTTCCTCTCCCCACAACAGACACCCTGTGGGGTGGGTGAGGCTGAGAGAGCCCTGATATCACTGCTCGGTCAGAACAGCTTTATCAGTGCCATGGCGAGCCCAAGGTCACCCAGCTGGTTGCATGTGGGGGAGCGCAGAATCGAACCCGGCACGCCAGATTAGAAGTCCGCACTCCTAACCACTACACCAAGAGTAATGACACATTGTGGTATTAATATTCATTGTTGTTGTTGTCGTGAGTTGCGAAGTTGTGTCCGACCCATCGCGACCCCATGGACAATGATCCTCCAGGCCTTCTTGTCCTCTAATATTCGTAGACCCCTGCAAATTTGGATACGGTATGACCATTTGGGGATTGAACTACACAAAGCTAAATATTACCCGAGACTAAGTTATTTTCTATTATTTCATCACCCAAAAGAAGACATTTAGAGAAGATGGCGTTATTAACAATATTGGGCATATCACTGATGAAAGCATCAAAAAAGGACCGTGCCCAGGAATCCATCTTGAAATTGTTTTGAACATTGTCGTCGTTGGAATGAGTCATTTCGCCATCGCCAGCTTGAGACTTTTCTCTTCCGCTCATATTTCGCTTACGGTCCACAAGTAACCCAAAATCACGTTCACCGGCATTGCTACCCAGAAATGTATCTCCCATCTAGTAGGCAAGGTTCTCATTTTGGGGGCCCAGATGTAGAACTCTGCACTTCTCCTTGTTAAATTTCAACTTGTTCTCAGTTCCCACTTTGCCAGTGTGTTCCAATTTTGTTGAACTCTCTCTCTCTATCTTCTGGGGTGTTTACTCCTCCTCCCAGTTTGGTGTCATCCACAGATCACAGACCTGGCACCAGGCCCTTTGGGACCCCACCGCTCACTTCCCTCCACTCTGATAAAATACCACTGACAACCATTCTTTGGATGCAGTTTTCTACAGTCTGTAGTCCTCCAGATTTCCCATCAGAACATCATGGGGAACATTGTCAAAAACCTTACTGAAATTTAGGTAAACAACATCCATGAAATTTACATGATTTCCACAATTCTGTGAGTTTCCACAATTCTGCGAAGCATATGGACTCCAAAAGCAGGTCAGAAGCTCGCTCTTCTGCCCTGCTAGAAAAGATTCCAGGATAACCTTGTTTTTAAAGAAGACAAGTTGTTTTTTTAAACAGCTTGGTGTAATAGCTAAAAGCTTTATGTGGAGCTTTATGTGGAGAACCAGGTTCGATTCCTTGCTCCTCCTCCACATGAAGCCATCTTGGTGACCCTGGAGGAGACCCATTTCTCTGAGAGTTCCCTCAGCCCCAATGACCTCACAGGGTTTCTGTTGCATGGAGAGGAAGGGAAGGAGACTGTCAGCCACTGTGAGACTCCTCCTGATAGTAAAAACCAGGGTACAATTGATCAGCCCTCTTCCCTCTTCTCTGCCTTAAGGAGTCTTGAAGCGGCTTATGGCAGCCTTCCCTTCCTCTCCCCAGAAGAAGAAGAACAAGAACAAGAACAAGAGTTGGTTCTTATATGCTGCTTTTCTCCACCCAAAGGAGTCTCAAAGCGGCTTCCATTCGCCTTCCCTTTCCTCTCCCCACAACAGACACCCTGTGAGGTGGGTGAGGCTGAGAGAGCCCTGATATTGCTGAAGAAGGAGAAGAGTTGGTTCTTATATGCTGCTTTTCTCTACCCAAAGGAGTCTCAAAATGGCTTCCAATAGCCTTCCCTTCCCTCTCCCCACAAGAGACACCCTGTGCTGTGAGGTGGGTGAGGCTGAGAGAGCCCTGATATTATTGCTGGGTCAGGACATCTTTCTCAGTGCTGTGAGGAGCCCAGGGTCACCCAGCTGGCTGCATGTTGAGGAGGGGCTGAGAGAGTTCAGAGAGAACTGTGACTGGCCCACGGTCATCCCACAGGCTTTATGCAGAGGAGTGGGGAGCCAAACCCCGTCCTCCCGATTAGCATCTGCCACTCTTCACCACTACCCCACGCTGGCCCTCAGGTTCCCCTCCCAAGTGCTCAGCTATAGTCATCTGCCTGCTCTTTGGGCCTGTCACCTTTGAGCTCACCTCTCATGCTCCATGTGATAGGGAAGAACATCAGCGAGGAAGGGAAGGGGGGGGCTTTCAGCGGTTCTCCAGGGAGCAGGAAGAACCAGAGTTAGAACGGGGCCTTGATGACAGTCAAAAACTTACCATAAGGCGGCAAAGAGAGGGGGGGGAGTGCAAAGGAGGACAAGGGGAAATTAATCGCAGTCTCCAATTAACAAACACAATTAATGAAACAGAAGCGCCATCTCTTGGGGACCCTATTTTGCTCCGGATTCCGAACACAAAAGCCGGCCTGCTGGAGGGGACGGCTTTCTTCCTGGGGCTTCCGAGTGAGCGAAAGCAGATAAGGCTAACAGGCTCATTGTTAGTTACCGCAGATCGTTTGCCTGCAGGAAGAAGAATCTTAAAACGTTGATGGTGGGGGGCCCGAACGCGGAGGGGCAATGGAACAAAGAGTGCGTCGTTCACACACAGACACAAACCAAAACAGATGGAGCCCACCGGCAGGCGGGCAGGCAGGAGGGAGAAGTAAGCTCTCTTTCACAGCCCCGTTTACATTCGGCCAATTTCGTACACAAACAGAATCAGGGGATGGGATGGAATAGCGAGATTCGAGGCTATCTTGGGGGCTGACTCTGCCCTTCCTTCTCCAAAGACGCACTCTTGTAAATCCCAAATAAAGGCTTTTGCAGCTCTAGTGAGGCCTGGGCTGATTCTGCACTTACTTTGTTTTTTTCCGTTGTGGGGCCTGCTGAATTCAGATCGATTTAAACTCGGGTCGTCCTCTATCCCCTTCCCCCAATTGAAACAGAAATTGTTCTGCCCTTGATTGGGGAAGCTCAGAGCAGGGAGGGGAGCCAAGCATAGCAGGAGACTCTTTTCTTGAGCAAGTGGGGGGGGGGGAGATTGGAGACAGCGGAGGAGGGAGGAATAAATAAATAAATAAATAAAGAGGCACATCTCTGCTGAGAAAAGTTAGGGCTTCTGGAGCGCAGTCACTTTAAGACAAGCCTTGCAATCGGGAATCAGGAAGTCTTTGAACTCACGCCCTGGCCAATCAGGGAGGAATGCTTTGCTATGAAGGGAGTTAATTCAAAAAAAGCAAAAATCTGCACACTTCTCTGAGGTGCCAGTCATGGATTCACAGCCAGGTACCAGTACAATGGCCCCTCAGCCCTGAGTTGGCAACGGAGAGCCATCTGCCAGCCAGTTCACCTTCCCTGTCACCAGAGCCACAGAAACAGCAAAGGAGGACATTGCAAGACAGAAAGCACAGTGCCACGTTGGCAGCATAGCACAGACTCTGCATAAGCAATGAAGATGAGTGTTTGCAGGAGCAGGACTGAGGTGGCTGGCAGGTGTTGAGCACAATGTTAACAGTAGCAGGCAAGGGAGCAGCTGTGTGGAAGCAACACATCTATTAGTCACTCATTTTACAGCCTGTATTCCTGATGGAGTCCCTTGCCTCTGATCCTGGCCCATTTTTAGAACTCTTCTCTTGGATTTCCCCTCGAACTTGAAGCTGTGAGTTTGGCTTAACTGGTAACTGGACTTTGGACCGGCATTCTGACAAACTCTGGGGGCAAGTTACTACCTTTCTCCGCCTGCTGTGTCTGTAAACAGGACCCCAGGATCTTCTGAATGCGGAGCAGATCCTCTGGCACTGAGCCATGATCACTCTGCAGCCAGCTCTTAGGCTAGTTCTGCTGCAAGGATGCCAGAGAGTATCTCCCAACATGCCCCCCCCCATCCAGATGCCACTGCAAAACTTCAGGAGAGATGACGCGGAAAGAGCCTGTTGGCAAAACCAGAGGGTATGGCCAACATTTTGGAATTACGGCCTCCTTTGCTTTGAGCGACTCACAACGCCCTGATGAAATTCCGGCACTGATAAGATTTTTGCATGGGAATATCCAGACATCCCTGGGCAAAGACAACTCAATTTCTCTCGTTTTTCTGGGGGAAGGCTGGAAAGAAGGCCAGGAAATGCCTGGCTCTTCCAACGTCTGCTGGTTGTTTGTCAAGGATATCGATAGCGGTGAAGCCCCCGCTCCTGTCTTTTTAGAAATTTCCCCCACAAAGGAATGAAACTAGCAAATGTACCTTCTAAGCCAGTGGTTCTCAACCTTCCTTATGCCACGACCCTTTAATACAGTTCCTCATGTTGGGGTGACCCCCAACCATAAAATTATGCAAGGGTCCTTTCACAGAAATTAAACCAGAACTGACCCATGGCGTGAAGATCCATTGATCACGATTGTATATAAATTGTTTTTTTCCCGGGGCTTCTCAGTTCAGTTCTGCCTCTTGTCCCACCATGCCGATCTCGCTCTTTTCCGCTGCTCCAGACAGACGGACGCGCTATCTGTCTCCCCCGCAAGGCTGTTGTGAGGAAGGCACTTCCCCAGCCAAGGGGCTGGCCCTGCCACGATCCCTGTGAAAGAGTCGTTCAACCCCCAAAGGGGTCCCGACCCCCAGGTTAAGAACCACTGTTCTAAGTGGTGCTTTCTAAGTGGTGCTTTTTTTATCAAATCATATAAAATAGAAGAGGGCAACAAAATGCATTTCACGATGATTAAAAGCTCAACAGAAAAGATGCTTGTTTGGGGGGGAGCAGACACACAAGGGTTAAGTTCTGGGGATCACCGTCTCCCCTCAGCTCATCTCCAGCGCTATTTTTCATGGGAGCAAAAATGCTGATAATTGCCTGATTTTTCCTCTGATGTGCTTCCGCTGAAGCCCAAGCCAAGGGGATAGGGAATGTCTTACAGCTCTCTACTGGCATAACGTGGCAATAACCAAGCCGGAGTAGAACAGACCTTTTGTTGATAGCTCCCAGAGAGCAAGTGCAGCTGCCAATTCTTCCACTGCAAATATAGCTGGACAGAAATATGGTGATCAGAGCCGGGGAAAGAGAGCAGAATAGATGGTTTGATTGACATTGGGCAGGATGGATCCTCACTGGCCTGACCCAGCAGGGTTCCTCTGATGTTCTCAGGAAGGCCTTGGCCTCTGCTCTATTGATGGCCCTCCAGAGGAACTAGTGGGCCACTGGGTGAGACGAGATGCTGGGCAGGATGGATCCTCACTGGTCTGATCCAGCAGGGCTCTTCTGATGTTCTTAGGAAGGCCTTGGCATCTGTGCCCTGTTGTTGGCCCTCCAGAGGGACTGATTGCCCACTGTGGCCTAGATGTTCTCATGTTCTTACATTGATGCCTCCTCTGTTTTATCCTCTGTATTTATCTGGACACCCAAAAATATAGCATCAGGGCCAAGGCCTTCATAAGAAAAGCCTCTTCTTGGTGCTTGGGGGGCCAGAGTAGGAGGGCTTCTGGAGTTCTGGCCCCGCTGGTGGACCTCCTGACGGCACCTGGTTTTGGCTACTATGTGACACAGTGTTAGACTTGAGGCGCCAACATGATTTCTCTTACGTTCTTAGAGGGTATTAGCCAATAGGTCAATGGGGTTACGCTGGAGAAAACCAACAGCCGCTTAACGGTTCCGGTTCTCATTTGCTTCATGACCAAGCTCTCCCAGTCCCCAAAGACATTTTGGTTTTGCCCTTGTTGTAAGCATGCTCATCTCCCAACCTCATCCTAAACAGAGTCCCCCCCCCCCCTTGACAGCCAGGAGAAATCAGTGGCCATGGAAGAGTCTACCTCTGTGTAGAATCACACCGTACATCTTGTCGCCTTTTGAGACGCTGCTGGGGGGGTGGGGGGGGTGGGGGGGACAACGCTTCGCCCCAACAAACGTGTTTCTGGCAGCCGAAGCTTCTCTCCCCGCCATAGCTTGGGAGTTCTTACTGACAAAGCCCCTGGAATAAATCTATTGAAGGTCAGGCTGATTCTATAAGCTCTCCCGCTTTGAAAAGTTCTCCTGGGGCTTAGGTTATTATCAGGGAGTCTTGCTGGCGAGGAAGCAGATGCTAGCATGATCTGCTGGGAGCGGAGATGCACGTACAATTTGGAAAGGCATCCTATGTACAGAATTGTACCCAGGCAGAAAACAGCCCAGCCGAGGCAAGGCAAAGGTCTTGATCCTAACCTTTCAGGCCCAAAATGGCCTGGGACCCGTGTATCTACGGGGCCGCCTTTTCCGCTACATCCTCCGAAGGTCGTTAAGATCACCTGACCAAAACCTGCTGAGGAACCCCAGCCCAAAGGAGGTGAGGTTGGCCTCAGCCAGGGCCAGGGACGTTTTGGCCTTGGCCCCGGCCTGGTGGAATGCTGAAAGAGACCAGGGTCCTGCAGGACCTCAACCCGTTCCACAGGACCTGCAAGACAGAGCTCTTCTGCCAGACTTACGGCCGAAGTCCTCATGGACCATCAAGGGCCTAGTCTGCACACAATAGATAATGCACTTTCAATGCACTTTAGAAGTAGATTTTCCTGTTCTGCACTGGAAAATCCAGCTGCCAAAGCACATTGAAAGTGCATTATCCTTTGTATGCAGACTAGGCCAAGGAGTGCTAGCCTCATGGCTGAACCAGAGGGAAGGTTGACCCTGGGAGGATTTGACCCCCTCTTAGCTTACATTAGTTCCCTGGCAGCTGTTATAAAGTGTCATCCATATGTCTGCGCTGGTTTGGCCTCACTTGGAGTCCTGCGTTCAGTTTTGGGCGCCCCAGCTGAAGAGGGATGGAGACAAACTGGAGCGTGTCCAGAGGAGGGCAACAAAGGTGGTGAGGGGTTTGGAGACCAAGACGTATGAGGAAAGGTCGGGGGAGCTTGGTCTGTTTGGCCTGGAGAGGAGGCGACTGAGAGGGGATCTGATAACCATCTTCAAGTATTTAAAAGGCTGCCATATGGAGGATGGAACAGAGTTGTTCTCTCTTGCCACAGAGGGACGGACCAGAACAAATGGAATGAAATTAATTCATAAGAAATTCCATTCCTGACAGTTAGAGCGGTTCCTCAGTAGAACAGGCTTACTCGGGAGGTGGTGGGTCCTCCATCTTTGGAGATTTTTAAACAGAGGATGGATAACCATCTGACAGAGAAGCTGATTCTGTGAAGGCTCAAGGGGGTGGCAGGTGACAGTGGGTGAGCGATAGGGTTGGGAGTGTCCTGAATAATGCAGGGGGTTGGACTAGAAGACCCAGAAAGTCCCTTACAATTCTATGATTCTAAATTCGGCTCAGCATCCAGAAGAAGTTCCTAACAGGGTGGTTTCTCATTGGAACAGGCTTCCTTGGGAGGTGGTGGGTTCTCCATCTTTGGAGATTTTTAGACAGAGGCTGGATTGCCATCTGACGGAGAGGCTGATTCTGTGAAGGTTCAAGGGGCAGGCAGGTTACAGTGGGTGAGCAAGAGGGTTGGGAGTGTCCTGCATAGTGCAGGGGGTTGGACTAGATGTCCCAGGAGGTCCCTTCCAACTGTGTTATTCTATCATTCTATGATATTTTATTCTGATGGATTGTATGTTTTATGCTGTTCCCTGCCCTCAGCTTTTTAGGAAGAGCGGATACTTGTATGTGAAGCAGTAACTCACGAAAGCTCCTCCCCTGCCACAAAGGTTGTTACTCTTGAAGGTGTTCCTGGACTCTTGCTCTTTTCTGCTGCTTTAGGATGCTCTGGGCTGGTCCTGCGTTGAGCAGGGGGTTGGACTAGATGGCCTGTATGGCCCCTTCCAACTCTATGATTCTGTGATTCTAACTATAGAAAGGAGAAGCGAGTCACAAAAACTCCTGAGCTGCCGCAAAGCATTACTGGCCCAAAGGATTCCATCTCGTAGCTCATAGCCCCTGAGGGCCCTGTGTTCCAGTCCCCTCCTGAAGGTGTCTATGGTAATGCTGCAGAAGGGAATTTTACGTCTGCATTACTCTTTGGGGGAAGGACTTGCTTTTACCTGTTTTACACTCACTGCTCCTCAATTTCATCAAGGGGCCACAAGATCTTGTATTGTGAGAGCTGTGTCTTGGCCGGGGACCGAGCTTGAGGGCCGAGGCAGGATCATAGCTTACGGTGCAATGGACCAAGATGTGGCTGGATCCCGTCCCCCAGATCCAGTCAGTTTAAACTGAAACTGGCCAATAGCCCACCACTGGAAGGAAGATCAATTGTTCTTATAAGTTAGGGCTTTCTGGGTGGTTTCTCAATTCGTTTCAGAGCCGGCTTGGGGTAGTGGTTAGGAGTGCGGACTTCTAATCTGGCATGCCGGGTTCGATTCTGCACTCCCCCACATGCAGCCACCTTGGGCTCACCACGGCACTGATAGAGCTGTTCTGACTGAGCAGTAATGTCAGGGCTCTCTCAGCCTCACCCACCTCACAGGGTGTCTGTTGTGGGGAGAGGGAAGGGAAGGCGACTGTAAGCCGCTTTGAGACTCCTTTGGGTAGAGAAAAGCGGCATATAAGAACCAACTCTTTTTCTTCTGCAGTAATCTCAGGGCTCTCTCAGCCTCCCCTCCCTCACAGGGTGTCTGTTGTGGGGAGAGGAAGGGAAGGGAAGTCGTTTTGAGACTCCTTCGGGAAAGAAAAGTGGCATATAAGAACCAACTCTTCTTCTTCTTCTTCTACTACTACTACTACTACTACTACTACTACTACTACTACTACTACTACTACTACTATGTTGGGGTCCTAATAAAGAGCTCAAATTGCTACCGGGGTCCATTTCCACCTCAGAACCCACAGATTTAACAGTGAGAAAGAGGGAAAAAAGTACTTCTTTCTTTCTCTACCTTCTCCATCTTTTGTAAACCTCTGAAAACACGTGACTCTCTGTGAAATCCTGCCCCACTGGGATCGGTCTTTCCTTATTTGACTATCTTAACTGCAGAATATTTATCCCGGCCACGAATCAAATTAAAACGTCCCCTCGTCGGGTTAAATAATCCTCTTAAGATAACCAAAGGTCTTGATAATTGTTAGATTCTGCTCTGTTGTCGGATCCAGATCCAACACGCCGATACTGGAGGAGAGGGAAAGGAGGATGATGCGAGGAACAGCCAAGAAGGAAATTGCTTTCAGGGGAGAAATGGCGGGGAAGGGTGCTGAAAGACACCCTTCATACGCAAGTCCAAAAGGAGACCATCAAAAAGAAAGGAGAAACAAGGAAAATACGTCGTGTTAAAAGCAGATGCTGGGCATCAGCTTTCGTGTGCATGCACACTTCGTCAGATAAAATGGAACAGAGTTTCCTCAACTTTACACAGAGGTAGGGAAAGGGGGAGTGTTAATTGCCAGGAAGGTTTAGCTAGAGTTGAGATTCAGAATTTACTTGGTGTGATGGCTTTGAGTCAGTTATCTTGTGAATGGACATCAAGCATTCTACAAATACAGGAGTTCACGGGCCGAAATTTCAGAGTTCAGCGGTAGGCCTGAGGTCAACACTTTACATGCTGAGTGTAAACAGGAATGGAGAAGTGGGCATGTGAAGCTGTACGTTCCTTAAGTGACATCTGTTGTAGGGAGAGGAAAGGGAAAGCGAGTGTAAGCCGCTTTGAGACTCCTTCGGGTAGAGAAAAGCGGAATCTAAGAACCAACTCTTCTTTTCTGTTCTAACTGAGCAGTAATATCAGAGCTCTCTCAGCCTCCCCTCCCTCACAGGGTGTCTGTTGTGGGGAGAGGAAGGGAAGGTGATTGGAAGCCCCTTTGAGACTCCTTCGGGTAGAGAAAAGCAGCATATAAGAACCAACTCTTCTTCTTCAGTAATCTCAGGGCTCTCTCAGCCTCCCCTCCCTCACAGGGTGTCTGTTGTGGGGAGAGGAAAGGGAAGGTGATTGGAAGCCCCTTTGAGACTCCTTCGGGTAGAGAAAAGTGGCATATAAGAACCAGCTCTTCTTCTTCTTCAGTAATCTCAGGGCTCTCTCAGCCTCCCCTCCCTCACAGGGTGACTGTTGTGGGGAGAGGAAAGGGAAGGTGTTTGGAAGCCTCTTTGAGACTCCTTTAGGTAGAGAATAATGGCATATAAGAACCAACTCTTCTTTTTCTTCTTCATTCGAAACAGCTTTCCTTCCATGTTACTTATAGATAGGCTCTAATACACAGAGGGTGTCTCATGATTTCGAGATCGGGTGGGGAAAACGAGAGAGGCTTCCCAGTTCACAGCCGGTGGTAATCCCCAGTTGTCAGACAAAGAGCCCCAGCGCGTCAAGAAACCCCCAACGGCATTCGAAGTTGGAAATAGAGGGGGGGGGACACTCCAATGCACAAAATGTGGCCCGCCAAAGTGCTGAACAGGTAATGTGAGTATTATCCATTTGTTTCCACACAGCACTCGATGCTTCCCTGCCTCTAAATTGTCATATCTAAGGCGCACAACACGGCAGCTGCAATATGATTTGAAAACAAAACATTCCCTCCCCCGCCGCCGCCGCCAACTTCTCAAATAAAACCGCAGACGGAATCGCTCCTACCGAGGTTGGCATTTTAATATCAAGAGGTTGTGGAATCTAATAAGAGTGACAAGGCAAGATGCATTCCCGCCACCTCTCCCCTTCCCACACGCCACAATGAAATTGGGATTCGATAAGTAAAAGTGACAGAATATGTAATTTCCCACCGATCTGGCGCTGCCGGGCACTTCCGGATTAATAACCCTAAACCGTTTTCTTCCCCGTCCTCCGCCCAATGAAGATCTCCTGCCTCCTTCTTATCGGAATAAATGCTCCGTTCGAACCAAGTGCGAGGGCCTTCTTATCTCCCCTCCCTCCCCCCCCCCCCCCCGATAGCATAAAGGAGAACAGCTTCACGTCCTTTCCCTCTCCCTTCCTTCGGAAACGTAAACCGTATTGTCGTCTCGCCCATATTGGCAAGGAGAGAATGGCTCAAACAGGGCTTGTTTTGCTGTTAAGCCCCAAAGATATTCGGTTCGAAGAAAACCACGGTTGGTTTTCATCCCGGCAGCTAACCTCGGTCCTTGGCGCAGCGCTTCAAACGGCCACTAGGGGCTCACCACCGATAAGCATGGCATGCTGAAAACTCCTATGTTAAGGTGGAGAAAAGACACTCGGCCAGCTTCAGAACGAGGCGAGGCCCATCAAAATGGCTTTTCTCCACTTTTTGCCCATTGAGAAGCCCCTGACACATTCTTCGGGCTTTGAGAGACTTCAGTATCAATGCGACCGTGCAGAAGCAGAGCTGTGGACACACCCACCTGGGGCCCCTCCCCTCCTCACCCCTTACAGGCCCCCCCATTGGCCATTTTCAGAGGGGCGGGTTGACATGACCGCATATGGTCACTTAATGAACTCCCACCCACTTTGGAAGCCCTTCCAAGGCTATCAAGAAACAACCCAGGTTCAGGAAACCCCGGTTGAAAAATCCTGGCTTATTGGATACCCTCCTCTTGTCGGTTGCATTGACTCCCTCCGCATAATCCGTCTTGAGGCCAAGTGGAAAAGGCCTCTGGAGGAACTATGCCATAACCTGATTCTGTGGGTTGACTCCCTGGAATGGGAGCCTCCCGAGGCACTTAGCAAAACTTCCTCCCCGCACTCCCCCATCCTGCCTTTCTCCCCTGATTGGATATTGCTCAGAGCTATCTGCAGAAGCTGGAAAGAAAAGAACCTTCGCTGCATACAAAACAGGGCCAAGTGAAGATACCAAGTTTATCAAGGACACAAGACTCAACTATAAATCACCGCAGTTTGCATTCTGGTTTTTACCGGGACTGTGCAAACCCTGTTATTTTTTTTTTCAAATTGGCCCTGATTCAGGGGGACACGTGTCAAAAGGAAGGCTTGCGAAGATGATTCCGGGGGGGTGGGGGGAGACAGAAATTGCAAGCGTAGAGGAAGAGGGGAATCAAGAAGGATATTAACCTCCTATTTGCAAAAAGAGAGGCATTCAGGTAATCCTAAGGTTCTAATTACAATGAACAGACAGCTTTTAACTTGATTCAATTTTAAAACCTAAACCAGATTTATTTGATTAAGGTTGGTTTATTGTAATTCATTAAATTGATTTTTTTTATATTACTACCCCTGAGCTGACAAGGGAAAGATGGGCAATAAGAATAAAATTATTATTGTTGTTGTTGTTATTACTATTATTAGATTAGAAGAAGAAGAGTTGGTTTTTATACACCGCTTTTCACTGCCCAAAGAAACCTCAAAGTAGCTTACAATCTCCTGCCACAACAATCACCTTGTGAGGGAGGTGGGGCTGAGAGAGCCCTGACAGGACTGCTCTGTGAGAACAGCTCTAGCAGGACTGTGACTAGCCCAAGGTCACCCATCTGGCTGCAGGTGGTGAAGGAGTGGGGAATTGAACCTGGCTCGCCAGAATAGAAGCCACCACTCTTAACCACTGCACATAGAACCATAGACTCATAATGCAGGAAATTCACAACTACATTATTATTATTGTGGTTGTTCTTGTTATTCTAGAAATTATAGTGGATTAGAGGCCATCTTCAGAGGTCTGGCTATCACAGAAGTGGCAAACTGTGCTAGGCTGTATGAGCTAGGCTGCAGAGAAGGGCTCGTATGATCAGAAACTCCATCTCAAAAATATATACCCCTGTGTTTGGACAACTAGCAGGGAGAATTCCGGACCTTTTCCCTTGACATCTATCTTTCAATGAGCAAGGAACGCCTTGTGGCAGAGGAAACTTAGCTCACATCAGCCTCCTACACAGAGGTAGGAGATGTTGATTTAACCCCTTACCAAGATTTCGTTTTCGGGCTGTCAATCACAGCGGACTTACAGAGACTCAGGGCGGTTGTCAAGGCGAGACACGTTCAGAAGTACTTTGCCATCGCCTGCCTCCTCCTCCCCCAACTCGACTTCCTTGGCGTCCTCCCACCCAGGCGTTCTCCTAACCAGGGATGACCCCACGTAGCTTCTGAGATTTAATGAGATCAGGCTAGCCGGGGTCAACCCAGGGCTACAAGAAGAACGCCACTGCTATTGCCACAGATGGGGTGTTTCAGGGCAGCTGGTGGCAATCAAGAGAAAGGCCAAATCTGGCCAGTCTGGTCAGTCATCCAGCCAATCAGTGAGCAAATCAGCCAGCCAGCCAGCCAATGAGTGAGCCAGCCAGCCAGCCAAACAGTGAACCCTCTCATCATCCTGTTCCTGGTCTAATCTCACCTGTTCCTGAACAAGACATTGCTCAAATTGGAGGGCCATACCAGGGTCAGAAGGTGTACAGGACTGGCCCAAACCCAGTCGGCTACTTGCATCACCTGACCCCCCCCCTCCTGAATTGGTAGTTGTAATGCCAGCCTCAGGCCTCTAGTACAGGTGGTGCTACAGATGAGACCTTCAGTGGCGTGCTTTGTTCCAGCTTCAACCATTTCTCCCTTCCATTTTGTCAAATCCAGCCCATTTCAGCCCAACTGGGAGTGATCATAAGTTGATGTTGAGGCCAGTTCAGAGGGTGGTGGAGTCTCCTTGATTGGAAGTTTTTAGGAGGAGGCTGGATGAGCACCTGGCAGGAGGATGTGATTTTTAAGTGCCCAAGAAGTTGGGGGGGTGGACTGGATGGCCTTCAGTGGTATCTTCCAGCTCCGTGTGTGATTCTGATTCTGACAAGATCAGACCTGCCAGCAGGACACCATTTTGCACAAACCCCATCCTAGTTGGAGTGCGCAAATATATGTGTATATATACATACGCGCACACAGACCCAAGCGCACGCATACCTACAAGCGGGCCGTGATGGATGAGACGATTTGAAGCTTTTGACAGCTGCGTTTTGTTGTCGGGAAAAATGACTTTTGGCGAGTCGCAGATAAATGAGGGGAGTTTACTGGACTGAGGGGAACGCAGGCGGCGTCGGCGGGGCGATGATTTGTGAGGCGAACCGGCGAGCGGGGAAGAAGGGCCATTTTTAAAATTAAGACGGAGAGGCATAAAGCAAGTCTGTTCGTTCGCATCAGATCTCAATACTGAGAGGGGAAGGGATTTGCGTTGGAACCAGGAGAGAGAGAAGGGGGAAGAAGAAGAGGAGGAGGAGGAAGAAGAGAAGAGGAAGAAGAAGAGGAAGAGGAAGAGGAAGAGGAAGAGGAAGAGGAAGAGGAAGAGGAAGAGGAAGAGGAAGAAGCGGCTTACAGTCGCTTTCCTTTTTCTCTCCCCACAACAGACAGCCTGTGAGGGAAGTGAGGCTGAGAGAGCCCTGAGATTACTGAAGAAGAATAATCATAGACTCATAGAACCATAGAGTTGGAAGGGGCCATACAGGCCATCTAGTCCAACTCCCTGCTCAACACAGGATCAGCCCTAAGCATCCTAAAGCATCCAAGAAAAGTGTGTATCCAACCTTTGCTTGAAGACTGCCAGTGAGGGGGAGTTCACCTCCTTAGGCAGCCTATTCCACTGCTGAACTACTCTGACTGTGAAAAACTTTTTCCTGATATCTAGCCTATATCGTTGTACTTGAAGTTTAAACCCATTACTGCGTGTCCTCTCCTCTGCAGCCAACAGAAACAGCATCCTGCCCTCCTCCAAGTGACAACCTTTCAAATACTTAAAGAGGGCTATCATGTCCCCTCTCAACCTCCTTTTCTCCAGGCTGAACATTCCCAAGTCCCTCAACCTATCTTCATAGGGCTTGGTCCCTTGGCCCCAGATCATCCTTGTTGCTCTCCTCTGTACCCTTTCAATTTTATCCACGTCCTTCTTGAAGTGAGGCCTCCAGAACTCCAGGTGTACTCCAGGTACACAGTACTCCAGGTGTGGTCTGACCAGTGCCGTACACAATGGGACTATGACATCTTGTGTTGGCTCTTATATGCCGCTTTTCTCTACTCGAAGGAGAATCACTTTTGTACATTCTAAATGGGGAACACTGACCTGAGTGGCTCAGGCTGGTCTGACAGTGTCAGATCTCAGAAGCTAAGCAGGGTAAGCCCTGGTTAGGACTTGGATGGGAGACCAGCCAGAAAGCCCCAGGTTGCTGTGCAGAGGTGGCCCCTGGCAATGGCTGTTCCCTGCATGGCCATCTCTAGGATTCTACACGATGAATAAGACCAATGAGTGCACACAAGGGAAGACCCCCGAACATTTCTGGAGCTCTGTCAGTGTTGTCCTTCAATAATTCAGCATACAGATATTTGATAAGACTTCCCATCCCGGTCCACACGGATCTTTCCTACCAGCTCTTGTAAATTAATCCCACTGCGGCAGGAAAGCATGTTCTCACCTGAGCAAGCACACCTTCCTACAAAGAGGCGCACACGCCACGCATTATTTCAAATACATATTGCAACAGCTCTTGGGCTTTCCCCCTTGCCTGAGTTTCAGCCAGCACGGTTCTATCAGCTCCTCACGAAATCTCGACTTTCCCAGTTTTTCCCATTTTGTTCATCTCCTCTTGTTTACGTCTCCTGCAAAATTCAGGGGTGCAGACGGCGATAGCCAGGAAGGAAGAAGAAGAGATGGTTCTTAGATGCCACTCTTCTCTACCAGGAGTTTCAAAGTGGCTTACAATCCCCTTCCCTTTCCTCTCCCAGTGAGGGAGATGAGGCTGAGTGAGCCCTGATATTACTACTGCTTGGGGAAGGACCAAGGAAATACTACTTTACACAGAATATGGAATTCGCTGCCAGAGGATGTAGTGATGGCCAGAGGAATACATAAATTTCAAAGGGGATTAGCTAGGTTCACGGAAGATCAGTTTTGGCATCGTGGTTAAGAGCGGCTGGCCTCTAATCTGGAGAATCAGGTTTGATCCCTCACTCCTCCACATCCAGTCGACTGGGGGTTGTTGGGCTGGTTGCAGTTCTCTCAGAGTTCTCTCAGCCCCACCTGCCTCACAGGGTGTCTGTTGTGGGGAGAGGAAGGGAGGGAGATTGTCAGATGCTTTGAGACTCCTTCAGTGAGAATCAGGGTACAAATCCCCCACTTACAAGCCATTGATAAAGAGAGTTGACCAAGATCACTTCTTCTCCCTCTCCCAAAAGGTTTGAACCCGGGACATCCATTGAAGCTGATGGGCAGTGGGTTCAGGACAGACAAAAGGAAACATTGCTTCACACACTTGGCCACTGTGAGAGACGGGATGCTGGCCTATAGATGGACTATTGGGCAGATCCATCAGGGCTCTTCTTACATTCGTATAGGTTGCCAGGATTTGAACTTGGAACCTTCCGCATGCCAGTCAGATGTTGTGCCCAGCTCCATCTCCATCTCCTACTGAGCAGGAAGAGGTAGAAAACCAGTCTTTGCCATGCCCTGGGGATGGTCCTCAACATGTAGGTCTTGTCCTCACAAAGGACCGGACCAAACCCATATTTTTGCGTAGACACAGTAGACAAAAATTAAAACGTGACCTCTGATGACAGACGTTTAAGCGTGCCTTCTTTTGTCATGTGATCTTCTTCTTCCTCAAACTGATTGCATTGAATCGGCCACAGCAGGTGAAAAAATAAACTAATTTATGAATTCCCTCGCTAGTTCCCCCTTCCCGCCCGGCTAAATGGGGAGCCACATTCTATTAAGGATATGGCAGTAGGTCAGGAGATCATTTTGGGCTCCCTTCTGCCAACACTTGGCCCATCAAGGAAATTAATAACTCAGATCCATCAAAATTATATTTGATGTCTGGTTTTGCAGCTGGATCGGAGGCGGGCGAACGCCAGTGAGGCATGCAGGAACGCAAAGGGCACTTAACGGAGAAATAAAACAGGGACTTCTTTCCCGTTGGTGTGAGACTCCACACACAGTGGACCCATGGACAGGTCTAATTCAAGTCACTGAATCATTGAATTGGAAGGGATCTCCAGGGTCATCTAGTCCAACCCCCTGCAGAATGCAGGATCTTCACAACTACCTGCCCACCCAAAGTTACCCCAGTTCTGTAATCATCTGTTCTCTAATGACACCCAGGCTGGATTTTATGGAGGTGTGTGTTAAGCACCCTCAAGTCAGGGCAACCCAGCTTGGTGTAATGGTAAGAGCAGTAGCTTCTAATCTGGCGAGCCAGGTTTGATTTCCTGCTCCTTCACAGGCAGCTGGCTGGGTGGCTTTGGGCTGGTCACAGCCCTGATAGTGCTGTTCTCACAGAGCAGTCCTGTCAGAGCTCTCTCAGCCCCACCTCCTTCACAAGGTGTTTGTTGTGGAGAGAAGAAAGGCAAGCGATTATAAGACACTTCGAGATTCCTTCTGGCATTAAAAAGTGGGGCATAAAAGACTTTCGTGTGCATGCACACTTCTTTAGGCAATAAAACAGAAATCATCCAAGGATACCTATGAGGAGAGAGTAAATTAGGGTCTTTGGTGGACCTCTGGCTCCAAAGAAGTAAAGCTGGCCTCGACCAGGGCCAGGGCCTTTTTGGTCCTGGCCCCATGCTTGTGGAATGTTTCAGGCCCCCACTGTAGGCCCAGTGGAACATCTCCTTTTGCAGGCCCTGCAGAACTCCAGGAAGCCCTGCAGGGCTCTGATCTTGGGCAGAGCGTTCCCCCAGGTCAGGGCCAGGACCGAAAACACTCTGACCTTGGTTGGGGCCCGTTTAATCTCCTTGGAGCCATGGTTCCTGAGCAAAATCTGCTTACTAGCTCATAGGGCTCTATCTGCATGCCAAGCCGATACTGTACTACTGAGGAACAGCTCACTCCCACCCACCCCCCAAAAAAAACCCTCTGCTCCATGTTTACTCTGGGTATTCTCCTGTGTAAATTACATGCAACTCGAAGCATGGGTAAACAGGAAGGCGTTCAGTCGCCTTGGGGGACGGAGATAACTGGGAAGCATTATTGGTGGCAGCAAACAATGCCAGCCACTTATCTGCAATACAATCCTCCGTGCAGCTTGCTGTGTTTGCAACCGGGATCGTCTCAGGCCTTTTACTGAAGAACCCTCTGAGTAATTAGACCAGGGGTAGTCCCACTGCGGCCCTCCAGATGTCCATGGACTACAATTCCCATGAGCCCCTGCCAGCGTTCGCTGGCAGGGGCTCATGGGAATTGTAGTCCATGGACATCTGGAGGGCCGCAGTTGGAGTACCCCTGAATTAGACAGCGAGAAAGTAGGAGGGGCACTTGATTCACCGATTGATTCACCCCCCCCCACACACAGCTCTAGCAATTTTAAGTCTGCCTAGAACTGTTTTCCTAGCAAATAATATCGACTGATACAGAATCGCTCCCCGACAAAGAGCTTTTAAATCATGTGACCAGGCAGGCCATAAAATGCCTTAACTAACGCCCCCCACCTATATGTTACATTTAAGGAAATCTGTTCCAAGTGGAAGGAGAATGCATTTGGCCATACCTGGTCACCCAGGGATTGGTTCCGCTGTATCTGAGGAATTGTGCGTTCACCAGCTGGGCTGGTCTTAAAGGTGCTGCCGGACTCAAACTTTGTTATCTAAAGGTAAAGGTAAAGGTATCCCCTGTGCAAGCACCGGGTCATGTCTGACCCTTGGGGTGACGCCCTCTAGCGTTTTCATGGCAGACTCAATACGGGGTGGTTTGCCAGTGCCTTCCCCAGTCATTACCGTTTACCCCCCAGCAAGCTGGGTGCTCATTTTACCGACCTCGGAAGGATGGAAGGCTGAGTCAACCTTGAGCCGGCTGCTGGGATTGAACTCCCAGCCTCATGGGCAGAGCTTTCAGACGGCTGCCTTACCACTCTGTGCCACAAGAGGCTCTTTTTGTTCTCTACCTGTATGTAATGGTTGAGGAAATGCGGGTCCCATTGTATCTGAGGAAGTGTGCGTGCACATGAGGGCTTAAACCTTGAATTAAACATTGCTGGTCTTGAAGAAGTCTTCATCGGTCTTCAAGGTACAACCAAAAACATTATTCCTTCCTTATATTATATGTGTTTTCACGGAACACAGTAGAACTTCGTGGCTCTTCCTAGGGCTATCATGTCCCCTCTCAACTTCCTTTTCTCCAGGCTGAACATTCCCAAGTCCCTCAGCCTATCTTCATAGGGCTCAGTCCCTTGGTCATCTAATACCCCTTGAAACATCTATGGAAGATAGACATAAATTAGTAATGGGGCGGGAACCTGGCTGCTCTGTCCAGGGTGCTGAATGCGGAGAGCCAGCGTGTTGCCGTGGAGAAAGAGAGGCGGACTCTAATCTGGAGCACTGGGCTTGATTTCCCACTCGTCCACATGCAGGCTGCTGGGGACCTTAGGCCAGGCCCAGTTCTCTCCGAGCTCCCTCAGCCTCACTAACCTCCCAGAGTGTCTGTTGAGGGGTCAGGAAGGGAAGATGCTATGAGTCTCCTTTGGATAGTTAAAGAAAAAAAGGGGGCATATGAAAAACGACTTTTATTCCACAGGAAGCTTGCTGGGTGACCATGGGTTATTCACAGTTCTCTCAGAGCTCTCTCAGTCCCCACCTGCTTCACAGGGTGTCTGTTGTGGGTAGAGGAAAGGAAGGCAATTGTCAGACACTTTGAGGCACATGAGGCCTTCTGAGTGACCTTGGAACAATAAGAGTTCTCTCAGGGCTCTCTCAGCCCCACCTACCTCACAGGGTGTCTGTTGTGGGGAGAGGAAAGGTCATACGTGAGAAAGACCTTGTTCCACTTGGAAGGTTGCTACATTTTCTGCACCCCCGGAGCATCCTTTTCTGCATTACCCGTTTCCTTTTCCTCGGCAAAGAAAGGAGGGGAAAACACAACTATTTTTATTCCTCTCCATAATAAAATTATCCACCTGCTCCTCCCGGGACCATTATAACCAGATAATACACAACTCTCGGCCGATTTCCGACGGCTATTAAAAGTAAATCAAAGTCCATTCATTGTCGCCGTTTGTCCACACCGGGGCTACAGACACTTGCCTTTTCTGATGGGATAATAAGGTTATCAAATTATTTTTTTAACGGGTGAAAGAGCTGTTCCCCACCCCTCCCTACCTCCACGATGGGCCTGTTTCCAGCAGCAATTCCATTCAGAGAACCAGACGGGATGCCCAGTGATGCCAATCGCTTTCGCTGTAAGACAACAAAGGGCTTTGTAAAGAAGGTTTTGAAGCCACCCCCCTCCCGGCACATTGTAGTATTTATACAGCACTAATCCCACTGTGCTGCAGTGCTAACTCTTCATCTCTCCCCCCCCCTCCAATCAACCTTTGATCATATACAGGAGAACGACCTTTATCGTTCCGATTACCATAATTTCTAGGTCCCTTCTCAGCCAGTGGTGTTTTTTTCCAAATTGCATGTTTTAAAAGGGAAATCCACCTGTACGTTGGTCATCCCTTATGGAGGAGGGATGTTATGGAAGAAGAAGAAGAAGGGAAAAAAAAGGAGGAGGAGGAGGAAGGAGGAAGGAGGAAGGAGGAAGGAAGAAGGAAGAAGGAAGAAGGAAGAAGGAAGAAGGAAGAAGAAGAAGAAGAAGAAGAAGAAGAAGAAGAAGAAGAAGAAGAAGAAGAAGAAGAAGAAGAAGAAGAAGAAGAAGAAGAAGAATCCTGTACTGAGCAGGGGGTTGGAGTAGATGCCCTCTTCTATGCTGTTGACATATTTCTGCTTGTCTGTAAGGTGACATATTCTTTTCTCTCTTTTTTGGTAGCTCAGGGTCTGAAATGTAGCAACCTCTGTCTTTCAGTAACGGAGAAGGGGAGGGAAGACATCAATAAATATTCAGGTCAATAGATTCCTTTTGACTCGAGGAAGGCCTACCCCAAAAGGTTAATCTTATTTCAGATCCGATGGCGAGCGAAAGAAACTGGCTTGCAGGGAGATTGATTTTATTTTTTATTCATTAGCGGTGGATCTGCTGCTTAAGTGCAGGATTCCTTTTGGGGATACCTTTTAGAAAATCAATGGCAATTGGAAGCTCTGAAGGATTGATTAGAATATATGAAACCTCTCACCTGCAGGTCACTCGTTCAGAGATAATCTTATCTTCTGTTTGTTTGTAGGACAATGAGGTCTCAGAGGCACTGGGGCTTCCAGGAATGCTTGGGATCAGGGCTTGCCCCTTTGGAATGTGCTACATACAGAAGGGCTGTCAACTCACATCCAAGTTATGGTGATCCCAATAAGGGAGCTGGTTTTCCGTTGACGTCCTCGGCTTAGCTTCCAAGATCCAATGAGACTGGGATATACCAAGTCACCTTGGTCCTTTCTAGACCTTGCAGAAGTCCCTGTCATCCTGGTACATCAGACTTCAGATGTTTCTTCTCTGGTTCAAGCATGTGAAGACTCAGTGGCTAAAAACGCAAATGGGAATTTGGGCTGTATCAAACGGAGTATCGTGTCCAGATCACGGGAGGGGGATGGTACCCATTTACTTTGTTCTGGTTCGGCCTCACTTGGAGTCCTGTGTTCAGTTTTGGGCACCCCAGTTGAAGAGGGATGTAGACAAACTGGAGCGTGTCCAGAGGACGGAAACAAAGATGGTGAGGGGTTTGGAGACCAAGACATATGAAGAAAGGCTGGGGGAGCTTGGTCTGTTTAGCCTGGAGAGGAGACAACTGAGAGGGGATTTGATAACCATCTTCAAGTATTTAAAAGGGTGCCACGTAGAGGGTGGAGCAGAGTTGTTCTCTCTTGCCCCAGAGGGACGGACCAGAACCAAGGGGATGAAATTAATGCAAAAGAAATTCCGTCTAAACCTCCGGAAGAAGTTCCTGACAGTTAGCGCGGTTCCTGGAACAGGCTTCCTCAGGAGGTGGTGGGTTCTCCATCTTTGGAAACTTTTAATGAGAGGCTGGATAGCCATCTGACAGAGAGGCTGATTCTGTGAAGGTTCAAGGGGGTGGCAGGTGACAGTGGATGAGCGAAAGGGTTGTGAGTGTCCTGCATAGTGCAGGGGGTTGGACTAGATGATGCAGGAGGTCCCTTCTAACTCTATGATTCTATGACTATATATGTCAGAGCTGATGGGATTCCAGAGACCTTGACCAAGGGTTGCTATGGTTCATGGACATCATCTCATGAGTACTCAGGGACATAGCTGATGGCATGCAAAGACCTTGACCAAGGATTGTTAAGGTTCACGGCCATGACCTCATGGGTTCTTAGGGACATATTTAGACCTCATTTGGAATATTGTGTCCAGTTGTGGGCACCACATTTCAAGAAGGTCATTGACAAGCTGGAATGAGTTCAGAGATGGGTGACTAGGATGGGTGAGGGGTTGGAATCCGTGCCTTATGAGGAGTGGTTGAGAAAATTGGGTCTGTATAGCATGGGGAAGAGGAGGGCAAGAGGTGATAAGATTGCTGTCTTTAAAAGGTAGACATTTTAAAGAGGAGGCCAACTTGTTCACTGCAGCTTTGGAGACAAGGGCTGGGAGCCGTGGGTTCAATTATGGGAAAGGATGTCCACTTCAATATTGGAAGCCTTATCTGACAGTGAGGGCTGTTCGTAGGTGGAATATGCTATCTCAGAGGGTGGCAGAGTCTCGTTCACTGGAAGTTTTATGAGGAGATTGGATGAGCACCTGTCAAGAGCGTGGGGGGTTGGGCTGGATGACCCTTGGTGGTCTCTTCCAACTCTGTGATTCTGTATTCTGACCCCCCCCTACACTTGCAGTTGAGGCAAACACCAGAGTCCTGAGCACAATTTGAAATGCACAAGAAGGCCTTCCCGGCAAGTAAGAAGGCAAAGAGTCGCTGGCAGGGTCTCATGGGAATTGTAGTCCATGGGCCCGTGGAGAGCCTCAGTTTGAACACTCGCTACACTTCCACCCTTTGCCAACTGGAAAACTTCTGTAACTTCGTTCTTCCACACCAGCAGGCTTCTCCCACCGCTTCATAGCTAATCACCATTTTGTACAGACCGATTTAGAGATTTAATGTCTCCTTGATTGTAATGATCTTTGGAATTACAGGTTTTAAAGAAGATTTTCTTCTCTGCCTTTCGGGCATTTGCCTATTTATTTCCTTTTTTTAAAAAAAAATATGTATATAATTTCCAGAAGAGAAGAAGATTGGCTGCCTCTGACTTCTCGTGCTGAAATTTATTTCTGAAGTCTTGGGGAAAGACGGCATTTGGGAGAACGCGGAAATAGGAATACTGGTGAATACTTAGAGGTGTGCAGTCCCCGTCAAGGAAATGCCTGCCAGATTTTAAATAAGTTTATTTTTATACCCAGCTTTTCATTAGCCGCAGGAGTCTCAAAGCGGCTGACAATCGCCGTCCCTTCCTCTCCCTGACCAGATAAGACCAGATCTATCAGGACTGTGACTAATAAAATTGAAAGGGTACAGAGGAGAGCGACGAGGATGATCTGGGGCCAAGGGACCAAGCCCTATGAAGATAGGTTGAGGGACTTGGGAATGTTCAGCCTGGAGAAAAGGAGGTTGAAAGGGGACACGATAGCCCTCTTTAAGTATTTGAAAGGTTGTCACTTGGAGGAGGGCAGGATGCTGTTTCTGTTGGCTGCAGAGGAGAGGACACACAGTAATGGGTTTAAACTTTAAGTACAACGATATAGGCTAGATATCAGGAAAAAGTTTTTCACAGTCAAAGTAGTTCAGCAGTGGAATAGGCTGCCTAAGGAGGTGGTGAGCTCCCCCTCACTGGCAGTCTTCAAGCAAAGGTTGGATACACGCTTTTCTTGGATGCTTTAGGATGCTTAGGGCTGATCCTGCGTTGCGCACAGGACTGGACTAGATGGCCTGTATGGCCCCTTCCAACCCTGTGATTCTGTGATTCTGTAATCCAAGGTCATCCAGTTGGGTGCATGGGGAGGAGTGGGGAATCAAACCTAGATGGCCAGATTAGAAGCTGCCGCTTTTAACCACTACATCACAGCTGGTTGCCTGTGTCCAGCATGACATTTTAGATGCGTACATTTGTACTTTACAGATATCTTAGTGATGGAGTGGATTGAATACTTAAATGTGACTGCCCAGTCAGACTGTATAACTGTTTTATTTACTTGGCTACATCTTTTACGTTATTTTAGCCTTTCTGTGTGTAATGTGGTTATACGATGAAAGCCATTTTTACCATAGAGTTTTTGCCCAAACATCAGAGAATCCCATGTTGGCAACGACACAATGACATCACTTCCAGTGTGTGCTGACGGAGATGGCGACAGCAGCTGAGGCTTGCCCCTAATGTAGACATATTGAGTCAATAGGGCTGAGCTCTTGGTGATACAAAACATTTATTGGGGCAAATTTATAAACTCCTATTGCAATATGATTCTGAAAAAGAACAAGTCAAAGACCTCCTAACAAAACAGGCAAAAAAGGTTGGAGGGTATATAAGCACGGGAGGCATTATGGGTCAGTGAACTGAAGTTTGCTGAATGTCAAATGCTAAAAGAAAATTGTTATAAAATATTTTATAGATGCCATACAGCCCCAAAAGATATAGGAGACATCAATAAGAGTTATGAAATAACTGTATTATTTTATCATATGTGGTGGACCTGTCTATTTTTCAAATATTTAGGGTTTTATCCACTCCGGGATATTGCAGGGGAAAGGTGCGGTCACTCCGGATCAATCCTGCTTTTTGCAGAGGGAAAATTTAAATCGCCCAAAATCAAAATGGAAATTGTATTCAGTGTAGACGGCAGGGACTGAATCGACCTGGGATTGGAATAAAAGCTCCGTGCAGATTCAGCCCAGGTCTCTTACTTGTGAGGGCAAAACAGCAGTGCATTTTCATGCACAAATGTAATTGTCGACCGTTATCTGGACGAGCGATCCATGTCCCTCTCAGCAAATCTCACATCCCTCTTTTAAAAAATAATAATAATCATCTGACTGTTATCCAGCCCGTTAAGCCAAACTGATAATGAAACTGCAGCCTCAAAACATAAATGAAAATTGCCAGGTATTTATTCCTGATGATAATGTCAGATCCGGGAGCTGTTTGCATTATGTAGGGAAATTAACTTTCGGAAAGACACAAAGTGCCGGTAAGGCGTTAGGTGAGGTATCGTGTTAGGATTTTGCTTTGATTTCAAGGTTAATCCAGGGCTCATAAAAGTTGGGAAAGGAAGGTGCATTCGGAGAGCTTTCTGTCCTGTCCTGCGCCTTTCAGAAGATTTACGTGACCTCATTCCAAATGAGGATGTGACTCGCGTCTGACATTCATTCTGCTGCTTGGCTTTTCCAGGGTGTTAGCCCTGAGACCGGAGCTGTGGTCAAACTAAGATTCAAGAAACAACAGCAGTTCATTGCAGAGAACAGATTTGTACCAAAGAATCCCCAAGCTTAGTCATTTAACATTTTGATTTTATCCTCATGCAATGCCACCCTCTGCTCAGTGCAGGGTCAGCGTCAAGTATCCAGGAGAAGGATCTGTCCAGCCACTGCTTGAAGACCACCAGTGAGGGGGAGCTCCCCACCTCCTTAGGCAGCCCCTTCCACTGCTGAACTAGACCCATTGAATCCTAGAGTGGGAAGGAGCCACACAGGCCATCTAGTCCCAGGATGCTTCAAGCATCCAGGAGAAGGATCTGTCCAGCCACTGCTTGAAGACGGCCAGTGAGGGGGAGCTCCCCACCTCCTGTGGCAGCCCCTTCCCCTGCTGAACTAGACTCCTAGAATCCTAGAGTGGGAAGGGGCCACACAGGCCATCTTGTCCCAGGATGCTTCAAGCATCCAGGAGAAGGATCTGTCCAGCCACTGCTTGAAGACGGCCAGTGAGGGGGAGCTCCCCACCTCCTGAGGCAGCCCCTTCCCCTGCTGAACTAGACTCCTAGAATCCTAGAGTGGGAAGGGGCCACACAGGCCATCTAGTCCCAGGATGCTTCAAGCATCCAGGAGAAGGATCTGTCCAGCCACTGCTTGAAGACCGCCAGTGAGGGGGAGCTCCCCACCTCCTTAGGCAGCCCCTTCCACTGCTGAACTAGACTCCTAGAATCCTAAAGTGGGAAGGGGCCACACAGGCCATCTAGTCCCAGGATGCTTCAAGCATCCAGGAGAAGGATCTGTCCAGCCACTGCTTGAAGACGGCCAGTGAGGGGGAGCTCCCCACCTCCTGAGGCAGCCCCTTCCCCTGCTGAACTAGACTCCTAGAATCCTAGAGTGGGAAGGGGCCACACAGGCCATCTAGTCCCAGGATGCTTCAAGCATCCAGGAGAAGGATCTGTCCAGCCACTGCTTGAAGACCGCCAGTGAGGGGGAGCTCCCCACCTCCTTAGGCAGCCCATTCCCCTGCTGAACTACTCTGATATCTAGCTGGTAAAATTCTACGCATTGTCTAAACCCATTTCTGCAGGTCTTCTCCTCTGCTGCCAACAGGAACTGGTCCCTGCCCTCCTCCAAGGGACAACTTTTCAAATACTTCAAGAGTCCGTGGATGCCCCCTCTCAGCCTCCTCTTCTCCTGGCTGAACATTCCCAAGTCCCTCAGCCTTTCCTTCTAGGGCTTGGTCCCCAGGCCCCAGATCTTCATCGTCGCTCTCCTCTGCCCCCTCTCCATTTGGTCCACGTCCTTTTGGAAGTGAAGCCTCCAGAACGGCACCCAGGTATGGTCTGACAAATGTCACACAATCCTCTTCCCCTCCCCCCCCCCCGAATATTCAGTATTTGATGCCTGTGTTCCTGGCAAATGCCTAAATCCCCCGAGCTGTCCTCTGAGTGGCTTGCAAACACCGTCTTCAGGGGAGCAAAAGCATTATCTCCCTCAGGCGAGGGTGTCTAAATCTCAGTGATAATCGGAAGGTTTTAACAAGATTGCAAAAGAGTTCAATCAGGTCTCCGGCAAAGTGCCTGTTACATGTTAACAGCGGTGCTAATCCTTTAATGGGGAAAGTAAGCGGATCCCATTATTCTTCCAACCGCAATCACCTTCAGAACCGAGGGGGAGGTTAATTGCAGTTCAGATTAGCAGAAGGAAAATCCGATGCCCGTATCGGGAAATGCCACATTGGGATTCTTTAATTTATACCCCATGATTTTTGTTGGAATATGCAAGATCTCATAGCGTGCATGATTGAAACGGATATAAGGCATACCCTACAGGGGGCATCAGAGGAGATGTGCAGTTAGCATAGTTAGATTTGGATCTTCCTGGCATTTTTCAAGTCGCCTCCTCCTGATTGGTTCAATTGGAGACTTCCTGCTGCTTTGAGCACACTTCCCAGAACCGAAAGAATGGCAAAAAACAGTTAGACAGTTAGTTAGGTCTCTCTCTCTCTCTCTCTCTCTCTCTCTCCTCTTCACTAAATATGTTTCTCATCTTAATTAAAACTATTTTATTCTGTAAAGCAGATTGATGTTCTGCTTTCTTTGCATATGTTGAATAGCTTTCAGCTAGTAATTTGGTAAAGTCAACCTTGAAGGGCCGTTGTCAAGCTGTTTAAGCAGCTGAGCTGTACCTATGTGTTTAGCTTGGTGTAGTGGTTAGGAGTGCAGACTTCTAATCTAGCGAGCCATTTTTGAATCTGCACTCCCCCACATGCGGCCAGTTGGGGGCCCTTGGGTGACCAAGCAGTGATATCTGGGCTCTCTCAGCCTCACCTCCCTCACAGGGTGTCTGTTGTGGAGAGAGGAAAGGGAAGGCGACTGTAAGCCCCTTTGAGACTCCTTTGGGTAGAGAAAAGCGGCATATAAGAGCCAACTCTTCTTCTTCACTAGTGATGCCTAATGGTCACACTGAGGTTGTGGGTGGAAGGGGAACTCAAGCATGTGATCGGGGGATTCCTTTGTTTAGGATGGACTCCCACTCACTTCCTTTTTCTTCAGGAAAAGCAGATCAGTGTATGCCCTCTTGCAAGAGCAAGCAAGGAGCAGCCATTGAAGCTGTCCGCTGTCTTTCCATTTACTGATGTGTGACATGTAATCTGCCTGCAGCCTAGTCACAAGTGGCTTGCATATGTTTTCTTTGGAACTATCTTTTAAGTTTTAGCACTCTGCTTCAGGAAGGAGACTGGATCTCTGGATAGTCCTTGGATCTCTGGAGAGCTACAGTTTGGCCACCTCTACATGATATTATTGAATTTATTTCTATCCCACTGGGAACGTAAAGCTGGTGACATTGTTCTCTCCTTTTCATCCTCAGAATCACAGAATCAGAATCATAGAGTTGGAAGGGGCCATACAGGCCATCTAGTCCAACCCCCTGCTCAATGTAGGATCAGCCCTAAGTATCCTAAAGCATCCAAGAAAAGCGTGTATCCAACCTTTGCTTGAAGACTGCCAGTGAGGGGGAGATCACCACCTCCTTAGGCAGCCTATTCCACTGCTGAACGACTCTGACTGTGAAAGTTTTTTCCCTGATATCTAGCCTATATCGTTGTACTTGAAGTTTAAACCCATTACTGCGTGTCCTTTCCTCTGCAGCCAACAGCATCCTGCCCTCCTCCAAGTGACAACCTTTCAAATACTTAAAGAGGGCTATCATGTCCCCTCTCAGCCTCCTTTTCTCCAGGCTGAACATTCCCAAGTCCCTCAACCTATCTTCATAGGGCTTGGTCCCTTGGCCCCAGATCATCCTCATCACTCTCCTTTGTACCCTTTCAATTTTTTTATATGCAAAGGCGCAGAGAAGAAAGCAGCCTTGGTAATGAGACAGGAAACCTCAATCTTGAAAAAATTTTTCCTGATATCTAGCCTATATTGTTGTACTTGTAGTTTAAACCCATTAAACCCATTACTGTGCGTCCTCTCCTCTGCAGCCAACGGAAACAGCATCCATCCTCACACCAACCCTCTGAGGTAGGCTAGGCTGAGAGTGTTTGGCTAGCCTGAGGACACCCAGCAAGCTTCCATGGTCCAAGGGGGGGGATTTGAACCCGGGGTCCCAGAGCCCAGCCCAGCATGATGTCTATGGTATGAATGCCATCTGTGAGCTGGGAGGCCCTCTAGAAACGAAAATAATCAGGCGGTTGGATGGAAGGGAGTGCATGAGGGAAGCGAAGAGGGCAGGCCTCAGCAGGTCTACTCAAAAGTAAGTGACTTTATTGAATGGGACTTCCTCCCAGGGAAGAACCAACGCAGGCAATTCTGGGCAACATTACTCCACTCTGGGGTTTCAAGAGAACAAGGCTGGCACAGTGGTTAGAGCAAAGGGCTTGGATTTCGCAGACTCTGGTTCGAATCCTCAGCAGCGCCGATATTGTTTGCTCGGAACTGGAAAACTGCAAATGTTCCTCCTTTAGAACAGGGGTAGTCAACCTGTGGTCCTCCAGATGTTCATGGACTGCAATTCCCATGAGCCCCTGCCAGCAAACGGCAGCAGGGGCTCATGGGAACTGTAGTCCAAGAACATCTGGAGGACCACAGGTTGCCTACCCCTGCTTTAGAAGACTGGCTGATGACAATGAGGGAATTCACAGAAATGGCTGAACGTCCCCTGTGATCAGAGAACAATCTTCCTTCGTTACTAATTGGAAGCCTCTTACGGAGACTTCTGGCAACAGAGAGATAAAGAAACCACTGGACGACTTGCGGCTTTAGAGATTCAGACTGATAGCTGCTGTAAGAAGCATGAAGCTATTTAGATATAAAGGATAAATCCGAGTTAATAAGCGATGTCGTACAGCACGGAAGGCTGGAAGCTCAAAAATTGCTGTAATGAGTCAGATAGGTCTTTTCTTTGTGTTTTTATTAGAATCATAGAATCATAGAGTTGGAAGGGGCCATACAAGCCATCTAGTCCAACCCCCTGCTCAACACAGGATCAGCCCTAAGCATCCTAAAGCATCCAAGAAAAGTGTGTATCCAGCCTTTGCTTGAAGACTGCCAGTGAGGGGGAGCTCACCACCTCCTTAGGCAGCCTATTCCGCTGCTGAACTACTCCGACTGTGAAAAACTTTTTCCTGATATCTAGTCTATATTGTTGTACTTGAAGTTTAAACCCATTACTGCGCGTCCTCTCCTCTGCAGCCAACAGAAACAGCATCCTGCCCTCCTCCAAGTGACAACCTTTCAAATACTTAAAGAGGGCTATCATGTCCCCTCTCAACCTCCTTTTCTCCAGGCTGAACATTCCCAAGTCCCTCAACCTATCTTCATAGGGCTTGGTCCCTTGGCCCCAGATCAACCTCATCACTCTCCTCTGTACCCTTTCAATTTTATCGACGTCCTTCTTGAAGTGAGGCCTCCAGAACTGCACACAGTACTCCAGGTGTGGTCTGACCAGTGCCGTATACAATGGGACTATGACATCTTGTGATTTTGATGTGATGCCCCTGTTGATACATCCCAAAATGGCATTTGCCTTTTTTACCGCTGCATCACACTGCCTGCTCATGTTTAGTTTACAATCCACAAGTACCCCAAGGTCTCGTTCACACACAGTGTTACTCTTATATTACTTATTCTTTCTCTCTCTTCTGTTAGGCCCTTTTCCCCTATCTTTTTCCTTTTGCTTTTTTTTAAATCTGCCTTGAAATTATTAGTTAAAAAAATTAAACAAAACATTTTCAGGGTGTACACTTTCGAGGGCCCAAACTCTCTTCATCAGATACAAAGAACGTTGACTCTTGGGGCCTTATACCTAGAAAATCTTATACCTGAAAATCATGTTGGTCTCTAAGATTCTCCTGGACTTGGATCTTGCTGCTCTATAGCAGACCAGCACAGCTAACCTTCTGCTTTCATTCTGCCATGGTAGCTTGTTGGCTGAGCTTGGGGCTATCGCAGACTGGTCTCCTTAACAGGGTTGTTGTCCCGATCGAATGGGAGTGAAGAGGACCACATAAGCCACTTTGAACCCTACTGGAGAGAATGAAGGTATACTTGAAGTAAATAAATAAAAGATCAGTCTGAGAGAACGGGGGACTGCTTCAAGGTCAGTATTGTCTATTTAGATGAGCCCTGGCAGAGGCTCACGGGAATTGTAGTCCGTGGACCTCTGGAGAGCCACAGTTTGGCCATATGTACCTTCTTATCAACAAATCAACAGATACGGTGTGGAGCCAATTGCATGCATTGTATGTAAACATTTGGGAACCGGAACCTGCAGACTGTGGGGTTTAGAGAGAGGAGGGGCCTTCATCGTGTTACCCAGAGGAACTCTTCCTTGTAGTCCGGAAATCAGCTGCAAGTACAGGAGATCTCCAGGGTCCTTCGTCCTGGAGGTTGGCAACCCTACTCCGCATAGCAATCCACGCCTTCCTTGTCAGTCTTCCAACCAAGTACCGGCTAGCCTGAGCTACCCAGGTCAGGGCCTTACTGGGATACAACCTGTGAAATGCTAGGTAGGTACTCCTCTAGCCTGCCGTTGTTCGTGCATAGAAGGTTTACGTGCCTCTTGTCTGCTCCTCGAGGCAATTTACAATGCAAAGTGGCAGATTAGGACAGAATATATTGTAATTCATAGCTAAGTACCTAACTAATGCCTCATTAATTGCAGCCCATAATGAAGACATCTAAAAGGGAAACCAGCACATGCACACAAAGCTGCCTTGGCCACAGTGAGACCTTTGGTCTAGCAAGGTCAATGCTGCCAATTCGGACAAACAGTGGTCCTCCAGGGTGTCAGACGGAGATCTTTGACCTCCTCATCTACCTGATCTTTTTCTTTGGAGCTACCGGGGATTGAACCCAGGATGTTCTGCATCCCAAACAGAGGTGCTTCCACTGAGCCAGGGTCTCATTCCAGCCTTTAGCAGGACCTCCCTTCCCCAAATCCCCTCTTCCAGGATCCACACACACACACAATGAATTTCCCAAGCCAGAGCTTCAAACCTTTCTTGGGCCGGTGACATTCTCTCTCACATACACCCAGCCTAAACTCCCTCACAAGGTTGTTGTGAGGGTACTGTGGGTTTGCCAACTCCAGGTTGGCAATTGCCTCAAGTGTGCAAGGATGGAGAGTAAGGGGGGACCCATGGGATCATGATAAGAGTAAAAAGGTAAAGGTAAAGGTCTCCCCTGTGCAAGCACCGGGTCATGTCTGACCCTTGGGGTGACGCCCTCCAGCGTTTTCATGGCAGACTCAATACGGGGTGGTTTGCCAGTGCCTTCCCCAGTCATTACCGTTTACCCCCCAGCAAGCTGGGTCCTCATTTTACCGACCTCGGAAGGATGGAAGGCTGAGTCAACCTGGAGCCGGCTGCTGGGATCGAACTCCCAGCCTCATGGGCAAAGCTTTCAGACGGCTGCCTTACCACTCTGCGCCACAAGAGGCTCTCATGATAAGAGTGGCGGCCTCTAAAATGAGGGACTGGGTTTGATTCCCCACTCCTCCTCTACATGCAGCCAGCTGGGTGACCTTGGGCCAGTCACCGTTCTCTTGGAGCTCTCTCAGTCCCACCCGCCTCACGGGTGTCTGTTGCAGGAAGAGAAGGGAAGGCAATTTTTGGCCATTTTGAGACACATGGGGCCTGCTGGGTGACCTTGGGCCAGTCCCAGTTCTCTTAGAGCTCGCTCAGCCCCACCTCCTTCACAGAGTGTCTGTTGTGGGGAGAGGAAGGGAAGGCGGCTTTGGGACTCCTTTGCTTAGTGAAGAGCAGGGTACAAAGAAGCATTTCTTCTCTTTTCTGCGAGGGATCAGAGATCTGCCCAGAGATCAATTGTAATCTCAGGAGATCACCACCCCCACCCCACCCCTGGAGGTTAGCAACCTTTACCATGGAGAATGGTAAGGTGAACTGACTTATGCTACACTGAATTCCACAGAGGTTGAAATAAATGCTGGCAGAATTTGAATAAGCACCGAGTTGCTTAAGAGAATAAAGTAGTTTTAGTACAAAGAGAAACAACTTAGAGAGAGAGAAAGAGAGAGAGAGAGAGAGAGAGAGAGAGAGAGAGAGACTTGGCAGTCTAACTAACTAACTATTGTCTGTAATCATCCTTCCGTTCTAGAGGCAAGCAGGGAAAAAACGTTTTCAAGGGAGCAGGAAGTCTCCAGAGGAACCAATCAGGAGACCGTTTGAAAAAGATCACCAAGTACCTAATCTAAACTATGCTCAAATACGTATCTCCTCCAATGCCCCCTACAGGTTATTCTTCTTACGCAGCTGAATCATGCACACTACAGATCTTGCATCTGGGGAGGGGTGCACAGAGTTTCGTCCGGTACCACCTGCCGTCTGCAGAGGCCAAGGCCTGGCACAACCAGCCACCCCTGGGAGAATTCAGTGTGCCCTAGATCTCAGCCCCAGAGAGTGTTTCTTCTTGGAGTGGTGCCAGGGCTGTGGGGGAAGGGTTGCCCGTTCTCCTTTGGCATCAAGAGTCTCCGCATCAATCTTATTTCAGCCGTGAATGATAAACAGGGCGGGAGCAAGCTGGGCTTTTTCATCGAATCGGCGGGTTTTGATCTCTCCCGGCTTTGTGTTGGAGGAGAGCTTTGAGGGAGATCAAAACCACGGCAACACTTTGTATATTGATTAATCTGGGGAACCGTCCTCTTCTCGGCGGCGAAGACATTGTGGAGTCAAAGCGTGTTTGCACGCCTCGGCTCACGCACGGGCCGGCGGCAGAGACCATGCTGCTGCGTTAGATCGCGCCAAGCAAGGGAGCCGGGGACCTCCGCAGGCCTCGGGGAGGGAGGAGAAACCCGGGAAGGTGCGTTGAGCCCTGGGCAATTGGCTTGCATTTCTCGCAGGGTGTTCCGGGCTGGCCCCCGTGGGTGGCCAGGGTGAACGCTTGCACGTGAGTAGACTTCCCTTTCTAATACAAAGGTCGAATAGAGAGTTTTTAAAGGAAAATTAGTTTGAGGCTGTTTTATTTGTGACGACACAAAGCCCCGGAGACGAGAAAGCACAACACAAATAAACCGGATTGCTAGCTCAGATCTGGATTTGACAGCAGGCAGCTCAGATTTAGGGATGCCAGCTCAAGGTTGGGGGGAAACTTGGAGACATTGGGGGTGGAGCGGGGTTTGGGGAGGAGCTTCAGTGGGGTATTCCTACCCAGTTTACCCTCTAAGCTAGGGGTAGTCAAACTGCGGCCCTCCAGATGTCCATGGACTACAATTCACAGGAGCCCCCTGCCAGCGAATGCTGGCAGGGGGCTCCTGGGAATTGTAGTCCATGGACATCTGGAGGGCCGCAGTTTGACTACCCCTGCTCTAAGCAGCCTTTTTCTCCAGGGGAACTGAGCTCTGTTGCCTGGAGCTGAGCTGTAATTCCAGGGGATCCCCAGGCCCCACCTGGAGGCTGGCATCCCTCAGTCTCCCTCCCAAGCAGCCCTTTCCTCCAGGGGAACTGATCTCTGCAGTCTGGAGAGGAGCTGTAATTCCAGGGGATCCCCAGGCCCCACCTGGAGGCTGGCATCCCTCTCCTCAGTTCCTTGCATAAGCAGGTGACATTTCAAAATCTTCTCTAATTTGTTGCAGTGGTTTCAAAGAAATCCAGCTTGCATAAAACTTCCCCATCAGTAGGGGGGGCATAGCTTTTGCCCTTTGCTTGCCAGTGTGGTATAGTGGTTAAGTGGCAGCTACTAATATGGCAAGCCAGGTTTGATTTCCCGCTCCTCTACATGCAGCCAACTGGATGACCTTGGGTTAGTCACAGTCCTGGTAGAGCTTTTCTTACAGAACAGTTCTGTTAGAGCTCTCTCAGCCCCACCTACCTCACAGGGTGTCTCTTGTGGGGAGGGGGAGGGAAGGCGATTGTAAGCCACTTTGAGACTTCTTTGGGTAGTGAAAAGTAGGGTATAAAACCTAAGATCTCTGCTTGTATTGTGGCTTCAGATTACAACTGAATGAAAAGGAGATTCCCCCTTTTCATCCTTCCCTCTTTCCGTTTTTGGTAAAAAAGCCTATAGGAATTATGGCTCATCACCAGGCGATGGAAATCCTTTCATCTAGGGAAAGTGTTTGCAGTTAAAGGATAGCTGCTGTGGATTAGGCAGTGCTTTGAGGTTTATAAGGAATAATCTTTACCGGAAGGATTATACATGAATATACATCATATTCATCTGCTTCAGTCTCCTTACTGAAAACACAAAAGCTTAAATAACAGTTACAAAAACAACATATTGCAAGCCCCTATGACTGAGCTGAAATCCGGACTACATCCCCACACATTAGCAAATGGAGAGAACTGAGGGCTTAATGGTAGAGGATCCTTCCTCCTTGCAAGCCAAGATCCTGCTCTTCCTAAGAGGAAGTGGGTGGTAACCCACCTTAAATACAGCTCAGTCATGTGGAGTGGAAATTTCCCAACACATGGCTTGGATTCCCTGCAATCTCATTAGTGACCTCTGGGTGTCAGTAGTGAGCACATAGGTGCAACTTTGCTGCTTCAGAACAACCCTTCAGGGTTGACCCCATCAAATAATTTGCTGATTGCAATACCAACGGAAAGGGCTGTTTTGGAAGATGACGTCTATGATCTTACATACCCTTATCTTCCCAAACCCAGCCCACTTTGGGTTTATGGTTGCCACTCTAGGCTGGGAAATATGAAGAGACTTTGTGAGTGGTACCAGGAGCGGGTGGAATTTGGGGGCAGGGAAGGACCACAGTGGAGTATAATGCAATGGAGTCCCCCCTCCAAAGCATCCCTTTTCTCCAGGGGAACTGATCTCTGTCATCAGGTGATGAGCTATAATTCCAGGGATCCCCAGGTCCCACCTGGAGGCCTTAGGAAAAGGAAAAGATAAAACTGGGGAAATTCCTGACCCCAGTTCTGATCACAGCCCTCCTGGAGTCACCCAATTTGTGAAGCAGAACCCCCGAGTGTGGAGGAAACGCCAGTCAGCTCTGCTGGAGGACCATTCAGTCACTGAGCCATGCATCCCGTCTCTTTCGGGAGTGGAAAACTGAATTATTCAAACATGATTTTGCAAAAATTTAACATACGCAGATGTCTCCGCACACAAACACACACACACACGCACCCTCCCCGTCACAAGCCGAGAGATACTCCGAGGCGATCTGCAACCTTTCTTCGGAGCGATGACTTCGCAAGTCTTAATTAATAATTGCCCTTTATTTTACTAAATTAATTTCTCCCTTTTATTTTTTTTAAAGCAGAAATTGGCCCTGGGGATGATCCTTATGAAAGTCAATTAAAATTTTCATTCTGTGTGGGAGATCAAGAAAGGTCTGATGAATTTCTCTCTCTCTCTCTCTCTCTCTCTTTCATTTTATTAGTCCCTGTCAGTTGGGTTTTGAATGAAAGAGGAGGAGAAGAAACCCACAGTTTCTTTGATGGCTCAGGACTTGGGGAGGGGCCATGGCTCACTGGCAGAGCATCTGCCTGGCACACACAAGGTCCCCGGTTCAATCCCTGGCAGCATCTCCAATTAAAAGGATCAGGTTCTGTGAAAGACCTAATTGGACCTAGTTGTCTAAGGCAGCTTGAGGGGGTCCCTTTTGCAACTGGAGAAGGGGGAGGCTTTGAGCTCCCTTCCTTGTGTTGTCTCTGGGAAGGCCCTGGATTCAAATCCCTCCCTCATATCTCCACCTGTAGCATCTTAGGTGGTAGGCCAGGGAAATAGATTTGGCCTGAAACCCCTATGAGCTGCTCCACTCCAGAGCAGGGGTGGCCGAAACTATGACTCTCCAGATATCCATGAACTACAATTTCAGCAGGGGCTCGTGGTAATTGTAGTCCACGGACATATGGAGAGCCATGGTTTGGCCACCCCTGGGATACACTCAAAGGTAGATGATGTATGAGTTGAGAAAGCCGATGCAGTGAGGGAATTTGCTTCTTCCAGGTAGGGGCTGGAGTCTCCCCAGGATTACAACTGAGCCCGACTCCATGAAGGAAATGGCAGACTCAGGGGATGGGGCCTCTGCCATTGAATCCTATTAGGCTCCAACCCCTCCGCAAACTCTATCCTCTGCAGACTCTACACCCTGTCTTCAGGAATTTCCCAGCCCAAGAGAGCGGGGGTCGACAGCCTCTTTAAGCCTGCGGGTACGGTTGGTATCTGGAGAAAAGGAGGTTGAGAGGGGACATGATAGCCCTGTTTAAGTATTTGAAAGGTTGTCACTTGGAGGAGGGCAGGATGCTGTTCCCGTTGGCTGCAGAGGAGAGGACACGCAGTAATGGGTTTAAACTTCAAGTACAACGATATAGGCTAGATATCAGGAAAAAGTTTTTCACAGTCAGTTCAGCAGTGGAATAGGCTGCCTAAGGAGGTGGTGAGCTAGAAGTCTTCAAGCAAAGCTTGGATACACACTTTTCTTGGGTGCTTTAGGATGCTAGGGCTAATCCTGCGTTGAGCAGGGGGTTGGCCTGTATGGCCCCTTCCAACTCTATGATTCTATAATTCTATGATGATAAAATGGAGGGGAGATGGATGTCACCTGCGCTGATGGGAAAAGATGTATCGCCAGATGATTCACAGATGATTCTGTGACGGTTCAAGGGGGTGGCAGGTGACAGTGGGTGAGTGCGAGGGTCGTGAGTGTCCTGCACAGGGGTTGGAGTAGATGACCCAGGAGGTCCCTTCCAACTCTATGATTCGATGATTCTACGGATCGACAGCACATTAATGTGCGGTCGCTGAGCACCATCGGGAAGCTCTCCTCCTAAATACAAATGGTGGCTCCCCACCAGCCACGGCGGGATGCCCTGAATCCATGGCTCCGGGCTCTTCTCCCAAAAAACTGTCCTGGGCGATAACTTTAACAACACTAATTAGTCTCTGTTTACACTTCCCAGGTCTCTGGCTATGGGCAGAATGTGTCACCTCTGAATCGGGTGGCCAAGTTAATTAAAACTAATGAGGCCATGAGGGTCACCGGCGCAAGGTAGTTCCTACACAGCCAGATCATTGATGTGGGAAGGGAATGTGCTTGCAGGTAATCAAGAAATGAAACAAAGGGAGGGACCCAATCATAGCCAGGGGAAAAATCTGGAGAACCTTGGAGAAGAGCTGGTTTGTCTATACCCCTCTTATCACTAGTTGAAGGAGTCCCCAAACGAATTACAAACACCTTTCTAATTATGTCTCCTCTCAACCTTCTCTTCTCCAGGCTGAACAGTCCCAAGTCTAGGTGCCCTTGGGCCACTAGGAGTTCTCTCAGGGCTCTCTCAGGGTGGCCAATTCCCAGAAAAGGTTCATGGGAATTGTAGTCTATGGACATCTGGAGAGCCACCGTTTGGCCATTCCTGAACTAGAGTGTCCAAAGGAGTCTCAAAGCTGCTGACAATAACCTTTCATTCCTCCCTCCACAACAGACTCCCTGTGAGGGAGGTGAGCCTGAGAGAGCCCTGAGATTACTGAAGAAGAAGAAGAGCTGGTTCTTATATGCCACTTTTCTCTACCCGAAGGAGTCTCAAAGGGGCTTACAATTGCCTTCCCTTTCCTCTCCCCACAACAGACACCCTGTGAGGGAGGTGAGGCTGACAGAGCCCTGAGATTACTGCTCAGTCAAAACAGCTTTTTCAGTGCTGTGATGAGCCCACGGTCAGCCAGCTGGATGCATGTGGAGGAGCAGGGAATCTCACCCAGCTGGCCCGGCCACTACACCACACTGGCAGCCTCATAAACATCCACATCTTAACCCAGAAGACATCTGGAAGGCGGCAATCTCTGTGGCCTTCCAAGGTCAAGGAGTCTCCCCCCAGATCGATTATTTCTGGAATAAACATCAGAAGGTCCCGGGCATGCAGGGAAAAGATTTTCATAATGTTGTATGATGTTTCCCGACAGGGCGTCTACCAAAAAAGTAATTCCCACGTCCAAAGCGCTGGGGTGGGGCCGATCCCCTTGAACTGACGGAAAGGCAGACATGGGCCGCAAAGACACCGCGCCCCTTCATCTCCCTTGTTAAGTGAGGGATTAGCCAGACCGCGCATCAGTCCCAAATTGGTCCCAGCAAAGGTTCACCTGAGCCGCTGCCATTTGGAGCGAGGGAGATAAAGCGGCTTAGCGGGGAACGGAATGGAATTAAATTGAAGGGGGAGGCGTCAAGTTTTCACGGAGAGCGGTTACTCTAGGGCAGGGATTCGCAACCGGGGCACGGTGGCACATTGGTGCGCTGCTGATGCACTCGAGGTGTGCCAGGGAGGGTTGGTGTTTTTAAAGGCTATTATTATTATTTTAATTTTTGAAAAAGAAAGTCCCTTATATGGGCAGGCTGATTAAGCCTGTCAAGATCCTCCTGTATTCTGTTGCTGTCTTCGGTTGTGTTTGCTACCCCTCCCGGTTTAGTATCGTCTGCAAATTTAAGAAGTATCCCCTCTAATCCCTCATCCAAATCATTTATAAATATGTTGAACAACACAGGCCCCAGGACAGATCCTTGGGGTGCTCCACTGGTCCCTCTTCTCCAAGAGCAGTGGTTCTCAACCTGGGGGTCAGGACCCCTTTGGGGATTGAATGACCCTTTCACAGGGGTCGTGGCAGGGCAAGCAGCTTGGCGGGGGGGGGCATCCACACAACAGCCTTGCAGGGTAGATTGAGATAGAGCACATCTGGAGCAGCAGAAAAGAGCAAGATCAGCATGCTGAGACAAGAGGCAGAACTGAACTGAGAAACCTTGGGGGGGGGGGAACCAATTTATATACAAGCATGAACAATTGATCTTCATGCCATTGGTCAGTTCGGGTTTAATTTCTGGGAAAGAACCCTTGAATCATTTTATGGCTGGGGTTCACCACAACAAGAGGAACTGGATTAAAGGGTCGCGGCATCAGGAGGGTTGAGAACCACTGTCCAAGAGGATGCTGAACCATTAACAAGTACCCTTTAGGTACGATCTGCAGGACGTTCTTCATATATGCTGTTGAATCAGGCACTCCGGAACAGAAAAATGACAGCCGTCAACAGTTAAAACAGGCAGTTCGGACTCTCTCTCCTCTCCTTTCTTTCGCCACAAAATTGTTGCTCTTCACAACAAAACGATCTGATTCTTTAAGCCACCAGGCGCTCCGTCCCTTTGCATCTTTAAACTCTGCCAACAGTTGCGAGGAAAAAACGGAGAATGTTGTTTGCTGCTTTGAGGTCCCATGCGGGAGAGTGGCCCAGTGGAAGAGCCTCTGCTTTGCATGCACAAGATCCCAGGTTCGATTCCCGGCATCTCCAGGCTGAAAGGATGCAGAAGTAGGTGATGGAGGGTAGTATATAAATGTGGAAGAAATAAATAAAAATGGGAGCAGCTGCCAGTCTGTGCAGACTTCAGTGACATGGATCACAAGTCTGATCTTGTGTCAAATGTGGGCAATAATTCAAGTAAAGAGATACTTTTTGTAGTCTCCCTGGCCACATACCGGGGGGGGGGGCAGCTACTGATCCGGTTTTCCACCTGGACTGTAGCCTCTCATCTCCGTCTCCTCTGCCGAGCATCTCTCCACATCTGTGGCTGTTCATCTCCATTCACTGAAAGCCTCCAAATTGCCCAGAAGAAAACATGGCGCAGATGTCAAAGGCATGCAGGGCAACTGCTCTAAATGAGATTGTTGTTTTCCAAACACAACCTGAGATTTAATTACAGCCTGGCTGAGGGCTTATTAAAACCGCACTCCTTCCCATTGTTTCCCAGCGTTCCGAGCACAGAATCATGGCTTTTGTTGCCTTCTCTCTTGATGCTGATAGCACAAATGAAAAAGTGCCAAGGACGAAAATGGCAGGCACAGGTTGCTTTTGTTGCATTTTCTTTCTTTCTTTCTTCCTTCTTTCTTTCTTTCCTTCCTTCCTTACTTCTTTTTTTCCTTCCTCCCTTCTTTCCTCCCTCCCTCCCTCCCTCCCTCCTTCTTTCTCTCTCTCTCTTCCTTCCTTCCTTCCTTCCTTCCTACCTTTCTTCCTTCCTTCCTTCCTTCCTTCCTTCCTTCCTTCCTTCCTTCCTTCCTTCCTTCTTTCCTTGCTTGCTTGCTTGCTTGCTTGCTTGCTTGCTTGCTTGCTTGCTTGCTTGCTTGCTTGCTTGCTTGCTTGCTTTCTCAGGACACCATAATCCTTTCTCTAAACTGCATTTCCACAATTCCAGCAAGAGAACAGTTGGCTTTTATATCCTACTTTTCACTACCCAAAGTCGTCTCACATCATCTTACAATTGGTGTCTCTTCCTGTTGGGATTTTCAGTCCTTGGTCCCACCAGAAAATTAGAGCTGCAGAGAGTGTTTTTGAAAGGATGAAGTTATTAGTCACCTTTGTGATGGGGCACAGATCCAGACTCACAGTGCTTTGAGGTTTAAAAGATAGTAATCTTTACTAGAAAAGATTATTTACAAAATACATAATATGCATCTGCTTCAGTCTTCTTACTGAAGCAGAGTACAAAAGCTTAGGGCTTACAGAGTAGTTACAAAAGCAGTACATTGTAGGTCTGTATGTCTGGACTGCAAGCAGACTACATGCCTACAGATCAGCAGCAGATAAAGAGAGTAGAGAGACTAATAGCTGCTCCTTGCTTGCCTCTGATTTTCTGAAGAAGCAGGAAGTGGATAGAAGCCCAGTTTAAATGAAGGAATCCCCAGAGCACATAGCTCAGAATTCGCACATCATAGAATCATAGACCTGGAAGGGTCCCTACAGGCTACCTAGTCTAACCCCCTCCCTAATGCAGGATCAGTCTAAAGCATCCAGGATACACATCTGTCCACAGCTGCTTGAAGATCACCAGTGAGGAGGAGCTCACCATCTCCTGAGGCAGCCAATTCCACTGCTGAACTACTCATGAAAAAGTTTTTCCTGATATCTGGATGGTACCATTCTACATGTAATTTAAACCTATTACTGAAGGTCCTCTCCTCTGCTGACAACAGGAACCCTTCTCTGCCCTCTTGTGTCTGACAACTTTTCAGATACTTCAAGATGACAACCATGTTCCCACTCAACCTTCCCTTCTTCAGGCTGAACGTTCCCAAGTCCCTCAGCCTTTCCTCACATGGCTTGGTCCCTTGGCCCCAGATCATCCTTGTCACTCTCCTTGGCCCCCCTCTCCATTTTGTCTACGTCCTTTTGGAAACGAGGCCTCCAAAACTGCCCCCAAGGCTTCAAGTGTTGTCTGACCAATGCAGTATACAGCAGAATTATGACAACTTGTGATTTCAATATCAAGCCTGTGTTGATTCGGCCTCACTGGCCTGTAGTTTCTCAGGTCATCTCTCCTCCCTTTTTTGAAGACAGGGATAAAATTTAGTCCCCTCCAGTCTTCTGGCACCTCTCCAGTCCTCCAAGAGGTCCTAAAGATGACAGACAAGGGTTCTACAGGCTCTCAAAAACATCAAGAGACATTCCAAAACATAACTGTTCTAAACCGTGCTACGGATCCACCTCCTGAGGTTAGGCCACCCACCCATTGTCCTCACCATCTATCTTCTGCTCGCACCCACACATCCCATCTCTGCCATGTGCAACACCTCTACCTCCAAGGAGAGATGCAGCGGCAAGTGGAATGGATTGGCGGCAGCAATCAGCCAGCAGCAGAAGTCAACCTGTGGTCCTCCAGATGTCCATGGACTACAGTTCCCATGAGCCCCTGCCAGAATTTCCACATGAACATCTGGAGGGCCACAGGTTGACTACCCTGGATTAGACAACAGCTGCTACTCGCTTGGTTCTCCCATGCCAGCTGCATCCGTGCCCTGGCTTGGCTCAGGGCAAGACTTCCACTCTACACCTGTGAGAAAGAACTGCCATGGGCATGGACATGGAACTGGACATGGAATTTGGGTCACTGTGGGTGGATAAGTATTTAGTTTCCTGCATTGTGCAGGGGTTGGACTAGATGACCCTGTAGGTTCCTTCCAACTTTGATTGTATGAATGCCCAGGTGCAAAATGGGGTAGGAAATTGGTGGGTAAGTCCCTACCGAACACACTGTTCAGAAAATTCAGTTCTGGGATGGAATTTGAACCATGTATCCCCCTACACACACACACACACAAACTACCCCCTCCCCCTAACCCCCATACCCCGTGCAGCTCCCTGGACAAGCTTCCCTTAAAATACACACATCATTCTTTTTAAATAAAACAAGCAGCATCAATGGCGTTTCTTCAAAGCTTGCCTTGCCTTCAGTGCGGATTTTCACGGCGAATGGGATTTTCCTCTTTGTGGGATGAAAAGGTCAAGGATAACAGACTAACAACATTTAATTTGCATCCGAGGAAGGGAGGAGGACCGGGCAGAAAATTGGACATTAAGGCAGCATGGAAATTCATTTCCCCAAAAACCCAGATCAAACATCTCTCTCGCTCTCTCGTTCTCCCGGAACCGTCCTCGGCCCTTTGTTGTCGTGTCTTGGAGGTATTAGCGTGGCTTTTTCCAGCGGCGTCGCGAGCTCAACCTCTGCAGTATTGATCTTTGATCCGCGGTATTGAGAAGGAGACAAAGACGGGTTTGCGGGGCCTTTGCTGAAACGTCGAAATTAGAGGAAGCGGGAAGTGAAAGAAGGCAACACTGGCTGGCTGCGTTTGTCGATCCGGCAAAAAGGGTCTTGATAGAAAACGGGATGCCAGGAGGTAATCCCTGGCACAGATATCGTGACGTGGACGGAATTCAGAAGCTCTTGATCTGGCGGTCTCTTGTCTCATTTGGTTCATCACTGTTGTCGTCTGCAGAGGGGAGAGTCGCAACAGAGAGCCCACAGCCTGTCTGCCAACTTGGGGAGCTCACAGTTGACTAGAGGGGTGCTTGTAAGAGCATCAGGCTGAACTTTCCCAAGTCATAGAATCATAGAATGATAGAGTTGGAAGGGGCCATACAGGCCATCTAGTCCAACCCCCTGCTCAACGCAGGATAGAATCATAGAATCATAGAATCATAGAATGATAGAGTTGGAAGGGGCCATACAGGCCATCTAGTCCAACCCCCTGCTCAACGCAGGATAGAATCATAGAATCATAGAATCATAGAATGATAGAGTTGGAAGGGGCCATACAGGCCATCTAGTCCAACCCCCTGCTCAACGCAGGATAGAATCATAGAATCATAGAATGATAGAGTTGGAAGGGGCCATACAGGCCATCTAGTCCAACCCCCTGCTCAACGCAGGATAGAATCATAGAATCATAGAGTTGGAAGGCGCCATGCAGGCCATCTAGTCCAACCCCCTGCTCAACACAGGATCAGCCCTAAGTATCCTAAAGCATCCAAGAAAAGTGTGTATCCAGCCTTTGCTTGAAGACTGCCAGTGAGGGAGTCCTTCAGGCTCTCCTAATAGGGCTTGGTCCCCAGGCCTCAGATTATCCTCGTTGCTCTCCTCTGAACCCTCTCCATTTTGCCCATGTCCTTTTGGAAATGTGGCCTCCAAAACTGCATGCAGGGCTTCAGGTGGGGTCTGACCAAGGACAGTGGAACTATGACATCTTGCAATTGTGATGTGATACCTCTATTGATATAGTCCAAGACTGCATTTTTGTAAGCAGAAATAGTCAATTGAAATTGGGTAAAATGCAATCCTTCGGTCCCTCTGCTAAAACATCCCCTAGCTGATGTTAAATGTAGGCACCATTCTTAACAGGTTCCAAGTTCCTGTTGCATGTTCTGCAGCTCACCTGGCAGCCACATGGTCCAAGATGGTTGCTCACCTGTTCTCAAATCAGGGCAACCTCCTACTTCCATGGTCAGCAGGCCAAAAAAAAACTTTCCTGTGGGAAAGGGAATATTACCTCTCTGCCCCCTCCCCAGGTATTGCTGGGAACAAAAAGTCCCACCCCTTTCCACAGGAAGCTCCATTGTGTCCTAAGTGATTCTGACAAAAAGAAATCCCCCCTTCCCCAATTCCTGCTTCCCAGCTAGGCCAATTAGCACTTGAATGGAGGTGAGCAAGTGACAAATTTCACCCCTCCTCTTTCTCCAGGGCTTAGAGAGGGGGGGGGGGGAACCCCTGCTTTGTTTTGAAATTGCCTACAAAGGGGGCATTTTGCCACAGCTCCTGAAAGCTCCTCCTCAGCCATAAATGATGTCAGTCTTGAAGGTCTCCTTACCTCTTGCTCTTTTCTCCTGCTACAGACAGACTAACATGGCCACCCATCTGGACAGAGCCATGGCTCATGAAAGCTCCCCCCCCTGCCCCAAATGGTGTTAAACTCGAAGGGGCTCCTAGATTCTTGCTCCTGTTCCTTACAGTGGATGAGTGACAGGGTGGTGAGTGTCCTGCCTAGCGCAGGGGGTTGGACTAGATGACCCAGGAGGTCCCTTAATGACAGTGAGAGCGGTTCCTCAGTGGAACAGGCTTCCTCGGGAGGTGGTGGGTTCTCCTTCTTTGGAGATTTTTAAGCAGAGGCTGGATAACCATCTGACAGAGAGGCTGATTCTGGGAAGGCTCAAGGGGGTGGCAGGTGACAGTGGAGGAGCGAGAGGGTTGTGAGTGTCCTGCATAGTGCAGGGGGTTGGACTAGATGACCCTGGAGGTCCCTTCCAACTCTATGATTCTATTTCCTTTCTACTGCCACAGACAGACAGATACATTGCCTGCTGCCTGGTCCTTTCCATCCGGAGATGCCGGGGATTGAACCTGGGGCCTTCGGCACGCCAAGCAGAGGCGCTACCATTGATCCACAGCCCTTCCCCCACTGCGGTCGGAGAAGGGGCGGGATCACACTGCCCTGCAGAAAACGATCCAGCACCGAATCCCGACTATGCAAACGGCGGTCCGATTGTCTTGCTCACAGCTGTCGCCAACTTTCTTTTGCAGCAGAGGCATTTGAAACTTCAGGACGAGAAGCAGTCTAATTGCACGCACGCCTTTCTCGCGGAGGCCGTGAGCCGAGGATATTAATACCACGGAAGTATTAATATCCTCTCTGTTGCCCGGCTAACCCGCATGGCAGCGAATGCCTTATCCCCACCCTCCGCCCTGGTCGCCGAAAGCTGCATATTGTTTCAATAACTCCCGATGATTCTCCTAATCCTTCCTCATCATATTGATTTCCATTCCTGGCCTCCTGAGGTTCCAGGTTTCCCCCACCTCCCCACCTAATTAATATGCCTGGTCTGTGAAAGGAGAGTTGTGGTATTTCCTACAAACTGCTAAGATGTAAAACCTGCTGTCCTTCCAATGGGACCATCAACGCTTCGACTTCAAGAAAGTCGAAAGAAGCATGTCAGACCTCAACGAGGGCCAGAGCTTTTTCTGTCCTGGCCCCCACCTGGTGGAACGAGCTCCCTGGAGAGATCAGGGCCCGGACTGAACTTCCACAATCCCGCAGGGCCTGCAAAAGGGAGCTCCTCCACCAGGCATTCGCTTGAGGCCGACCAACTCAAAATATCTACAGGTCCCCCTCCCCATCCCCACACACACACACACACAGATGTTCTTCCATGACTGAGCAATCTGACCGGCCCAGGGATTTGTCAGTGTTATTGTTCTGTTAAAATACTGTTCTGGTTGTCATGTTATGTTATGATTGTTATTTATCACATTGCTATAATGTTCTATGGAACTATTCTACGATGTTTTATATAAACCGCCCAGAGCCGTGTGGAAGGGCAGTATAAAAGGATAGATAGATAGATAGATAGATAGATAGATAGATGGATGGATGGATGGATGGATGGATGGATGGATGGATGGATGGATGGATGGATGGATGGATGGATGGATGGATGGATGGATGGATGGATGGATGGATGGATGGATGGGTGGGTGGGTGGGTGGGTGGGTGGATGGATGGATGGATGGATGGATGGATGGATGGATGGATGGATGGTGGGTGGGTGGGTGGGTCGATGGATGGATGGATGGATGGATGGATGGATGGATGGATGGTGGGTGGGTGGGTGGGTGGGTGGGTCGATGGATGGATGGATGGATAGATGGATGGATGGATGGATGGATGGGTGGGTGGGTGGGTGGATGGATGGATGGATGGATGGATGGATGGGTGGGTGGGTGGGTGGGTGGATGGATGGATGGGTGGATGGATGGATGGATGGGTGGGTGGGTGGGTGGGTGGATGGATGGATGGATGGATGGTGGGTGGGTGGGTGGGTGGGTCGATGGATAGATGGATGGATGGATGGATGGGTGGATGGGTGGGTGGGTGGGTGGATGGATGGATGGATGGGTGGGTGGGTGGGTGGGTGGGTGGATGGATGGATGGATGGATGGGTGGATGGGTGGGTGGGTGGATGGATGGATGGATGGATGGATGGATGGATGGATGGATGGATGGAAAGAAGGATGGGTGGGTGGGTGGGTGGGTGGGTGGAGGGAGGGAGGGAGGGCTCGATTTATTTAATTATTCATTTACACCACTTCTTTCTCCCTCAAGGAGGACCCGTCATCTTCCTCTACTTCCTCAAGGAGGACCCGTCATCTTCCTCTACTATATTTTTTTCCTTATAACACACCTGTGAGGTGAGTTTGGCTTTGACTGACACAGGTCAACCGGTGAGCCTCCAGGGCAAGAGCCAGAACCTGTGTCCCGCCCCCCCTCCAATGCTAATATAGGATCTTTCATGAGTTGCTGCTCGCTTCTTCAGGTTATCTGAAGAAGTGAGCTGTGACTCACAAAAGCTCACCCGCTGTCCGTCTCAAAGGGGCTCCTGGGCTCTTGCTCTTTTTGCCTGCTACAGACAGGCTCACACGGCGTCCCCGTCTCGGTCTGTCTCCACGGGAGGCACCACATTTAGACCTACGGAATGGAAATCCCTCCACCTCGAGATAGAAGGACAAGTGGACTCACATGTTAGCTGCATCTGAAGAGCAAGCAGCAACTCACGGAAGCTCCTCCCTGGCCACAAATGCTTTTAGTCTTTCAGGTGCTCTTTTCTCCTGCTACAGGCGGATAAACAAAGCTACCTGCCCATCTTGATCTATCTCCACAGAAGGTAGAATCCATCAACCTTGAGATACAAGGACAGACAGACTCCTGTTCCAGCTGAGTCCGAAGAAGTGAGCCGTGACTCCCGAAAACTCCTCCTGCTACCGATGTTGTTAGTCCCTTCCCTCCTCAAACCCTGCCCTCCCCCAGCTCCAGCGTCTAAATCCTCGTGTTACTTCCCAACCCAAAACTGGCAACCCCAGAGAGGAGAGAGATGATCCTTCCTGTCCGGCTGTTGTTCTGCATCCCTTCCGCCTGTTCTGGAGGCAAGCAGAGAGTAAGGAAATTGAAAGGCGCAGCGAGTCTCTAAGTGAGCCAATCAGGGAACAGGAGAAGACTATTTGGAAAGCGACCAGGAAGTTCCTCGTTGAACTATGCTAAATTGACGTCTCCTCTGATGCCCCCTGCAGGATATTCATCACATGTTTCAGAATCATGCCCACTGCAGAACCTGCGTATTCCAACTCCATGCAGATGACTTCGCTCTGATTGAGAGCCCGCGCGGTGTCGTGATTAAGAGCCGGGTTTGGTTCCCCACACCTCCTCTACGTGCAGCCGATAGGGTCAACTTGGGCAAGTCCCAGTTCTCTCAGAGCTCTCTCCACCTCCTCTACCTCACAGGGTGTGGGGGGGGGGGAAGGGTGGGCAATCATAAGCCGCTTTGAGACTCCTTCAAGTAGTAAAAAGTGGGTATGAAAACCAGCTCTTCTTCTTTTGGTAATTTCCCAGGGCCAGCCAGTGTTGCTTCTAGGTGATTCTAGGTTAGTGCAAGGCCCAGCATCTCCCCAGCTGTGTGTGGGGGGGGGTGCTGCCCTCTTCAGTCCCGGCCATCTCATGCCTCCCCTGCCGCATGGTGTCCAAAGCAAGAGGGAAGCGCAGCATGCCTGGAATGGATGGCCACTGCATGCCCCCGATTAGCATGCCAAGCGCGGCCGGCACACAGCAGAGACTCTGCAGCAGGGCTGGCGTGGGCGGGCGTTGGCAGCAGCCCAGAGACCTCTGGGGCACCGGCAGAGCTGCTGTTCAAGGGACGCCCGCGGTTCTTGCAGGGGACGGGCCCTTTTGGACAGCTGCTGGCAATCTCATGTAGCACCACTGCCATCTGGCGTCCAGTCGGAGAAATTGAAGTGGAGGAGGAGGAGGAGAAGTAGGTTCTTATATGCTGCTTTTCTCTACCCGAAGGAGGCTCAAAGCGGCTTCCAGTCTCCTTCCCTTTCCTCTCCACACAACAGACACCCTGTGAGGTGGGTGAGGCTTTTCACTACCCGATGAATTCTCAAAGCAGTTTATGAATGCCCACCCTTCCTCTCCCCATGATGGACAGATGGTAAAGCTGGTGGGGCCAAGAGAACTGAGAGTAGCACAAGGTCACCCACAGTGGCTGACAATCAACATACATTTTTAGGATGCTGGACTAGAAGGACCCCTGGTCTGACCCTGCAGGGCTCTTCTGATGTTCTTAGGAAGCTGGACTAGATGGACCCCTGGTCTGATCCAGCAGGGCTCCTCTGATGTTCTTAGAATGCTGGACTAGGTGGACCCCTGGTCTGATCCAGCAGGGCTCCTCTGATGTTCTTAGAATGCTGGACTAGGTGGACCCCTGGTCTGATCCAGCAGGGCTCTTCTGATGTTCTTAGAATGCTGGACTAGATGGACCCCTGGTCTGATCCAGCAGGGCTCCTCTGATGTTCTTAGAATGCTGGACTAGTTGGACCCCTGGTCTGATCCAGCAGGGCTCTTCTGATGTTCTCAGAATGCTGGACTAGGTGGACCCCTGGTCTGATCCAGCAGGGCTCTTCTGATGTTCTTAGGATGCTGGACTAGATGGACCCCTGGTCTGATCCAGCAGGGCTCCTCTGATGTTCTTAGAATGCTGGACTAGGTGGACCCCTGGTCTGATCCAGCAGGGCTCTTCTGATGTTCTTAGGATGTTGGACTAGATGGACCCCTGGTCTGATCCAGCAGGGCTCCTCTGATGTTCTTAGAATGCTGGACTAGGTGGAGCCCTGGTCTGATCCAGCAGGGCTCTTCTGATGTTCTTAGAATGCTGGACTAGATGGACCCCTGGTCTGATCCAGCAGGGCTCCTCTGATGTTCTTAGAATGCTGGACTAGGTGGACCCCTGGTCTGATCCAGCAGGGCTCTGATGTTCTTAGGATGCTGGACTAGGTGGACCCCTGGTCTGATCCAGCAGGGCTCCTCTGATGTTCTTAGGATGCTGGACTAGGTGGACCCCTGGTCTGATCCAGCAGGGCTCCTCTGATGTTCTTAGAATGTTGGACTAGATGGACCTCTGGTCTGATCCAGCAGGGCTCTTCTGATGTTCTTAGAATGCTGGACTAGATGGACCCCTGGTCTGATCCAGCAGGGCTCCTCTGATGTTCTTAGAATGCTGGACTAGATGGACCCCTGGTCTGATCCAGCAGGGCTCCTCTGATGTTCTTAGAATGCTGGACTAGATGGACCCCTGGTCTGATCCAGCAGGGCTCTTCTGATGTTCTTAGAATACTGGACTAGATGGACCCCTGGTCTGATCCAGCAGGGCTCCTCTGAAGTTCTTAGAATGCTGGACTAGGTGGACCCCTGGTCTGATCCAGCAGGGCTCCTCTGAAGTTCTTAGAATGCTGGACTAGATGGAACCCCTGGTCTGACCCTGCAGGGCTCTTCTGATGTTCTCAGGATGCTGGACTAGTTGGACCCCTGGTCTGATCCAGCAGGGCTCTTCTGATGTTCTCACGATGCTGGACTAGGTGGACCTCTGGTCTGATCAAGCAGGGCTCTTCTGATGTTCTTAGGATGCTGGACTAGATGGACCCCTGGTCTGATCCAGCAGGGCTCCTCTGATGTTCTTAGAATGCTGGACTAGATGGACCCCTGGTCTGATCCAGCAGGGCTCTTCTGATGTTCTTAGAATACTGGACTAGGTGGACCCCTGGTCTGATCCAGCAGGGCTCCTCTGATGTTCTTAGAATGCTGGACTAGGTGGACCCCTGGTCTGATCCAGCAGGGCTCTTCTGATGTTCTTAGAATGCTGGACTAGATGGACCCCTGGTCTGACCCTGCAGGGCTCTTCTGATGTTCTCAGGATGCTGGACTAGGTGGACCCCTGGTCTGATCCAGCAGGGCTCTTCTGATGTTCTTAGGATGCTGGACTAGATGGACCCCTGGTCTGATCCAGCAGGGCTCCTCTTATGTTCTTAGAATGCTGGATTAGATGGACCCCTGCTCTGATCCAGCAGGGCTCCTCTGATGTTCTTAGAATGCTGGACTAGATGGACCCCTGGTCTGATCCAGCAGGGCTCCTCTGATGTTCTTAGGATGCTGGACTAGGTGGACCCCTGGTCTGATCCAGCAGGGCTCTGATGTTCTTAGGATGCTGGACTAGGTGGACCCCTGGTCTGATCCAGCAGGGCTCCTCTGATGTTCTTAGGATGCTGGACTAGGTGGACCCCTGGTCTGATCCAGCAGGGCTCCTCTGATGTTCTTAGAATGCTGGACTAGATGGACCCCTGGTCTGATCCAGCAGGGCTCTTCTGATGTTCTTAGAATGCTGGACTAGATGGACCCCTGGTCTGATCCAGCAGGGCTCCTCTGATGTTCTTAGAATGCTGGACTAGATGGACCCCTGGTCTGATCCAGCAGGGCTCCTCTGATGTTCTTAGAATGCTGGACTAGGTGGACCCCTGGTCTGATCCAGCAGGGCTCTTCTGATGTTCTTAGAATGCTGGACTAGGTGGACCCCTGGTCTGATCCAGCAGGGCTCCTCTGATGTTCTTAGAATGCTGGACTAGGTGGACCCCTGGTCTGATCCAGCAGGGCTCTTCTGATGTTCTTAGAATGCTGGACTAGATGGACCCCTGGTCTGATCCAGCTGGGCTCTTCTGATGTTCTCAGGATGCTGGACTAGGTGGACCTCTGGTCTGATCAAGCAGGGCTCTTCTGATGTTCTCAGGATGCTGGACTAGATGGACCCCTGGTCTGATCCAGCAGGGCTCCTCTGATGTTCTTAGAATGCTGGACTAGATGGACCCCTGGTCTGATCCAGCAGGGCTCTTCTGATGTTCTTAGAATACTGGACTAGGTGGACCCCTGGTCTGATCCAGCAGGGCTCCTCTGATGTTCTTAGAATGCTGGACTAGGTGGACCCCTGGTCTGATCCAGCAGGGCTCTTCTGATGTTCTTAGAATGCTGGACTAGATGGACCCCTGGTCTGACCCTGCATGTCTCTTCTGATGTTCTCAGGATGCTGGACTAGTTGGACCCCTGGTCTGATCCAGCAGGGCTCTTCTGATGTTCTCAGGATGCTGGACTAGGTGGACCCCTGGTCTGATCCAGCATGGCTCTTCTGATGTTCTTAGGATGCTGGACTAGATGGACCCCTGGTCTGATCCAGCAGGGCTCCTCTTATGTTCTTAGAATGCTGGATTAGATGGACCCCTGGTCTGATCCAGCAGGGCTCCTCTGATGTTCTTAGAATGCTGGACTAGATGGACCCCTGGTCTGATCCAGCAGGGCTCCTCTGATGTTCTTAGAATGCTGGACTAGGTGGACCCCTGGTGTGATCCAGCAGGGCTCTGATGTTTTTAGGATGCTGGAGTAGGTGGACCCCTGGTCTGATCCAGCAGTGCTCCTCTGATGTTCTTAGGATGCTGGACTAGGTGGACCCCTGGTCTGATCCAGCAGGGCTCCTCTGATGTTCTTAGAATGCTGGACTAGATGGACCCCTGGTCTGATCCAGCAGGGCTCTTCTGATGTTCTTAGAATGCTGGACTAGATGGACCCCTGGTCTGATCCAGCAGGGCTCCTCTGATGTTCTTAGAATGCTGGACTAGATGGACCCCTGGTCTGATCCAGCAGGGCTCCTCTGATGTTCTTAGAATGCTGGACTAGATGGACCCCTGGTCTGATCCAGCTGGGCTCCTCTGATGTTCTCAGGATGCTGGACTAGATGGACCCCTCGTCTGATCCAGCTGGGCTCCTCTGATGTTCTTAGGATGCTGGACTAGGTGGACCCCTGGTCCGATCCAGCAGGGCTCTTCTGATGTTCTTAGGATGCTGGACTAGATGGACCCCTGGTCCGATCCAGCAGGGCTCTTCTGATGTTCTTAGGATGCTCGACTAGGTGGACCCCTGGTCTGATCCAGCAGGGCTCTTCTGATGTTCTTAGGATGCTGGACTAGATGGACCCCTGGTCTGATCCAGCAGGGCTCTTCTGATGTTCTCAGGATGCTGGACCTGGTGGACCCCTGGTCTGACCCAGCAGGGCTTCTCTGATGTTCTTAGGATGTTCTTCGGATACTGGACTAGATGGACCCCTGGACCAGCAGCAAGCCAGGTCTCTTGTTACATTATCATGCAACCTTTATTCCACTATCTTGAAAAGAGAAATGATTGCTACAGGAGAGCCTGTTACTTGGAGATGATCTGAGCTGAACACGGGACTTTCAGCATGTCTAGGGTTCCCAGCCTCCAGGTGGTAGCTGGAGATCTCCTTGGATTAGAACTGAACACGCAACACAGATGGCTACTTCAAAAGGTGGGCTATATCACTGTCTCCGTTGAAGTTCCACCCCTTCAAAATCCCACACTATTTAGGGTCCAACTCCAAAATCTCTTGATATTTCTCAGTCTGGAGCTGACAACCAAGGTTGTTAATTATTAAGGAAAGATTTTGAAAACAAATCAGCCTGGATCACAAAGGCCCTGCAGAAATCTATGGTGCTGCCTCGTTTGAAACATTCTTGACAGATCTGGCCGTCAAACTTCCAAAAAGATATTATAGCAATGGGGAAAGTGCAGAAGAGGTGCAATTCAGATGATGAAGGGGATGGAACTCTTCCCTTATGAAAACTGGGTAAAGAGGTTCAGGCTCTTCAGCTTGGAGAAGCGACAACTGAGGGGGCCATAGAGAGCCAGCATGATGTAGTGGCTAGAAGCACTGATTTCTAATCTGGCAAGCCAGGTTTGATTCCCTGCTCCCCCACATGCAGCCAGCTGGGTGACCTTGAGCTAGTCACAGCCCTGGTAGAGCAGTTCTGACCGAGCAGGAATCTCAGGGCTCTCTCAGCCTCACCCATCTCACAGGTGTCTGTTGTGGGGAGAGGAAAGGGAAAGCAAATGGAAGCCACTTTGAGACTCCTTCGGGTAGAGAAAAACAGCATATAAGAACCAACTCTTCTTCAGGAATCTCAGGGCTCTCTCAGCCTCACCCACCTCACACGGTGTCTGTTGTGGGGAGAGGAAAGGGAAGGCGACTGTAAGCCGCTTTGAGCCTCCTCCGGGTAGGGAAAAGTGGCATATAAAAAACAATTATTTTTCTTGATAGAGGTTTGCAAAACTATGCATGGGACAGGGAAGGTAGAGAAAGGAGTCCCTTTTTCTCTTTCTCACCCTACAAGAACTGGTGGGCACTCAGTGAAATTAACAGTCACTCGGCTTAGAATTTTAAATGGAAGTCCTTCTTCACGCAAAGAGCTGTTAACACATGGAATTCACTGCTGCAGGAAATGGTGGCAGCTGCAGGCAGAGGCAGATTCAAGAGGGGACTGGATGAACCTACAGAGCAGAGGTCCTTGAGGGGCTCTTAGCCCCAAGGTACAGATGAAACACTCCCTCCGGTGCAGTGGTGCTGGGGGGAAGGGGGGCAACAGGAGGAGAGCTTCTGTTTCAGGCCCCACTGGTGAATTTCCTTTGCGAAAATTATATTTTGATTGCCACGATTCACTTTGGGGAGCCACTTTATTTTGATTGAAAACCAGGGCCAAAATTACAATCGGTCAGCCACGAAACGGACCCCGCTCTCTCGAAAACAAGTCAAAATCCGTCAGTGGGCCTGAAGCTTCTCTTTTGAAATAGATCTCCATTCCCCCTGTTAGAATCCCAGGGTAATGGCTGTCCTCCCGAGGCAATCTCCCCAGGCGACTTTTGATGCAGGCCACATCTGAATCAGGCGCCTCTGATTTCGACGAGGTCTTCGGTGTGTCTGCCGGATCCTGATTAGGACGCTGGATGTTGATTAGGCTGATTTATGGGGACGTGTTGTGCAGAACATCTGGGGCTCAGTGCTAATAGGACGGGAAAAGAAATCTTTGGACACTCATGGTTCACTCACTGCCCCTGGAAATTGCCGTGTGTTAACCAGCCAAGGTTGCCAGCTCTGGGTTGGGAAAAACTGGAGACTTTGGTGGAGGAGCCAAGAGAGTGTGGGATTCGGGGGCAGCTGGGGACCTCAGTGGAGCATAATGCTATGGGGTCCAGCCTCCAAAGGAGCCAGGGGAACGGATCTCTTTAGTCTGGAGATGAGCTGTCATTCTGGGTGACCTTGGGTCAGTCATACACTTAGGGCCATTCCGCAACTGATAAATATAGTGAAATGCTTACCTTATGAAGACGCCATATTTTTGGTGTTTTGCACAAAATCGCCAGCCTCCCATGTCCATCCAGCAAACCTCAAGCGACATCTGCCGTTTTAAAGTGCTAGCAGGGAATCATAGAATAGAATCATAGAATCCTAGAATCATAGAGCTGGAAGGGGCCATACAGGCCATCTAGTCCAACCCCCTGCTCAACACAGAATCAGCCCTAAGCATCCTAAAGAATCCAAGAAAAGTGTGTATCCAACCTTTGCTTGAAGACTGCCAGTGAGGGGGAGCTCACCACCTCCTTACGCAGCCTATTCCACTGCTGAACTACTCTGTGAAAATTTACTTGTAGTTTAAACCCATCACTGCATGTCCTCTCCTCTGCAGCCAACAGAAACAGCATCCTGCCCTCCTCCAAGTGACAACCTTTCAAATACTTAAAGAGGGCTATCATGTCCCCTCTCAACCTCCTTTTCTCCAGGCTGAACATTCCCAAGTCCCTCAACCTATCTTCATAGGGCTTGGTCCCTTGGCCCCAGATCATCTTCGTCGCTCTCCTCTGTACCCTTTCAATTTTATCTACGTCCTTCTTGAAGTGAGGCCTCCAGAACTGCACACAGTACTCCAGGTGTGGTCTGACCAGTGCCGTATACAATGGGACTATGACATCTTGTGATTTTGATGTGATGCCCCTGTTGATACAGCCCAAAATGGCATTTGCCTTTTTTACCGCTGCATCACACTGCCTGCTCATGTTTAGTTTACAATCCACAAGTACCCCAAGGTCTCGTTCACACACAGTGTTACCTAGAAGCGTATCCCCCATCCAGTAGGCATGCTTTTCATTTTTCTGACCCAGATGCAGAACTTTACACTTATCTTTATTAAATTGCATCTTGTTCTCATTTGCCCATTTTTCCATTGTGTTCAGATCTCGTTGAACTCTGTCTCTATCTTCCGGAGTATTTGCCAGTCCTCCCAATTTGGTGTCATCTGCAAACTTGATGAATAGTCCCTCCACCCCCTCATCTAGATCATTAATAAATATGTTAAAAAGTACCGAGCCTAGCACCAAGCCCTGAGGTACCCCGCTACTCACCTCTCTCCAGTCTGATCACATAAAGTGGATTCCCCAACCTAAAAAGCATGACCTACAGGAGACCAACCAGCAGGCCACATTCTAAAGAAATGTATGGAGACGAAGAAGCACTATCTCCGCCTCCATTGTCCCGCCCTCGCACCTACCTCCCTCCCTCTTCTCCCAGGGATGTTGTTTTTTTTTAGAGCAAACTACCTGGAGCAATGCTCAGGCGTTCAATTGTGCAGGCAAAGCCAAAAAAAAATTTCCCACAAAGTTGTCACACAAAGCATGCCTTTCTGAAGTCCCCCCCCCCAAAAAAAAGTAATCAGAAATAAGACTCCAGACTCATGATTCCATAATTGGTGGCATTATAAAAAGCACTATGCATCTATGATTAGATGCACAGGTGTTTCGATGGAGAAGTTTTACTTAAAAAAAAATTAGCTGGAACCATGGGCCCTTTGAAACAGGGAAAAGGGGGAGTGGCTGCCTGGGTTGATTGGCAGGTAGAAGACAGTCATGTGTAAAGCACATTGTTATTTTCTGCCATTTCAAGCAGAGCTTGCGGAGTGTAAGAAGCACAAGAAAGCCTGAGATGAAAGCGAGAGAGCCAAAAGGTGAGGAATGGCCGGAGGCACAATAATTTTTAGCGCTCCACCATTTTGCTGGCATAATGCTATTTCTTTCAATGTGCAGAAATGTCCTTAGTCACACCTGCCTCACAGGGCTGTTGTGAAGATAAAATGGAGGCATGAATGATGTATGCTGCTTTGGGTCCCCATTGGGGAGAAAGGCAGGGTATAAATACAATTAATTTTAAAAATACTCCTTAAGGCAGCAGGAGTTGGGAAAGGAAAATTGTTATTTTGAACAGTACTCACTAGGGGGCAGGCTCATCCAGTGTTGTTCATCAGACACATTTTTGCAAAACATGATTCAAGTGGGGAGCCGCATTGGTCTGAAGCCGCACAACAAAATTGGACTCCAATAGGACCTTTAAGAGCCACAAAGCTTTATTCAAGGCGTGAGCTTTCGTGTGCATGCAGGGTCATCTGAGGAAGTGTGCACATGCATGAAAGCTCAGGCCTTGAATAAAGCTTTGTTGGACTCAAATTTTGTTTTATTTCAACTGGTCTTTTGTAGGGATGCAACATTCTGTTATATTCCAGTTGTTGGCCGTCCAGTTCATTTTTCCTGGGGTGGGGTCTGAAACCACCAGGTAGGGACGGTCAACCTCAGTGCAACCCAGGTTACCAACCTCCAGGTTTCATTTTTGGAGTTTTGAGAGGGGTGTTGCATATTGGAGAGCCTCTTGTGCTGCAGAGTGGTAAGGCAGCAGACATGCAGTCTGAAAGCTTTGCCCATGAGGCTGGGAGTTCAATCCCAGCAGTTGGCTCAAGGTCGACTCAGCCTTCCATCCTTCTGAGGTCGGTCAAATGAGTACCCAGTTTGCTGGGGGGTAAACGGTAGTGACTGGGGAAGGCACTGGCAAACCACCCCATATTGAGTCTGCCATGAAAACGCTAGAGGGCGTCACCCCAAGGGTCAGACATGACTTGGTGCTTGCACAGGGGATACCTTTACCTTTACCTTTATTACATATTGGGCCATAACGAAGGCCGAGCGTCAAAGAATTGAGGCTTTTGAACTCTGGTGCTGGAGAAGACTCTTGCGAGTCCCTTGGACTGCAAGGCGAACAAACCGGTCAGTCCTAGAGGAGATCAGCCCTGACTGCTCCTTAGAAGACCAGATCCTGAAGATGAAACTCAAATACTTTGGCCACCTCATGAGAAGGAAGGACTCCCTGGAGAAGAGCCTAATGCTGGGAGCGATTGAGGGCAAAAGAAGAAGGGGACGACAGAGAATGAGGTGGCTGGATGGAGTTACTGAAGCAGTCGGTGCAAACTTAAATGGACTCCGGGGAATGGTAGAGGGCAGGAAGGCTTGGAGGATCATTGTCCATGGGGTTGCGATGGGTCGGACACGACTTCGCACCTAACAACAACATTTACACATTGGGAGGGGAAAAAACATCTGAATAGCAATTATGTAGCTGAAGGATTTGATTCGACCTTTCATTTTGGTGTCCTTTGGAGAAGGCCATTGCATCCCCAAGAAACCTGTGACTTATCATTAAAACAGAATTTTTAATTTTTTTATTTCTCACTGCCGCAAATGGTTTTACGTACAGCGCACACTCCATGTCATGGCCGGATATCTCCTGTTATTCCAACTGATCTCCAGGCGGCAGGGAATCCCCTGGAGACAACGGCCACTTGGGAAGGTGGATTGGAACCGCACTCTAGAATAGGCTGCCTAAGGAGGTGGTGAGCTCCCCCTCACTGGCAGTCTTCAAGCAAAGGTTGGGTGCACACTTTTCTTGGATGCTTTAGGATGTTCTGGGCTGATCCTGCATTGAGCAGGGGGTTGGACTAGATGGCCTGTATGGCCCCTTCCAACTCTATGATTCTATGATTCTATGATTCTATGATTCTATGATTCTATGATTCTATGATTCTATGATTCTATGATTCTATGATTCTATGATTCTCTTCAGCCTCCTCCCCCAAATATTCATGCATTTCCCAACCAGGAGCTGGCAGCCCTATGGGTCCAGGCCCCACCTGGAGGCTGACAACCCCCTCTCCAGCCCGAATCCCTTCCTCTGGTCCTCCAGCTCAGCAGCAGACATCGATCTCCCCCCCCCCCATGCTCCTCCTCTGCCTGGGGGTCTCATTAATGCCAGAGCCACCATCTCCAGCCCCATAGCCTTTTGGGGCCTCGAGATAAGCATCCCGGCTCTGGCAGGAAAGAGATACGGCTTGTCCAGCCCTCCTCCTGCCCGATAATCCCCGAGGCAACCGGCCCCTCGGCTAAAAACAGCCGGCCCTGTTCTCACCGAAAACTGAAAGACAAACAGGATGGTGGGGCTGCTTGTTTTCTTTCTGGGCCCGTATTGATAGCTGGCATGGAAACTGTGTTTTCGGGATCTGGGAAAGCCAGACGGAATAATCTGCGTGGCGGAAAAATTGCAACCTGGCTGCAAACAAATCGGCTCATCGGTACAGCGCTGAGCTGTGATATACCTGGAGATTTCAGGGCTGGAGCCGGAGGAAGGAGGGGGGAGACCTCAGGGAGGCACAAGGCCATAACCGTCCCCCTAGCCAAGCCGCCGTTTTCTCCAGGGGGATTCTCTTGCGTGGAGATGACTTTTAATAGCAGTAGAACTCCGGCTACCCCCTAGAGGTTGGCAGCTGTCATAAAGGCCCAGAGAAAGACCTGCCTGTTCTGAGTTGGGAAACAGTTGGGAATTTGTGAGCGTTGATTGTGGGAAAAGAGAGGCTTGGGGTGGGAACACAGCAGGGTACCATGGGATGGAGTCTCCCTCCAAAGCTGCCATTTCCTCTAAGGGAACTGCATATTTAGGGAGGGGTGGTCAGGAGGGGCTGTGGCTCAATGGCAGAACATCTGCCTGGGGTTCAGAAGGTCCCAGGTTCAGTCCCCGGCACCTCCAGGTGAGAGCCAGGTAGTAGGTGACGTGAAAGACCTCCTCCTGAAAAAGTGGAGAGCTGGTGCCATTCAAAGTAAACTCTGGCTTTGGTTGACCAAGGGTCTGATTCAGGAGAAGGCAGTTGGGCTTTGGCCACTGTGTGACACACGGTTTTGGATTGGAGAGGCCACTGACCGGATCCAATATGGCTTCTCTTATGTTCTCATGGCCCTGCTGGTGGACCTCCTGAGGGCACCTGGGTTTTGGCCACTGGGTGACACAGAGTGTTGGACTGGATGGACCATAGGCCTGAATCAAAGTGGCTGCTCTCATTTTATTATGGTCCTGTGTAGTCACAGAGATATTGGATGATTCAGTAATACACACAACATTAAATTGAGATGTTGGGAAAGAGCTGCCTTCTACCGAATCAGGCCCTTGGCCCATCAGAGTCAATACTGCCTCCTCCAACTTGCCGCATCCTTCCAGCAGAGGTCTTCCACCTACTCCCTGGTCCTTTAACTGGAGGTGCTGTGGACTGAACCCGGGACCTTCCATATGCCAAGCAGATCCTTCACCACTGAGCCACATCCCTTCTCCAACAAAGCTGACTTAGATGAGACTGCTGGTCTCTCTAGGTCAGTGTTGTCAACTGGCAGCAGCTCTCCAGGGTCTCAGGCAGAGGCCTTTCCCCTGACCTACTTCCTGGTCTTTTCCAGTGGAGATGCCAGGGATTGAACCTGGGACCTTCTGCATGCCAAGCAGAGGCAATTCCACTGAACCAGCGCCCTCCCTTGTGCAAGAGAGCTGCCACTAGACAAAAGTGCAAAGAAACACCGTGGAGTTCTTGTAAATGAGAGCCAATCACAAAATGGCAATTGTAGTATCTTCTCCACAATTAAAAATTGCATTAGCTGATGTTTGCATGCAGATATGGGCTTCACATGGGTCTTGTAACATTGCAAGGATTGATGTTGCCCTTTAATTTAGTATACGGCCTACACCTGGATCCTGTGGGTGAGCTTTAAATATGCTAGAGGCAGCAGGAGAACTGGGGACTTTGTTTGAAAATTTTCCCACGGCTTCAGAGCGGGACCCAAGCGACGTGCCTTACAACTCTGGAGTTTGAGAGCTTTGCCAATTGATTACAATACTTTTCACATTTAACACATTGAATAAGGTAAGCTGCGGATGGGATTCTGTTCATGAAGTCGATAGGATTCATTGGCAAGAAGCACAATTTATGAATAATTTGTAAATACAGTTCAGTTAGTTTTATTTCGGTCATAGACCAGCATAAGATGATACAGAAACATCCATTAAAAGCAGGAATTAAAACATCTTAAAAGATAACAATAGAAAATAGAAAAGGTAAACACAGCTGTCCAGATTCATTTAAAACAGACCATTCTATTACGAATTTTGATCGCTGCTGCGCAGAATTTGGCAACTCTATAAGTTGTGTTATTTTCCATATCTGCAAGCAGCAGAGAAATGTGAAATTCTCCTGAGCGCCCTGGGAATGTAAATATAATACTTATGTAAATACTGCCGCGTTTTAGCTTTGCAATTTGCAAGCGCTGATGAAGATTGGGAAAGCAGGACAGAATTGGTTTTGGTCGCTGTTATATTGGTCAAATGACTGGAAGTATGGTCTATTGAGGACCACAGTTTACAATATTAAATTGTGGGGAAAAGTGAGCCGATGGCCCTTCCTGACTGGCTCATCCGAGGCAGGTTTGTAGGGTAAGAGTCTTAGATTCTGCTGGAGAGTCCAGCTTCAGCTCCCAGTATATCCCCTGAAGGATCTGAGGGTCAAACGTAGACTGCCTGGTCACCAGCAGAAAGTTTGGGGGCAGGGGTGTAGAAGCACAGTGTCCTGTGTGCTGCTTTATCACTCTCGGTGAGAAAGGACAGCTCTAGGAATCACCCGAACTCTATGGTAAAACCCTAGTTTCTGGGAATTCCTAGAGCTACCTCGCATCACTGAAGGTCAAAATGGGCTAGCACGCACAATGCCACCAAGGTGTTTTCTTTCCTGCCGCCACGGCTCAGAACAGAGGCGGGCAACTGGAGCCCTGAGGGACGGTAACTCTGTCCCGACTGAATGTGACGTTGCTGGTTTGGACATCCACTGAATGCTGGACTGGATTCGTATTTGCATCTTGAACCTCCCATTCCCTTTTTCAGCAGGCGCCATCTCCTCTCGGCCATTTGGGGGCAGCAATACACAGGAGCCTTGGAAATGAAGAGCTGGGCCTCAGTTCCTCCAGGGCAGGGGTAGTCAAACTGCGGCCCTCCAGATGTCCATGGACTACAATTCCCAGAAGCCCCTGCCAGCGAATGCTGGCAGGGGCTCCTGGGAATTGTAGTCCATGGACATCTGGAGGGCCACAGTTTGACTACCCCTGCTCCAGGGCCAGGGTGAAGAAGGCGGGGCTAGAGGTCCCAGGCCTATAATGGAGATGGCCAAATGGTGGCTCTTCAAATGTCCATGGACTACAGTTCCCACGAGCCTCTGCCAGCTTGGTAATTATCGTCCCTGGACATCTGGAGAACCACAGTTTGGTCACCCCTGGCCTATAAATTTTGAAACTTTTGAAAGGCAAAGCTCTGATGAGGAGAGCTCATACCCCCTAAAACAGGGGTAGTCAAACTGCGGCCCTCCAGATGTCCCTGGACTACAGTTCCCATGAGCCCTTGCCAAACTACCCCTGCCCTAAAATCTCACGGGCCTCTAAGGTGCCACTGAGCTCAAATCTCTAGATTCGAACTCATTGCACCTTAAAGACCCACAAGCCTAGTAGTTAAGCTGGCTTGGTGTAGTGCTTAAGAGTGGTGGCCTCAAATCTGGAGAACCAGGTTTGATTCTCTAGTCTTCTACATGCAGCCAGCTGGGGGACCTTGGGCTAGTCACGTTCCCATTAGAGCTGTTCTTGCAGAGCAGTTCTGTCAGAGCTCTCTCAGCACAGGGTCTCTCTTGTGGGGCGAGGAAGGGAAGGCAATTGTCAGTCACTTTGAGACTCCTTCAGGTAGTGAAAAGCAGGGTGTAAAAACCAACTCTTCTTCTTCTTCTTCTTCTTCTTCTTCTTCTTCTTCTTCTTCTTCTTCTTCTTCTTCTTCTTCTTCTTCTTCTTCTTCTTCTTCTTCTTCTTCTTCTTCTTCTTCTTCTTCTTCTTCTTCTTCTTCTTCTTCTTCTTCTTCTGCTCGATCTGCCTTGCTCCAGGGCACACTGGCTCCTTCTCCGGCTAATCTGTCCTGCGGAGACAAGAGGTGGTTTTGCTCAGTATTTACAGAAGCCCCGAAAATACATTCAGACTCACGCAGGAATAAAACACTCAGGTCCCTGCCCACGGATTCTCAACTGAAACAAAAGGGAAACCGACTCAGAGGGAGACGGGCAATCTTGGCTCCCGCTGAGCCTGACAGGAAAGGGCATGAAAGGATCCGCGCATAGTGCTTTGTGCTCGGGTGGCTTCGGGAAATGGCCCTGAGACATCCCATGGCGGCGTAGCAGCGCTGCAGGGCAACCTCCTGCAGTCGATTCCTCCAAGGGTTGAAAACATTCGCAGGTTCCCTGCTTGCTTTTCGGCACAAGGCTGGTGAAGGCCGTGGAAGCCTTGAAGCAGGGGGTCCCAGCAGGCTTGAAGGAAAACTGCAGGGAGTTCCTTGCACAGGCCTGAGAAAACACCAGGGGGGGAATCAGGATAGAGAACATACTCACAAGACTCAAAGACCCAGGTCAGTCAACATGAAGGCATGGTAATCTGTAGAGCAGGGGTAGTCAACCTGTGGTCCTCCAGGTGTCCATGGACTACAATTCCCATGAGCCCCCTGCCAGCAAACGCTGGCAGGGGGCTCATGGGAATTGTAGTCCATGGACATCTGGAGGACCACAGGTTGACTACCCCTGCTGTAGAGGGCATTTGGATACTCGGGGGCTTTACGCACCGGGATCTTTGTAGCAAATTGGTCACTGAATGAAAAATCGCCATTTAAAATAGTGGAATTCGTCGTTATGCATACCTGCCTTTGTAGTGGTATCCAGTTGCGTTTTGTAGCGTTTCCCACAGGCTTCCGGTCTCGGCAGAAATCGCTGGAAAGGAAGCGCTATTGCCAAGCTCGTCCCGCCCCTGGCCGTCAAGCAGCCAATGGGCAGCCGTTAGCATGCTCCCAAACAGCCCCTTTCCCTTTAAGAAAGGTTTTTTTAAAAAAAAAAACAGACCCATTGCAACGAATCTGTGTAGATTCGTTGCAAGGGAGAGACCCATCCAGCTGCCTAATGTGTTTGAGCTGTCAGCTGCCTAATGTGTTTGAGCTGTCGTTTGATCGTTGCCACGCTTCCTCCGAGTGAAAAAAAAAAATCCCCCCCCCCCTCACGGGCCCGATTTTCGGCTGAATGAATGTGTAAAAATTAAAGGGAAAATACATCAGCAAACGGGCTTTTCTGTGGTTTGTGCTTAGTGACTAAAGGGGAGGGACTGAAGCCAGGGATGCCTCTAAACAGAAAGAGGCTCGCTGGTGCGTTTATCCCTGCTCGCTCGGAGAAAAAAAAATGGCGATCGCTTCGCCGGAAGATCAGAGAAGAGAGCCAGGGGGAGGGACTTTGTAGAAACAGCAACAATGTTAACGCACAGGTCTTTTTCGCTAGTGTTGCAGATTGGTTGCAGGAGTGTATCGCTTTCTGGAGGGTGAATCCACTTTTGGGGATTTCCCTGAAAGCGCTACAAGGAAGCGCTTTTTGCAGATTGGTTTCAGGTGTGTGGCAGATTGTCGACGACGTTGTGCAAAACAGCAAATCAGTAGTGTTTTCAATTGGCAACCATTGTGCTATTTTGAAGGCGTGCAAAAAGCCCCACAGAGTGAGACAGAGAGAGAAGACAGAAGACAGAAGACAGATGACAGACGTTTATAGAAGACAGATAGGTGACAGATGTGATAGAGAGACAGACAGACAAACAAAGATAGTGAGTTAGTTGATGGAAGACAGATGGATGATGATTAACAGACAAACAGACAAAATGGAAAGAGAGAGACAGGCAGAGGGTTAGAGGGACAGACAGATATAAGATGGGATAGAGAGTAAAGAGAAGACAGAGAGACATATTGGGAAAGACGGCCCTTCATGGTGATGTTGACCCAACCAAAAACTAGCCAGTGATGGACTGGGAGCGGGTGGGAAGGGGAGGGGCCCCAGGTGGGCGTGTCCACAGCTCTGCTTCCCAGCCATATTCTGCACAATCAGGCCACTTCTGGGGTTTCTCGAAGCCGGAAGAATGTTTCAGGGGGTTCTCAGCAGTAGAAGAAAGTTGAGAAAGGCTGCATCAGACCCTTGGTCCATCAGGGTGAGTATTGTCTACTCAGACCGGAAGCAGCTCTCCTGGGTCTCTGGGTCTCTTCCTCATCCTGCCTGGACCTTTTAGAGTGGAGATTCCGGGGATTGAACCTGGGACCTCCTGCACGCCATGCAGAGGCTCGGCCATGTGAACAATGGCTCTCCAGGGTCTCAGGCGGAGATCTTGCTCATCACCTTCAGCCTGGTCCTTATAATGGGAGATTCCGGGGGTTGAACCTGGGACCTTCTGCATGCCAAGCAGAGGCTCTGCCACAGAGCCAAGGCCCCTCTCTAGTGGTCGTTTCTTGTCATCGTTGCTTAATATACCAGCTTGTCTACATTTGTGGTTTTGAAAACCAGAGGTTTTTTTTTTTAAAGAACAAAGACTTTAAAAGACTCATTAGGCAAAACAGGGAGGAAAAGAATCAAAGGAACGGAACGGCACCGAGAGGGAAGCACCAGAGGAGAGAAATCAATAATTTTCTCAAAGAGCCTGCCAGAGAGAGGGCTCCCTGCAGAAGGGGAATCGCACAAGGAACATGGAGGGTTGGCAAAGGACCAGAGAACAGGGGGTGGGGGGGGGATGGTGCTTTTGGAATTCTCTCAGAGCCACCGGGGGGATGCTCCGGATTGGGACCATGATGCTCGGGAAGGGACCATGAAAAAGACTGCCTCTTCTTCCACACCGAATGTGTCTTGAGGCTAAGTGAGGGAGGGGGGAGAGACAAGCCTGGGGTGTGTTGTTGCCCCACACTTAAGGGTTGCCAGCTTCTACGTAAGGCCTGCTGATCTTCTGCTCATATAGTTGCTCTCCAGGATACAAAGGTTGGGTTCCTCTGGAGAAAGTGTCTACTTTGGAGGTTGGGTTGTATGGCATCGTATCTCCTGAAGGGCTTCCTCTCCCCGACCCTCCACCTTCCCCAGGCTCCGATCCCAAACCACCAGGACTTCTCCAACCCAGAATTGATTTTTTTAAAATCTCCAGGCCCTGCCTGGAGGTTGGGAACCTCACCTGGTGGCATCCCATAGAAGGGAAGATGCAGTGTGTTAATATGGCTGCTGGCGCTGCTACCTGCAGGGCTTCTAGGCCCAAATTGTTCTCTCATCAAATAAAACCGGTTCAGTTCCTTGATAAGTAGCTGGGATCAGTCCTTCCTCCCTTCTTTCCTTTTCTTCCTTCTTCTTTCTTTCATTTTTCCCTCCCTCCCTCTCTCTCTCTCTTTCTTTCTTTTTTTCTTAATTTCTCCCATCCCCTTTCTTCCTTCCTCTTTTTTTCTTTCTTATTTCTTCCTCTTAATTTCCTTCCTTCTTCTTATTTTTCCTTCCTTCCTTCCTTCCTTCCTTCCTTCCTTCCTTCCTTCCTTCCTTCCTTCCTTCCTTCCTTCCTTCCTTCCTTCCTTCCTTCCTTCCTTCCTTCCTTCTTCTGTCTCTCTCCTATTTACTTTCTCTTTCCCCATTTCCTCCCTTCCTCCCTCCCTCCCTCCCTCCCTCCCTTCCTTCCTTCCTTCCTTCTTCCCTCCCTCCCTCCCTCCCTCCCTCCCTCCCTCCTTCCTTCCTTCCTTCCTTCCTTCTTCCCTCCCTCCCTCCCTCCCTCCCTCCCTCCCTCCTTCCTTCCTTCCTTCCTTCCTTCCTTCCTTCCTTCCTTCCTTCCTTCCTTCCTTCCTTCCTTCCTTCTTCTGTCTCTCTCCTACTTACTTTCTTTCTCTTTCCCCATTTCCTCCCTTCCTCCCTCCCTCCCTCCCTCCCTCCCTCCCTTCCTTCCTTCCTTCCTTCTTCCCTCCCTCCCTCCCTCCCTCCCTCCCTCCTTCCTTCCTTCCTTCCATATGTGTGCCTTCCTTCCTTCCTTCCTTCCACAATTAGTCCCTAGGGGAGGGATTTCTGCTGGGGGGGTCTCTGCTGCGACTCATTGGGCATAACTGTTGAGCCCACCTCCACGCCCAGCCAGGCCACTGAGAATGCCCATCACCCGGGGGCCTTTCAAAAGAGGCAAGAGGAGAATTTCCTCTCTGTGGGAACCGTCTCCTTCACTGCTTGCATTATCTGAGGCTGATAAGATTTCCTTCCAGCAAAACCTTTGGGAGAAGAGGGGTCCTGAGAGTGGCAGCAGAGGGCTGATAGGAGAGAGTTTAGCACTGATAGGGGACCCCCCCAGACTGGGAGGGAGTTGTTCCTTCCACTGACTTCTCTCTCTCTCTGGAATGGTTAAGGTTGCCAAGCTCCAGGTGGTGCCTGGAGACATCCCGGAATTACAACTACTCTCTAGGCCAGGGGTAGTCAACCTGTGGTCCTCCAGATGTTCCTGGACTACAATTCCCATGAGCCCCTGCCAGCAAATGTTGGCAGGGGCTCATGGGAATTGTAGCCCATGAACATCTGGAGGACCACAGGTTGACTACCCCTGCTCTAGGCAACAGAGATCTATTCCCCTGGAGAAAATGGATACGTTGGACAGTGGAATCTGTGGCATGGGTTCCCACTCAGGTCCCTCCCCTCCCTAGACAAGAACCACGCAAACACTGCTGCAAACTCATTGGAGGAAGAGGAATTGATGGGTAGCTTTGACACTTGTTTTATTCAGGAATTCCACCTCCTCTTGAAACCACTTGGGTCAGTATTATTGTCTGGCAGCAGCTCTCCAGGGTCTCAGGCAGAGGTCTTTCACATCCCCTCTTAATGGACCCTTTGGAGATGCCGGGGATTGAACCTGGACCCTTCTGTGGGCCGAGCAGAAGCTCAGCCAATGAGCCAGGGCCCCTCCCTCTTATTGCCACTGGAAGGAAAAAGGCCTTTCCGTTGCCTATTGCTCCAGCCACAGGTTTGTTGCCCCAAGGCACTTGGTGTTTGCAAAAATATCCTGTCTGGTTTTATCGAAGCACTTTGCCTCATTAGCTTCTTACACCCGCTGTTTAGTATAAATATTTGATGTTCCAACAGATGTCCAGTCTACATGCTGTTATAGAGAGCACCGTTGGTGTCGTGCACAGTCGCCACCCAGAGCACCTCATCGTGTAGGCCCTGTTGCCTCTTGAGGCTCTAAGCTAGGGTTGCCAACCTCCAGGTGAGGCCTGGAGACCTCCCAGAATTGCAATGGATCTCCAGATATGAAGAAGGAGGGTTGGTTTCCCTCCCAAATCCTCTTGCATGCAGAGCTACAGTAGCCCCCCAAGGCAATGGGGGCAGGGGGGAGGCACGCAGTGTGATGGTGTCTACAAAACAAGCAAAGGTCAGTGTACAAAGTGACGCAACTTGATTAAAGCAGACATACGCTCCAAAAAAAAAACACAAGTGAAATAATGAGTATATTCCTTTAAGACAGTGCAAATAAAGTCCAACTTCTTTCAAAGCGTATCGTCACGTTGTAGGTTTGCCACTGATTTCCATGTGAAGATCAGGTAAACAAGCGTGCCATCACGTTCCATTTCCTCAGAGAACCCACAATGCCAGAAGAATAAGTCTGAAAGGAAGCCCAAAGAGACGGGGTAGTCAACAGGGGGTCCTCCAGATGTTCATGGACTACAATTCCCATGATCCCCTGCCAGCAACGCTGGCAGGGGCTCGTGGGAATTGTAGTCCATGAACATCTGGAGGACCACCGGTTGACTACCCCAGCCAAAGAGGACCTCATAAAAAGTCCCTGAAAAAACAGGTAATGATGTCCTGGATCATGCCTGTTTGTTCAGAGACTTTTTGCAGTTGAGAAGATTTGCCTCGTGGCTTTATTGGGGGATGCTGCACCCATGCAGGAGGGGGTCTTCTTGCGTCTCTGACATAATGTCTGATAGATTCAGGTGTACAGACGTGTTGGTCGGAAGTGGCAGAACGATGTCTGAGTCCAATGGCACCTGAGTCCAAAAGACCAAAAAAGGTTTCATGTATGCATGCACACTTCCTCAGATACAATGAAATGGAAATTCATAATGATCCACATTCCACAATTAAAGACACATCTATCCATTTATTTTATTTTTTTTGCATCATGTTCAGTATTGTCTACTCTGACTTACAGCAGATCTCCAGGCTCTCAGGCAGAGGTCTTTCACATCACCCATTTGTCCTTTTGACTGGAGATGCTGGGGATTGAACCGGGGACCTTCTCTGCATGCCAAGCAGATGCTTTCTCATTGAGCCACAGCTCCTGTGCCCGTCCATTTTTTGACATCCTTATTTCCTGTATTTTCTGCCCAAATTAAACCCAAACAAATGACAAGTTTATAAACTTTGCTTGTTATTTCTAAACGGTTCTTGAATCTGTGAAACATCTTCTTTAATGAGCATCCTATAACTATGTGGATGACCTACTAATTCCAATTTCTTTGTATCTGAGGAAGTGTGCATGCACACAAAATAATGACACCTAGAATAAAACTTTCTTGTTCTTAAAGGTGCCGCTGGACTCAAACTTTGTGACGTTTCATATATTTCTGTTACTAAGCTGCCTGATCCTGACTGCAGCAGAGAAAATAAGATCTACTGCGAGGAAGTGGACACGTTGCTACTGCAGGAGCTACAGTTCACTCCAAAAAGGGAATTGGACAAACTGTCATAAAACCATCTCTTATCTTATCAGGGAGCCAAGCTTAGGGTAGGATTATCCCAGATCTCAAGAATCCAGGCTGCTGTTCCCAGCAACTGCCTCTAAGTAGTACACAATTACATCTGGTTACATTCGTCTGGCATTAGCTGTCTCCCAAGGCCAGATCATGCCCCTCCAGCCCCTCCCCCTGATCTTTCCTGCTTTCAAATTGTAGGTTGCAAATTCCTAATTTCCCCCCACACCCTCTTAACCACTACACCAAGCGCTCCAAGCCAGGGGAGGGTCAATTGCCCAACCCCTCTGAGTTCTCACAGGATAGAGAGAGCCAAACAAATTCACACAAGCGACCAAGCTAGGCATAAAACATAGTTTTATAAATGATCGTTTGAGTCACAAGACAAAGCATGGGTGGCAAAGATAAAACAGCGGGCTGTGAGTAAAATAAACAGTAAAAATAAACTGACCCTGATGCTGGCAGACTTTAGAGAGAAATTGTAAACTAGCTCCAGGTATCTTACCCGGAAAATCTGTGGGTTACCCTTCCATAGCAACATGGAGACCTCATAGGTGGATACTGAGGTGCTAAAGAGCAGAGTTCTGGGGCAGGTATAGTCTGATAGTGTTTGATGCCACAATCAGGGCAATTAAACTGACCAAAGGATGTTGATGAAGCCCAGCTGAATCGGATGACACAGGTGAGAATGTTTTAGGGCTTCCCACTGTATCCTCAGGGAAAGTATTACCAACAGGGCTCTCTCTTAAGGATACAAAACAGACACATCGAGATAGCTCCATTTGTTCTTAGGTCTTGACAGGGTTGTTGCAAATGAAAGAACTACTTCCTGTCCTCACACAGGTATTTTAATATTTATATACTTGTTGCTATGTTGTTTTTACTGTGCTGGAGATTTGGGGTGAGGGGGCGGTCGGCAGAGAAGTGGCCTCCATAGGTTCTAATCCCCTGGAGGAGGAGTGGCCAAACTGGCTCTCCAGATGTCCATGGACTACAATTCCCATGAGCCCCTGCCAGCTGGCAGGGGCTCATGGGAATTGTAGTCCATTGACATCTGGAGAGCCACAGTTTGGCCACCCCTGCTTAGAGTCTGTCCATCGAAGTAGCATTAATGGCAGTCGGAACAAATTCTTTAGAAACTTTCAGAATTTATTGAGCCATGATTCCATCTCCCCTTTTTTTATGTGTATCCACCAATCGAGCTGATCTCTGTCGCTGGATGTCAGCTGGCATTCTGGAAGATCTCCAGACCTCACCTGGAGGTTGGCAAGCCGAGAGCCAGGAAGAGTTGTTCCACCCAGTGCTGGATTAACTCTAAACCTCATCAAGCGTTTAGAAGAAATTGGGCATCTCATCCAGGGGTGTGCCGTAAGGCAGGGGTAGTCAACCTGTGGGCCTCCAGATGTCCATGGACTACAATTCCCATGAGCCCCTGCCAGCGTTTGCTGGCAGGGGCTCATGGGAATTGTAGTCCATGGACATCTGGAGGACCACAGGTTGACTACCCTGCCGTAGGGAATATCTTCCATTACGCCAAACTTTGCAATTCTGGCTCTCTTCCAATGCTTGGCCAGAGAGGGATCCATTTGAAAAATGCTTCTTTTGCTTACACCTTCCTCCAATCTCTCACTGAGGTATCCCCACGCACCTCTCTCTTCTTCACGGGCAAATGCTTCAAAGAGCTGGAGAGAGTGGGGCAATCAACGCATTAGCAGACATTTGGCCGGGTTTTTAATTTCTTACATTCTTTAAACCTTTCCCCCATCAGGCGGCTCCTCTCTCGGTTCCAGAGGCTAAAGGCTGGGGATGCTGCCTGAAAGTGAATCTCCTCAGGAGCACCAGATCCCTGGTAAAGCAGGTTTATCCCAGGGACGCTCTTGTTCTGTGCGGTAGTTACAGCTGGCAGAGTTTAAGTAAGCAAGGCAGCAAGAGTGAAGCACCCAGAGGCCTACAAGACTAAAGCCGTTCTACTCAGAAGAGAAATAACTTTGTCAGAAAAGAGGGGAGAGAGAATCCGAGCTCATGGTTCTTTGTCCACGCTGCCTGTTCTGGAGTCAAGCAGGGAGGAAAGTGTGCGCAGAAGAGCAGGAAGTCTACAATTGAGACAATCAGCCTAAAGAGGATTATTTAAAAGATCCCGGAACCAATAGGATGAAATTAATTCAAAAGGAATTCCGTCTAAACCTCCAGAAGAAGTTCCTGGCAGTTAGAGCGGTTTCTTAGTGGAACTGGCTTCCTCGGGAGGTGGTGGGTTCTCCATCTTTGGAGATCTTTAAACAGAGGCTGGAGAGCCATCTGACGGAGAGGCTGATTCTGTGAAGGTTCAAGGGGGTGGCAGGTGACAGGGGATGAGCGAGAGGGTTGAGAGTGTCCTGAACAGTGCAGGGGGTTGGACTAGATGACACAGGAGGTCCCTTCCAACTCTAGGATTCTATGATTCTAAGTTCCTATCCTAACTATGCTAAATACATATCTCCTCCAATGTCCCCTGCGCGATATTCTTCATATTTTGTTGTGCATGCTGCAGGTTACCCAAAGGAGACTCAAAGCGGCTTACATTCGCCTTCCCTTTCCTCTCCCCACAACAGACACCCTGTGAGGGAGGGGAGGCTGAGGGAGCCCTGAGATTACTGAAGAAGAAGAAGAGTTGGTTCTTATATGCCGCTTTTCTCTACCCGAAGGAGTCTCAAAGTGGCTTACAGTCACCTTCCCTTTCCTCTCCCCACAACAGGCACCCTGTGAGGTGGGTGAAGCTGAGGGAGCCCTGATATTACTGAAGAAGAAGAGTTGGTGCTTATATGCCGCTTTTCTCTACCCGAAGGAGGCTCAAAGCGGCTTACAGTCGCCTTCCCTTTCCTCTCCCCACAACAGGCACCCTATGAGAGAGGGGAGGCTGAGAGAGCCCTGACATTCCTGCTTGGTCAGAACAGCTTTCTCAGTGCCGTGGCGAGCCCAAGGTCACCCAGCTGTCTGCCTGTGGAGGAGGAGTGGAGAATCAAACACAGCACACCAGATTAGAGGTCAACGCTCATAACCACTACACCAAGTTGGCTCTCTGGGTTGGGAAATACCTGCAGACTTTGAAGCTAGAGCCAGAAGTGGCTGGAATATGGAATGGGGTGAGAGGGGGGGACCTCACTATAATGCTATAAAGTCCCCCCCCCAGCAGCCATTTTTTACAGGGGACCAGATCTCTTTAGTCTAGAGAGGAGCAGTAATTCCAGAGTATCCCCAGGTCTCACCTGGAGGCTGGCATTCCTATTCCCTGCCTGGAGCAGAAACCGTGTTATAGGGAACAAGGAGTAAGTGCCTGAATTTGGGTGTTGCCAACGAATTAGGCGATTGCGCTGCAGCCACATTCCTTACGCACTCCGAACATTTCTCCCTCTCTTTCTGAGAATAAGCCGCCCAGTTCAACAGCTCCGAAAGACTCCTTCACAGGACAGGGTGATATTCCAGAAATGCCAGGAATTTCACCTTAAGATTTCGTTCCTGGTACCTGCTCTCTTCGGCCTCTCTGGATCTTGGCGGCCTTCCCCTGCTGCAGAGGGCACTTCAAACGCAGGCCTCCCAACCCCGAGAAGCCCTCCTGTGTTCTCTTTGGTCTGCAAAGTGACGCTGTGCAGGCCAGCTTTGAACCAAAGCGGCTATGCGTGGCAGAGCTCCAGGTTTCCCAATGAGATGGATTTCTTGCATTTTTTCTGTTTAATATAGAAGATTTTATATAGTAAAAACATGGAAAGGTGTTACAAGGAAAGAGGATAGATACTCCAAATTAAATTTAAGGACTATGAGACACATTCCGCACAACTGGCAATGTTGCTAAATCTGAGCGCTATTGATAAGCGCTGCAATCAATAGCGGCAGGTCTCGGTACGCAAACAGCTGTTTTTCTCGGAAAAAAGGCTCTAACACTAGCGCTGTTCTCGTAACGCACAAGTTTCCAGTCTCACTGAAATCAGAACAAAGGAGGCGATATTTTTCCACGCTTCCTCCCACCCCTGGGCGTCAATCAAACAGAACAGCCCATTAACTGTTGTGTTTGTGCTTCCCTTTAAAAAAAAATTAAAAACCCGAAAACACCTGTAGCAACGCACATTTGTTCATTCAATGTATCAGAAAGACCTTTTTCGCTGGTGTAGGAGCTGGCACTTAATCGTTTACATGCTCTTAAAGTTTAAAAAAAATTTCTGGCCGAAATTACAGGCAGTGTTGAACAGGGGGCTGTATTGTGCTCGGAAACTTTACTGACAATTGCTTGTAGAGGGATTTCAGCTGAACAAGCATCACTTATTCGTTGCTTTTGCCGGTTTAAGGAGGAAAAAATGCCGATCGCGAGACCAGAAGCTCGGGTGCGAGAGCTTAGGGAGGGACATGCTTGCTACCGATATATTGAGAACAAACGTGTCTTTTTCAGATGAGTTGCAGGTTGTTCTCGAGAGTCTAGCAAGCGATTTTTGCGAAAGTGTTCCAGGAGTGTTGCAGATTGTGTACAACGTTGTGTGTAATGTTTAAAAAATAGCGTTACACAATGGTAAGACTTCAGCAACATTAACGCTGGGCGGAACGGCCCTCAGTATTAAACTGCTATGTTGCAGTAAATCTTATCCATTTTTCCAAAATGCTTCTTATTTTTTTTGTCCTGAATTTATATTTCCATCATTTGGAAAATGAAGAGTTGGTTTTTATACCCTTCTGTTCACTAACCAAAGGAGTCTCAAATCAGCTGACATTCGCTTTCCTTTCCTCTTCCCATAACAGGCACTCTGTGAGGGAGGTGGGGTTGAGAGCTCTGATAGAACTGCTCTGTGAGAACAGCTCTAACTGGCCCAAGGACACCCAGCTGGTTGCACATGGAAGAGAAGCACGGAAACAGAATCACTTCTCTAGATTAGATGCTGGTGCTTTTAGCCACTACACCAAGCTGGTGTATATATAGCTGAGCCCTGGATGGCGGTGATGTTGGGCATAGTCAGGGATTTTCCCCGAAGCTCTGTCACTGCCACTTTGAGCATTCTGGCCCGTGCATAATGGGTCTCACCCTCCCCTCTCTCACAGGGTGTCTTTTGCAGGGAGAGGAAAGGAAGGTCACTGTCACCCCAGGCGATCTCCAGCCACCACCTGGAGACTGGCAACCCTTCACAACCTGGCATAACACCTGCTTATGGTGATCTCTTTTCTCAGCCTCAAGCTCCACACCCCCTCCCCAATTTGGCATCCATGGCCTCCAGGCGCCTGGAAGGTGGCACCGCACGGTTCCCCGTAGCATTTGGCGTGCTGAATTCTTCAAACAGCTTAATTGTCCACTGACAGCTGGAGGCCTTCACAAGAGGAGGAGAAACCGTCTGAATGGAAGCTGCAGAGGCTGCATTTCAAGGAGGCGAGGATGGTTCCTTGTTCCTCATTTGTGAATCTCCACAAAAAACGTTGTGAGGAGTTTGAAAGCTCTAAAAAAAAAAACAAAGAAGGTTTGGACTGCCAAAAATCGCACCCTTCCATGGTCAAGGGGCTCTCCCCTTCTAGATGTTGTTACCTGGTCCAAAGCCTGGAGCTTCCACCATCTGCTCCAAAGTGGGGTGCCCCCCAAACAATTAAGCAGCCTCTGGGGCAAGGATGCACCCCAAAATAATCTTCATACCACACTGAATGAAGAAGAAGAGAGGTATCCCCAACCAAGCTCCATCCCCAAATCTCTGTGAGTTTCCCAAGCCAGATTTGGCAACCACCCCCCACCAGCGGCCTGGTTGGACTAGGGATGCCATCCTCCAGGTGGAACCTGGAGATCCCCTGGAATTATAGCTCATCTCCAGGCTAAAAAGATCAGTTCACCTGGAGAAAGTGGCTGCTTTGGAGCACAGACCCGGTGGAATTGTACCCCACTAGAGATGCCAGCCTTCAGGTGGGACCAAAGCGAAGACAGGTCAAACCCATGGAGAGGGATTTTTAGCCTCAAGGTGGAACCTGGGGATCCCCCGAAATTATACCTCGTTGCCAGGCTAAAGAGATCTAGTTCCCCTGAAGAAAATAGCTGCTTGACAAGATGGACTCCATAGCACCGAGGTCCCCCCCCCTTGTCCCAAATTCCACCCACTCCCGGCTTCACCCCCAAATTCTCCAGGTATTCCCCCACTCTAGGCGGGACCTGGCCACTCTGTTTCCAAGATTCCTTCAAGGCGCTCAACTTCACCAAGTTCCTCCCCCTGCAAGCCCCTGCCCGAGTTTCCCGGGGAGAACATCTCGTCCTGATTAAAATCCCAGCCTCTGGTGGCTTTGTTGTGATGGCCCCTGCCTCTCGGGTTCCCGTCAGCGGAAAGGAAATGAGAAAGCCCGCTTGTGTTTCCAAAACAGCACCTGCCCAAGGGGCGGGGAGCCAGCAGGTTCGTCCAGGCTGGAATGTCTATTTATCGTGGCCTGGCTTGTTTCCTCCTCTTTTCCATCAGCTTGGCCCACGACGGGAAAAATAAAACCTTTCTTGGAAGAAGGGAGGGAAGCCTGTTCTAATAGGGATGATTTATAAAAGGCGTTCCAAGGGGGGCCAGCGGCAGAGATGAGAAATCGCAGCTCTCTGCGCTTTGCAAGCAGCCCCTGGAGCCAGACAGACCTGGCCGGCTCTCCCCCAGGCCTGGGCCCCCGCTGATTGGTGGGGAAAGGGAGCTGCCGCCTGGCCCCTTCCAAAATTGCCGCCACGCACCACGACGGGGGCCACGACTTCCTTTTCCGTCAATATTGTGCCATCCTTACAGGTGGCATTTCTTAAGACGAAGTAGGAGTCGCCAACATGGTGCCCACGGGCACCGTGGCAACCACGGACACCTTCCACGTGATTTCAGAATGCGGGCCGGGCCAGGTGGGGCTCTTGCCCAGGAGAGAAATTTGTAATCACTCCAAGGTTTCTGTTTTGTTGCTGCCATAGGTTGAAAGGTGGCGGAAGAATATCAGCTGGAATGAACATGGCTGCGCATATGCTCCCGTGTGGCACAATCCCAGGTAGAACATCTCCTCCCTGACCCCCAGCAGGGGATAAAGCCATCGAGGAGGTCTTTTGTCATTCTAGGAGGTCTCTAGGCCTTACAGGGAGGTTGGCAACCCTAAGCTCTGGAAGCACTAGGGAGGCCAGGAGCTGGACAGCGGGGGAGATGTTCAGAAAAGGACCTCAGTGGAATCATAGAATCCTAGAGTTGGAAGTGTCCATAGAGGCCATCTAGTCCAACCCCCTGCTCAAGGACCTCAGTGGAGGAGGATGTTATGGAGACCACCCTCCTAAGCAGCCATTTTCTCCGGGGGATCTGATCTCTGTGGATGTCTGGAGATGAGCTGTAATTCCACGGAGGGGGGGGGGCTCCCCAGGTCCTTCCAGGGAACTGGAATACCTAGAAATATCTGGAGACTTTGGGGGTGGAATTAGGAGAGGGTGGGATTTGGAGGCAGGGAGGATCTCAGTGGAGCATAATGCTATGGTGTCTACCCTCCCAAGCAGCTATTTTCCCCAGGGGAACTGATCTTGGTAGTCTGGAGATGAGTTATATTTCCACCGGATCCCCAGGTAACCATACCTACGATTAACAGACATCCCCCCCCCCAGTCAGGTCAGGAGTCTCCCACTTTCAGGCTGCACTGCTCTCCCCCAATTAGGACCCCCCCCAAAAAAAACAAATTAAAACCCCGGAATAATGCCTGAACTTAACAATGTGCCCACATGAACTGGACCTAATTCCTGGACTGACATCCCTCACACACCTATATGAATTCCAGATCGTATAGGTGCATTGAGTTGACTTCTGGCATCTCTCCCTCCAGCCTCTGCTGGCCGCTCCAAAGGACACAGTTGCTCTATAGCAGGAGGTGGCTAGACCGTGGCTCTCCAGAGGTCCGTGGAGTACAATCACCATGAGATGGCAGGGGCTCATGGTAGCTGTAGTCCATGGACTATCCCAAAGGGTTCCCCAACATGGTGCCCACGAGCGCCAGGACACCCACCAAAAAGTTTTCAAATTCAAATTCAAAACCTTTAATGGCATATAAAACATCCTAAGAACAAAGGTAATTCATAATTATAATTAATTGATAAAAATTACATAGTCTAGATCAGGGGTAGTCAAACTGCGGCCCTCCAGATGTCCATGGACCACAATTCCCAGAAGCCCCTGCCAGCATTCGCTGGCAGGGGCTTCTGGGAATTGTGGTCCATGGACATCTGGAGGGCCGCAGTTTGACTACCCCATAAACAATAAAAGAAAAGAAAAGAAGCAGTAAAGTTTTCAGGTGGAGCATTTTCCCAGCATGGCTTCCGCTTGGAGATCTGAGGCCTTCTAAAAACGTGAGCTCAGCAGCAACTACCTGAAGTTCAGCTGCGGCAGCTGTTCGACGGCCCCTGCCCTTCAGGGAGGCTCCGGGATCCCTCCTGTTCTGCTGACAAGGTGGCCCTGTCTGAGCCTCGAGGTCCCAATTCTGCCGAAGTAGGCGTAACCGTCCCCCTCCCCGCATTCATACGGAAAGACAACATCTCGAGGGCAACCCCTCCATGTTAATTCAGATTTTTGTTGTGATTGCAGGGAGGGCTAATGAAGTGGACCAGTGAAGCGAAACAGCTGGGCTGCACATGGCCGCCAACCCAGGATGCTCATAAACCTCGGACGGAGAGGAGGGCGGCCCAGCCGGAGATGAGCTCTCCCTAATTAAAAGCAAACATCCCAGTTTTGCACATCTCTCTGGGACCCAGATTTAGTTATTTATTTATATTTGAATTTATATACCACTGCTTACCATAGTCTTGCAGCGGTTGACAATAAAACAAAACATGATACCCATAAAACCCCTTAAAATCTGAACGCTAAGATGGTGATATAAACTGCCACCCTCTGTTCAGCATTCAGTCAAAGGAGATTTCACATCAGGAGCGAGGGCAACTAACGGCTCTAAGGGACCTCCGTTGGAAACACCGAGACCCCCACCCTGGCCTCAACCATACGCCTGGCTCCGTCTTACAGGCCCTGTGGAAAGCTGACAAATCCAATTCCGGGAGCTCATTCTATCAGGTTGGGGCCGAGGCCGAAAAATAAGGTGACCAGATTTTAACATTGGTAAAGAGGGACACCATTGACCGGGGGGGGGGGGGGGCGGTTCTTGATTAAAAATTTGGTCTATATGGAGCAACAGAAAGTTTCATAGAATGCAAAAATAGTATTTTAATATATATTTTTTAATTTCAACATAAGTACAATTGGGGGGTAAACGGTAATGACTGGGGAAGGCACTGGCAAACCACCCCGTATTGAGTCTGCCGTGAAAACGCTGGAGGGCGTCACCCCAAGGGTCAGACATGACTTGGTGCTTGCACAGGGGATACCTTTACCTTTACCTTTTTACATTTGGCCAGGTGCCCCCAGATGTCCCTCCAAAAGTGGGACAATCTGGTCACCTTCCTGAAAAAGCCTTGGCCCTGGTCAAGACCAGGCGCACTTCCCAGGGACCCGCAAAAGCCAGCAGGTTCATACCTGCAGAGCAGAGAGCCAACAGATGGGGTTGCCAACCTCTGCATAAGGCCTGGAGATCTCTCAGAATTAGCTGACCACTAGACTTGAGAGGTCTGTTCCCGTGGAGGAAAAGGCCGCGTAGGAGGGTGGTAGGGATGCCAGCCTCCAGGCAGGATCGACAAAAAGGTTGACTAATAAACAAATTTTCACATTCCATTTCTTAAAAAGGTAAAGGTAAAGGTATCCCCTGTGCAAGAAATATTCATCCAGCTGTCCCCTGGAAGATGGCAACCCCAGCTGTCATCCTGCTTTTGCTCTTTCCAAAGCGCAGCAAATTGCAAAAGGGAGACAAGGTTGCGTGGACAAGAATCACTTTTTTTTCACTTGGTTATTATTTTTTTTTAATATCTCGGTCAATCTCAGATTACTTCTTGATTCAAGTGGATCGCCGTGTTGGTCTGAAGCAGCACAACAAAACAAAATCAGAGTCCAGAGTGCAAGCACTCAAAAGCTCACACCTTGAATAAATCTTTGTTGGTCTTAAAGGTGCCACTGGACTCTGATTTTGTTTTGTTAGATTACTTCTTGCTCACCCTACAGCAGGGGTAGTCAACCTGTGGTCCTCCAGATGTCCATGGACTGCAATTCCCATGAGCCCCTGCCAGCAAACGCTGGCAGGGGCTCATGGGAACTGTAGTTCATGGACATCTGGAGGACCACAGGTTGACTACCCTTGCCCTACAGCATTCAGCATACGGTGCCTGGTTTCGAAGCCAAACTGCCCAGTTGGGCCTTCCTTGAGAGAAAATTCCCAGTGGGGACTCTGCCGTCCAGCAGCCTGTGCTAGTAGCTTATCAGAATTCTGTTCCTTGTTGATTCCTCCTGTGTCCCCAATTTGCATTCTCCAAGGGGAAGCCGCCTCTGGCTGCAAAACAGGGAGAGGACAAAGAAAACCTCCTGGAACTGCTTCAGTGCAGCAAGAAGGAAACACACCCAGCCAACCTGTTTTTTTCTCCAAAGAGACCAGATTATTTATCGATTGCGGGCTTCATTTGCTTCTGCAATTACTTCAGGTCTGCTTGTTTGCGTTGTTCCAAAGAGACGTTTCAGGTTGTGTTGGAACACAGGGCATGATGGGAGGCCAGGCTTTCTCCAACAGGGTTTCGTGAAACCCTGGGACATCTTGAGGACCCTGCAAGGGTTCCCCAGATGGGTGGAAGTTAATTAATTTTTTAATATATATTCTGATTTTGTTAAACAGTTATCAGGCTGAGCTAGACCAAATTATTTGGCTGTGATTGAGGAGTCTCCAGTCCCAGCCCTCTGGCCACCAATGGGGAATGGAAACTTGAACTGGTCTCAGTGGTAATCTCCCATTTTCCACCTCCACCTGCCAGGTACTAACCCATGTCCCTTCTTATGCATGTGGTCCCGTAAGCCCCACTTCATTGTCTTACAACAGGGGTAGTCAAACTGCGGCCCTCCAGATGTCCATGGACTACAATTCCCAGGAGCCCCTGCCAGCATTCGCTGGCAGGGGCTCCTGGGAATTGAAGTCCATGGACATCTGGAGGGCCGCAGTTTGACTACCCCTGTCTTACAGTGTGTGCTGCCCATAGGAATAACAGGTGAAATTCCATTAGCAATTTAGGGTACAGTATTTAGAATTTAAAAGTCTTAGGGTATCACGCTTTCCTTGCTCCTTGTAGCTCTTATTTCCCTGGCTGCGAGGGCATAAAGAGCTGATCCGCTGAACATGTATGGACCAGGGTCAGAGAATAAAAACCTCAGCTTCGTCTTCTCAGGCGTTGTGGGCACATGCAAAGCGGAGCTTCAAAACCTCCTCCTCTTCCTCTTCGGCTTTGCCCCCACAGCCCAAAGCGCGTTGGAGGTGACCAACGCTCTTAAAGAAAGGACAGGGCCTCTTCGATCTTCTGCCGGGCTTCCAACCTGACAGGCCTTTTCTAAAAGTCCAGTCCTCCCCGCGCTCCACCCACTCATCCGAATGAAATGGCTCGCAGGGGTCTTCTAGGGAGGACGAGGGCGCCTCCGTCAATCACGGCGGGCCAATTCCTGAATCGCCAGCCGGATTTCACAAAGGCCGGGGAGAAAATATCCTAGGTATGCCAGGGAGGGATGGGCGGCTTCATCCGCAGAGGAGCCAAGTTGGAGCCCCGCGGCACCTTGAAGACCAAGGAAGTTTAATTCCCTCGGATAAATCACTTGAATCAAATTACTCGCATCCATCAGGGGTGGTTCAAACGGTCAGTTTAAACTGAAGCCCCCCCGAAGAAGATTCTACAGTGCCCCGTTTTGCAAAGCGGCTTCTATGGCAGACCTAAATAATGAAAGGAAAGGGGGGGGATACTGCAAACACTCAAGAATGCAATATTATTTTTAAAAACACACAACCTGAAAATTGTTGTCGTTGTTAGTTGTGAAGTCGTGTCCGACCCATGGCGACCCCATGGACAATGAATGATCCTCCAGGCCCAGTGTGAAATTACTCTGCACTATGCATTATGAACCACGTGTTCAGCACAAACATTTGCAGAATTATTTTGCAGAGAATTGCTTTATAATTGGCTTGACATCAACTATCAATACAGACACAGATTAGCAGGGGGGCCCATGTGCCTGGGACCCCCGGGCAACTGCCCAGTGCGCCCATGCGCTAAAACAGCACTGACCCTGACCTGGATGACCCCGGCTAGCCCAATCTCATCACATCTTGGGAGAAGGAGAAGGAGAAGGAGAACTAGTCTTTATACACTGCTCAAAGGAGTCTCAAAGTGGCTGACAATCGCCTTCCCTTCCTCTCCCCACAACAGACACCTGTGAGGGAGGGGAGGCTGAGAGAGCCCTAATATGACTGAAGAAGAAGAAGAAGAGTTGGTTCTTATATGCCGCTTTTCTCTACCCGAAGGAGGCTCAAAGCGGCTGACCAATTCTCTTCCTTTCTCTACCACAGATACCCTGTGAGGGAGGTGGGGCTGAGAGAGCTCTGACAGGACTGCTCTGCGAGAACAGCCCTATCAGGGCTGTGACTTGTCCATAGTCCCCCAGCTGGCTGCATGTGAAGGAGCGAGAAATTAAACCCGGCTCCCCAGATTAGAGGCCACCTCTCTTAACCAGGACACCACGCGGTTTCTCTAAGCAGGGTCAGCCCTGGTTCATACTTGGATGGGAGACCACCAAGGGAGCCCAGGTTAGCTCCGAAAAGCAGACAAACGGCAAACCACCTCTGGACGTCTCTTGCCTTGAAATCCTTCTGGGTCCACCATAAATCGGATGTGAGTTGACAGAAGTCTCCACCTCCGTCACACTTAAGCGACGTGGCTGGTACAGAACTTCAGATTCCTGAGTCTGTGATGGATTTCCTTTTTTTTTCAGAAGTCGAAGAAGTGGGAAAGAATGCGAACGGGAGACGGTGGAGCAGAGGACTCTTCACCTGGGTGCCTTCGAGCTGACTCACACCCCGCCTTATCACAGGGGAGCCGGTACGAGATGGAACCCTGTTTAGACACAAGAATCTCGTCTGCGTCGGAGAAGAGCATAAATTACAGGGAGGCCCAGCGCACGGCACAGCAAGGGATGAAACACTGAAAGCTTCGGCGTTTGAACCTGGGAGGTCTCGAGAGCTCGGCCTCCCCCCCGGACTCCGCAGATGTTTTCAACTCTGTATCCTAAAAGATAGGCGGGGCAGGCCAGGAGAAGGTAGGGGGACCTTAGCTCGGGGAAGTGTCAGGGAAGTTTAATAAGAATGAGCTGTATAGAATACAGTTGCAGAGGGAGCTGGTGTTCTCCCAGAATGCCAAGTGGCCTCCAGGCTGCAGAGATTGGTTCTCTGAAGGGGGGAAATCACATCCACCCAGCTTCTTGTAGGAGCCGCCTGAAGATCGGCCACCCTTGTGTTTGACCTCCAGAGGGCCAAGATCGGTTCCCCTAGAGCAGGGGTAGTCAAACTGCGGCCCTCCAGATGTCCATGGACTACAATTTCCATGAGCCCCTGCCAGCATTTTCTGGCAGGGGCTTCTGGGAATTGTAGTCCATGGACATCTGGAGGGCCGCAGTTTGACTACCCCTGCCCTAGAGAAAATGGCTGCTTTTGGAGGATGGACTCTAGGGCAGAGGTAGTCAAACTGTGGCTCACCAGATGTCCAAGGACTACAATTCTCATATGAGACAGGATATTGGACTGGATGGGCCACTAGTTTGAACCAGCAAGGCTCTTCTTGTGTTCTTATGAAGGCCTCAGCCTCTCTGCCCTGTTATGAGGCTTCCAGAGGAACTGGTTGAGACATGATGGTCTGACCCACCAAGGCTCTCCTGATGTTCATATGAAGGCCACGGCCTCTCTGCCCTGTTGTTGCCCCTCCAGAGGAACTGGATGGCCACTAGGTGAGACAGAAGGCTGGATTAGATGGACTACTGGTCTGACCCAGCAGGGCTCTTCTGATGTTCTTAGTTAACCTGAAGGTTCAAAAATGTTACCTCCTGGTTCGGGTTCCAGAGGTTTACTGCTTCTGAATGCTAGTCTTGAAGGTGCTCCTGGACTCTTGCTCTAACAGGGTGACACGTCTTGATCATCTTCTACTGCAGACCAACCTATCCTCCCACCTGAAACTCTGAACCTGGAGGTTCCTTTTATTCACCATGGCTAGCCGTCATTGATTGGTCTCTCCTCCGAGAACCTGGTCCGCCTTCGTTTCAAAGCCATCTACAAGATCCTCACTGTCTTGGAAATACCTTCCGGAAATGGAGAGAACATTCCGGAAGGGACGTTGCTCCCGTCGTGCCGAAGACGCCCCTTCCACCTTCACGCCCTCGACCGTGTTGCCGATCCTGCGTTGAAGCGTCGCGCCGAGCCAAGCCGAAAACACGGGACTTAAAATAGCCCATGTTTTATTATCAGCATCAGAAAAGGAAACACCTTGTGTGCAAATGGGAGGTTTGAGGGAAGAGAGGGATGCGCACTGGGAGAGAGAGGTGGGGGGGGCCTGGGGTGTGGCGGACAGGACCGATTGCCGTTGTGCAGACAAGCAGAGGAGAAGTTCCGTGAATGGTCCATCCCCACTTGCATTCATCCCCAAGCCCTTGGGAGAGGGAGAAGGAAGCATCATTGCAACGCCCTGGGTCAACAGGAGGAACAAATAAACTTTGATGTGCTTTTATTTTGGTGCCCTTTGGGCTTGGAATGTTTAGTTGTTTGGGGGGGAAATGTGGACCGTTTTTTCCTGCACTTCCTAAAGTTTCCACGAAAAATTGCTTCCCCCCTCCCCCTTAGAAGAAGAGGGTTTTTGGTACTCCACTTTTCACAATGCAAGGGAATCTCAAAATGGCTTACAATTGTCTCCCCCCAAACTCACAAAAGACACCCTGCTGGTTAGGTGGGGCTGAGAGAGCTCTGAGCCAGGTTTGGTGCCTCACTCCTCCACATGCAGCCAGCTGGGTGACCTTGGGCTAGTCGCAGTCCTGTTAGGGCTGTTCTCACAGAGCCTGTCAGGGCTCTCTCAGCCCCACCTCCCTCCCAGGGTGTCTGGGGAGAGGAAGGGAAGGCGATTGTCAGCCGCTTCGAGGCTCCTTTGGGTAGTGATAAGGGGGGATATAAGAAAGCCAACTCTGCTTTTGCTTCTGGTACCACCCCTGCCTTTTTTCTCCCCGTTGCTTACAATGCCAAGAAATTGCTCGCCCAAAATCCTGCACTAGCAGAGAGGCAAACGGGGAATACAATAATTTGGCTTCTCCTGCCGTTTCCGCAAGGACAAGAGCTCTCGCTTGCGTCAGGGCCGACCCACCCGGGACACCGCTGTGAATATGGCGAGAGCATAACTCTGCACAAAGACATCGTGATGGGTGCCGGAGCCCTGTCGGGCGGCATTCATCTCTCAGCCACTGGTGAGATAATGAAACAAACAGCCAGGCGTGGAATTGACACAATCCAGATCTCTGCCTGACCTCACACAAACGCACACACATACACACACACAATGCTCCATTCCTGGCCTCCCCGGATTTCATAGAATCACAGAATCATAGAGTTGGAAGGGGCCACACAGGCCATCTAGTCCAACCCCCTGCTCAACGCAGGATTAGCCCAAAGCATCCTAAAGCATCCAAGAAAAGTGTGTCTCCAACCTTTGCTTGAAGACTGCCAGCGAGGGGGAGCTCACCACCTCCTTAGGCAGCCTATTCCACTCTGAACTACTCTGACTGTGAAAAACTTTTTCCTGATCTCTAGCCTATATCGTTGTACTTGAAGTTTAAACCCATTACTGCGCGTCCTTTCCTCTGCAGCCAGCAGAAACAGCATCCTGCCCTCCTCCAAGTGACAACCTTTCAAATACTTAAAGAGGGCTATCATGTCCCCTCTCAACCTCCTTTTCTCCAGGCTGAACATTCCCAAGTCCCTCAACCTATCTTCATAGAGCTTGGTCCCTTGGCCCCAGATCCTCTTCGTCGCTCTCCTCTGTACCCTTTCAATTTTATCGACGTCCTTCTTGAAGTGAGGCCTCCAGAACTGCACACAGTACTCCAGGTGTCGTCTGACCAGTGCCGTATACAATGGGACTATAACATCTTGTGATTTTGATGTGATGCCCCTGTTGATACAGCCCAAAATGGCATTTGCCTTTTTTACCGCTGCATCACACTGCCTGCTCATGTTTAGTTTACAATCCACAAGTACCCCAAGGTCTCATTCACACACAGTGTTACCTAGAAGCGTATCCCCCATCCAGTAGGCATGCTTTTCATTTTTCCGACCCAGATGCAGAACTTTACACTTATCTTTATTAAATTGCATATAAATAGCTTTTTGCTTCAGCTGCCATGTAGTTGTGAGTTCCTGCATTGTGCCGGGGGCTGGACTAGATGACCCTCCCTACTCTATTATTCCTCCCAACTCTATGAGTCATTTTATCTTTTAAGGAGCGTTCAGGCTTGACTTGATCTAGAACCCACTGATTGGTTTTTCTGGCGGATCGCGGGACCACATGTTTCAAAGGAATCTATTGCCTTCCTGTCCACTCTCTTCATTGTTCTCAGGGTTGCTGGATCCTGGTTGGCTTCCCACGTAGACTTCCGTCATGGGCTGTTTTCTCTCTTGTAGGAGAGACCAGGCGCGTGAGCTGCCACCGTCTTGGACAGGAAAAGAGTGCAGGACCCTTGTGGGAGCCAGGGGAAAAGAAGGCAATTGTAAGCTGCTTTGAGACTCCTTTGAGTAAGGGAACGCATAGGGTGCCCAGGACCCCAGCAGAGGAGGAGGGGGAACGGTTGCCAGCTTGCAAATGGGAAACTATTGGCAATTTGGGAGTGGACCCTGGGGAGGACAGAGGGGGTACAATTCTATCATCACCCCCTAAAATAGCCTTTCCCAATCTTTTTTAATGGTTGAGGAACCCCCAGAATATTCTTCAGGCTGCCCTAAAACCTCCATTTGCTCCAGGGGATCCGATCTCTGCAGTCTGGAGATGAGCTGTCATTCCAGGGGACCCCCAGGTCCCGGCTGGAGGGTGGCACCCTCCATTTTTACAGTTCTTTCCTCAAAGCCAGGTTGCTTGTGGGTGTCTTTTCGGAGAGGCTTTCAGCTCTCGCCAGGGCCTGACAAAACCTCTCCAGGGAGCAGCCCCCCCTTCCTCTTCTGTCAAGGATGTCCCCCCCCCCTTTGCGGGAATTCTTTCACCCAATGCCAGCTACTGTACACCGAGAGGATGGGGGGGCTGCAGAGCTGGGGGGGGGGGTAAGAGAGAGAGAGCAGGCCTGGGAATTCTTGGGATTTTTCAACCTTTGTCTCGGGGCAGTGAACCGGAGGAGGAGAGAAAGGGAGAGCGAGAAAGGCCCACTGCTGGAATCGGACATGACGGAAAGTTCTCACCTCTCTCCGGCTCTTTCTCTTCCCTTCCATCACTCCCTTCCACCAGCCAGGCTTCGGGCTTCTCCTGAGAGAACCACCAACCGTGCCTTTGAATGCACCATTCCCACTGCGGGTTTAAAAGACCGCATTGACAACATGGATATTGTGGCGCATTTGGAACATGGGCACAGTTTCTTGGATAGCTCGTCATTATGCATCGGCTTGCTCTGTGCCATCTGCCTTTGAGCTCGGTAAGAAAAGGGTGCTGCAGGTTGGGATATTCCTGGAGGTTCAGGGGGATGGGGCCTGGGATGGTTCTACACTGACATGTTTTTATTTTGTCGACAGTCTTTTTCACAGGAGACCAAGGTGGGTCATGAGACTAAAAACAGCGCAATAAATAATATACTATACAAATCCAATGGTAGAATACATCTAAATGCCATGGAGAGAGAATTCGATTCAAGAACTGTGACAGGCCCAAGGTCAACCAGTAGGCCTCATATGTCTCAAAGTCCTTACAATCGCCTTCCTTCCCTCTCCCCACAATAGACACTCTGTGAGGTAGGTGGGGCTGAGAGAGCTCTGAGAGAACTGTGACTGACTCAAGGTCCCCTTGAGTGTGCCTTAAAATCCTTACAATCACCTTCCCTTCCTTTCCTCACAATAGACACCCAGTGAGGTAGGTGGGGCTGAGAGAGCTCTGAGAGAACTGTGACTGACTCAAGGTCCCCCAGTAGGCTTTGTGTGCCTTAAAGTCCTTACAATCACCTTCCCTTCCTTTCCTCACAATAGACACCCAGTGAAGTAGGTGAGGCTGAGAGAGCTCTGAGAGAACTGTGACTGGCCGAGGGTCACCCAGCTGCTGCATGTGGAGGAGGAGTGGGGAATCAAACCCAGTTCTCCTGATTCGAGGCCGCCACTCTTAATCATGACACCAAGCTGGCTCCCAAAAGCACCAGGTACCTAAAAACACAGAGTACCTGGGACATGTCCCCTCTGAGGCCAAGAATCCAAGAGTACCATTATGATAAGTGAAACTGCACAGGCAAAGAAGGTAGACACCCCACCCCCTTCCCACTCTGGCTCCAGTCTAGATGTAGATCCAATCTGGATTGTGTTACTTTTTGGAAACCACTGGGACGGCGCATGCATGAATCTGTTTGCATTGGCATCCCCAGAAGCACATGTTCATTGACAGAGAATGTAGTGACGACATGTGGTCCTGGAGAGCTTTCAAAGGGGACCCCCTGCCTGACAAATCTGAATATGTTTCCTCTCTCCCCCCACCTTGGAAGGTTTTTTTTGCTCAATCCTTCAAGCATTATGAGCACAAACCGACGGGATTTGCTTCAAAAACCTCTCTTTGAAGGTGGGCAAGTTCTATTCTAGCCAAAGAGGTCGGTCTGACCCTTTGCATTTCCCAAGGCAGAGTCTTGATTCATCAGTTCATGTACCTTTTTATACTCCATCTTTCTTACTGAATCCTAGACTCATAGATTTGGAAGAGACCTCCAGGGTTATCTAGTCCAACCCCCTGCACAATGCAGGAAACTCACAATTTCCTGAGATGCAAGATAAGATTAAACGTTGTTAATTCAGTTCATTTATAATCTACTTTTCTTCACAGAAGGGATTGAAGATAGTTGACATCATTTCCCTGTCCTCCATTTTAAACGCACAACAATCCTGTGAGGTAGAACAGGCTGAGATAGGGTGATGGATTTAAGATTATCCAGCATGCTTCCATGACGTGAATGAGAACTTGAACCTGGATCTCCCAAAATACTCTAGCATTGGCTTATAACTACCTCTGCAAATTGCTAAAAGTGGTCCAGAACGGGTTAATTAGATGGACCACTGGTCTGATCCAGCAGGGCTTTTCTGATGTTCTTATAAAGGCCTGTTCTTGACCCTCCACAGGAACTGGTTGGCCTCTGTGTGAGATAGGAGGCTGGACTAGATGGACCCCTGGGTATAGTCTGCACTAAGCTTTTATTCCAATCCCAGGTCGATTCAGTTCCTGCCATCTCCACTGAATGTGATTTCCATTTTGATTTTGTCCAATTTAAATTTTCCCACTGCAACAAGCATGATTGATATGGAATGACCCGACCTTTATCCTGCAATATCCTAGAGTGGTTTTAACCCTCAATATTTGAAGAATCGGATTGAGAAAGCATGAGAAAGTACGCGGAGCTCTGCCTGCTTTGAATTTGTTGCTGACTCTGTGGTACAGAAGCCCTGATTGGCCAAGGCTGTCCAAGTGACAAACTTGCCTTAAAGGGGAAGCCCTAATTTCTCTCAGCAGAAGCTCCCAGAAGCCCTAACTTCTCTGTTGGTTTTTTTCTCACTCCTCTGCTGTCTCCAATCCTCTCCTCCCCCCCCTTCAAGAAAAAAAAGAACGAAGCTCCAGCTGTGCTTGGCTCCCCCCTCCCCTTCTGAACTCCCCTAACCATATGCAGAACACTTTTCTGTTTCAATGGGCGGGGGGGGGGGAGGAAGACCCAAGTTCAAATTGATCTGGATTCAGCAGGATCCACAATGGTATAAACAAAGTAAGTGCAGATTCAGCCCTGGTCTGATCCAGCAGGGCTCTTCAGATGTTCTTATAAAGGCCTCTTCTTGACCTTCCAGAGGAACTGGTTGGCCTGTGTGTGAGACAGGAGGCTGGACTAGGTGGACCTTCACTGGTCTGATCCAGCAGGACTCCCCTTACCTTCTTACATTCCAGTGAAGAAATCGGTTCAGTTATATATTAAATTAGCCCCCTCGGGGAATGCACCTTTTACATGGATAAACGGCAGGCTATTCATAGAGGGCTGAAGTTCTCAAGAATATTGTGACGCCTCCCAAAGTCTTGAAAGCATCATATCAATGAATATGTTGTGTCCCCCCTCCCCCTAGTTAATTGTGGTCCTCATTTAGTTGTCTTGGTTTTGTCCGCCTGCCAAGGGGAAAGGATTGCTCATAAACATCCTGACGCCCAAAGTATTTTTAAACAGGCGGTGATGAATTTAGAGTCCAAAGTCTACGTGTCACTCGCCCCGGTATTAATGGGAAACGCAAAGGCATCAGCGGGCAGAGCCGGGCTCTGCTTAATCCCATGAGCCAGAAGAGATAAGCACAAATTATAGCCTGCTTGCTTATGGCATGGCATCTTCAATGCCCGGTGACGTGGCCAACTTCGCTTTGGGGCCCATTCGAAAGCTGCCGTCAGGAGTCACAAAAGAGAGTGGATGACTGCAATTTTTTTCCATTGAAATTTGGCTCAGGAGACAAAGCAGCACTCCTGGGCTCTTGTGCTTTCCCCCTGCTACAGGCAGTTGCACAGGGCTACCCATCTAGGTCTGTCTCCATGGAAGGTGCCACATTTGGTTGTGCAGAAGGGAAATTCATCAGCCTTGTAATATAAGGACAGATCTACTCGCGTTCTGGCTCTATCTGAAGAGGGAGCAGCAACTCACCACCATAGTATCTGTAACAGTGCCCTGCTGTTAAATAACAGCCTAAGGGGTGGGTGGAGACTGGGCGTGGCCTGTCCAAGGCAGAGCCCAATCAGGATGCGCCCAATCAGAACTTTGGACCAATCAAAGTTCTGAGCCGGCTCCTGGCTACAGCGCAATTTTCAGTCCTTGGGGAGGCCGGGGGGGAGGCTCTCCTTTCTTTCTTTCTTTCTTTCTTTCTTTCTTTCTTTCTTTCTTTCTTTCTTTCTTTCTTTCTTTCTTTCTTTCTTTCTTTTTCAATTCATATAATTTTGTGTATTTGAGGTTCTTTGTGGTTCACACTTTATTCCTTCTGAATTTTGACCTGTTTTTTTTTTTTTTGTTACTCCTGGTTGAGGTCAAGCGGGCTTCCTTGGGGCCAGGGACCACCAGGAGGTTGGAGGTGGTAGAGCGCAAGGCTCTTTGAGGGGTGCAGGCGGAGAGGCGATCCTTCAGTTATAATGGATCCAGACCGTGTGTGGCCTTAAAAGTGATTAGGAACTTTCTGCCATTTTTTCAAATAATCTCCTCCTGTTTCCTGATTGGCTCAGCTGGAGACTTCCTGCTTTTTTGTGCACACAGGTTTGCCTCCAAAACAACAGTTAGTCAGTTAGTCAGTTAGGACTATCTCTCTCCTTGCTTCTTTACATACTTGCTTCTTTCCTCGGTACAGCTATTTATTCTTTAAGCAGACGGTGCTCGGCTCCTCCTTTGCATTTTGAAACTCTGCCAACACACAACAGTCGGGGGCTGCCTTAAACGTCATCGGTCGGGGGTCAAAATCAGAACGAAGCCCAGATGGGAAAAATTCTGGGAAAGGCGCAGCTCAAGGCAGCAAGCCTGCGGAGGGATGCATTCTCCCCATGTTCCTTTTTAAAGGCAACAATCAAGGGAAGTTGCTGGAAAACGCAATTGGAGCGGCTCCAGCATTTGTGCTGCCTGAGGTCACAGCAGGGTGGGGAAAGCACCTGCCGACAATGTGCTCCCCTCAAGGCTCGGCAGTGTGACGGAAATTCTCATTATGTCCCCGTATCCTGCCTGGCAACAACTTAAGGGCTGCTTTGGATCGGAGACTAGCAAGAAAACCTCCAGCGATCCACCTTCCTACCCAGCTTCTCTGACATTGAACATGTTTTTAGACATCCCAGGCATCTCAAAAAGAACTCTTTTGAGCATGCAGTTGCCAAGAGAACGGAGTTCGAGTCACAGGGGCACCTTTAAGACCAGCAAAGTTTAACTCTGGGTCGAAGCATTTGTATGCAGGTCCATTTCTTCAGATCGATTTCTTCAGCTCTGAACCAGTAGAACCATGTTTGACTCTAGCAGGACCTATCATAGAATCATAGAATCATAGAGTTGGAAGGGACCTCCTGAGTCATCTAGTCCAGCCCCCAGCACTGTGCAGGACACACAACTCTATCGCTCCTCCACTGTCACCTGCCACCCCCTTGAGCCCTCACAGAATCAGCCTCTCTGTCAGATGGCTCTCCAGCCTCTATTTAAAAATCTCCAAAGATGGAGAACCCATCACCTCCCGAGGAAGCCTGTTCCACTGAGAAACCACTCCGTCAGGAACTTCTGGATGTTTAAGCTGAATTTCTTTGGCATTAAATTAATGCCATTGGATCTGATCCATCCGCTCCAGGACAAGATAGAACAACTCTGCTCCATCCTCTACATGGCAGCCTTTTAAATACTTGAAGATGGTTATCAGATCCCCTCTCAGTCGTCTCCTCTCCAGGCTAAACAGACCAAGCTCCCCCAACCTTTCCTCATACGTCTTGGTTTCCAAACCTCTCACCATCTTTGTTGCCCTCCTCTGGACACGCTCTGGTTTGTCTACATCCTTCTTCAACTGCGGTGCCCAAAACTGGACTCCAAGTGAGGCCGAACCAGAGCAGAGTAAAGTGGTACCATCACCTCCCGCGATCTGGACATGATAATCGGTTTAATACAGCCCAAAATCCCATTTGCCTTTTTAGCCATTGAGTCACACTGCTGACTCATGTTCAATGTATTGTCTACTAAGACTCCTAGATCCTTTTCGCACATTCTACTGCCAAGACAAGTCTCCCCCCTCTTATATTGGTGTATTTGGTTTTTCCTACCTACATGCACAACTTTCCATTTGACCCTATTGAACATTTTATTTAGTTTATCCCACTTCTCGAGCCTCCATGTAGTAACAACCCTAAATATGATTTTAAAAAGGGCTTTGAGCCCTGCGATGCCCGGTTTGTAAAAGCTATAATGAAAAAATTCTCTTGCCTGATTTGAGCCAGTCCATTTGTGATTTGCTCGTGTCTCCTAGCCACCGACAACCCGAAATAAGAATAACCACAGTTGACCTGCTGTGGATCCACAATCATCTCAATGAATGCTTGGACAGAACGCCATTCCCTGGCTTTTTTGGGTACAGGACCCTTAAGGCTTAACAAGCAAAGGGAGAGGCCCACCTGTAATTGCAGTTTAGTTGTGTTGTTCGGGCAAAACGACAAAACCTCTTTGTGAGGCAGTGAGAGACCAGGCTACCCACAAAGAGGAGATCTCAAACTACTCAGGGAATTTACACAGGTATGCAGGAAAAAAATGCCACTTTGCGCAAAAAAAAACCCCCAGCCCATTTACATTCTAAAAACATGGCCTGATGAGGAGTCAACATTCCCCAGAATGGATGGAATGTTGAGACAGGTTGAGGGTTAGTTAAGGAGAAAGACGGCTCAAATCTTGGAGAGCTAAGCACAAATTGTTCCTGTCCTACTACAATTCCTCGCGTGACCCCAGCCTGCATCTTTTTATATCACCACAGAGTCCACCAAAGCTGTGTTTCCTAATCATAGTTATTTGTTTGTTTGTTGTATTTCTATACCACCATCCCATGAGGTTCACGGCGGTTCACAAAATACGTGGAGGATATACATTGAATTGTGAGAACAATAAGAACAATAACAACCATTACAGTGGGTTCCAAATTGAACGGCGGGATTATAACACTTTATATTGCAACAATAACTTCTATAACTTCTAACATGAACCGGTCAGGAGGCCAGCTTAGGTTCCGAGAAGAACCAACTCTTCTTCTTCTTCTTCTTCTTCTTCTTCTTCTTCTTCTTCTTCTTCTTCTTCTTCTTCTTCTTCTTCTTCTGATTAGCCTTAAACATTTTGCAATACATTGCATTTTGTATTAATCTTAAAGTTGCGATATGACCGAATTTGTAAATACTGTGGCAGTTTTGATCTGTTTGAGGACCATAATCAGCTGATCGACTGACTGGGCACCCAAAACCCAGCAATTCCTTGTTTAGGGCTGGGACGGCCAAAGATCCAAGCTGGGAAACGCCTGAAGATTTGGGGATGGAGCCAGAAAAGGACAGAGACCTCCGTACCTTACGACACCATGAAAGCCCCCCTCCAAAGCGTTGGTCTTCTCCAGGGGTGCTGATCTCTGAAGTCTGGAGCTGCAATTCTGGGAGATCCAACTCTTTGCTCTCCAAGGGGGCTTCCTGTTTCTCATACCCCACCATACTTCTGGGATGCCGGGCGGGGAGGGCGCTGCTAAACAGAGACGGCAGAAGAATGCACAGAAAGCCTGTGGCTTTTATCTGGAAAACAAATAGCCAAATTCCTCCGGTGGGCTGTCAGGATTCAAGAATGATCTAACCCGGGCCCTGGCGTTGGACGATGTTACCCTGGAAACCCTCTGGCATGCTGGAGGCACATTGTGTGTGTGTGGGGGGGTGCCATTGAAACTCATGCGTTATGTGGAGGGGGGGAGCCCTCTCTGCTGGGTGGGCGTCTTTCGGAGATCTCCAAAGAAACTTCTGGATGTTCAGCCACCTCCTTTGGTTCTCCCAATCTGCATTCAAGCCACCATTGACAGGTCAGCTGGCCCACTTCCACCATGGAGAGGAGGAGGAGGAGGAGGAGGAGGAGGAGGAGGAGGAGGAGAGCTGCTTTTGTATCCTGATTTTTTACTGCCTGAAAGAGTTTCAGAGCAGCTGGCAATCGCCTTCCCTTCCTCTCCCCTCATAAGGTAGATGAGACTGAGAGAGTCCTGAGAGAACTGTAGCTGGCCCAAGTACACCCAGTGGGCCTCCTGTGTCTCAAAGTGGCCTACACTCGCCTTCCTTTCTTCTCCCTTCAACTGGCAACTTAGGAGGCAGGTGGAGCTGAGAGAGCTCTGAGAGAACTGTGATTGGTCCAAGGTCACCCAGCTGGTTGCATGTGGAGGGCGCGGGGATTCCAAACTGGTTTTCTAAGATTACGGGCTGCTCCTCTTAACCATGACGCTAAACTGGCTCTCAAGGTTAGGTTTATAGACCCGACTTTTCACTATCTAAAGGAGTCTCAAAGTGGTTGACAATCGTCTTCCCTTCCCCTGAGAAGCAGGTGGGGCTAAGAGAGCTCTGAGAGAACTGGGACTGGCCAGTTCTAAAGGAGTCTCAAAGTGGTTGACAATCGTCTTCCCTTCCCCCGAGAAGCAGGTGGGGCTAAGAGAGCTCTGAGAGAACTGGGACTGGCCCAAAGTCACCCAGCTGGCTGCATGTGGCGGAGGAGCAGGGAATCAAACCCGGTTGTTCAGGTGAGGCCACGACACCCCACCGGCTCTCGAAAGAAAAGCCATGTTGTTTTCCAGGTCCCCAAAGGCCTTGGCAGCTAGCAGGCTTCTGAGGCGTTCAGTATAGTGTTGGAACAGGGCCTCAGTCACGGGGAAAGAACGTGATTTTTCATGGCTTCGGAGAAAACTTTCCATCGGTGACTGACCTTGAAGGCGAGACGCCTCTTCGGCTGGGCGAGGGACACGGAAGCAGGGCAACGGCACGGCTCTTTGGACAGGTCTGTCTCTAAACCATGGCAACCCCAGGCAGGGCGCTCTCCCTACCTGGCCCAGTCCAGCAAGGACTGCTTGCTTGGCAGCTCGGAATCCAGGCCAGTCGGCTGCAGGCCATGGTTGCCAATCTCCAGGCAGGGACTGGAGTTGTTACAACTGATCTTCAAGTAACAGAGATCTGCTAGCCTGGAGAACGTGGCTACTTGGGAAGGGGGACTCTAGGTCATTCCACCCCACTGAAGTGCCTCCCTTCATCAAAAGCCACCTTCCTCAGGCTCCGCCCCCAAAATCTCCAGGTATTTCCCAATCTGGAGCTGGTACCCCCATGGAAGGCCAGGCCCAGAATCCCAAAGGTGTGGAAAGTAATGCTGCTGGAATAATGTTTTTATCCGCTTGCATGTGGGATTTCCCCATGATTCATGCTGCCAACCCCCAAGAGATTGCCCCAGAATCACAACTGCTGTCCAGACGATAGAGATCAGTTTGAGACCCCTTTGAGTAGAGCAAAGCGGCATATAAGGACCAACTCTTCTTCTTCTTCAATTCTTCTGCTTTGGAGGGTGGACTTTATGGCGTGGCATGGCAGTTAAGAGCATCAGCTTCTAATTTGGCAAGCCAGGTTTCATTCCCTGCTCCTCCACAGGCAACCAGCTGGGTGACCTTGGGCTAGTCGCAGTCCTGTTCTCACAGAGCAGTTCTCTCAGAGCTCGCTCTATCTCTGCCTCCCCTACCTCCCAGGCTGTCTGTTGTGGGGAGAGGAAGGGAAGGCGACTGTCAGCCATTTTGAGACTCCTTTGGGAAGTGAAAAGTGGGGCACACAAACCAATTCTTCTTCTTCCTATTCTTTCTGGAATTTGATTCCCTCCCAAACCTCGTCCTCCCAGGGCTGTACCCCCAAAAATTCCAATAATTTTTCATCCCAGTTGCCGGATCCAGGTTGGAAAACCCTTGGCAATCTGGGGGGTTTGAGCATGAGGAGGATGTGGGGACCTCCAAGGAGGAGAATGCCAAAGACTCATCTCCCCCACCCCACCCCACCCCACCCCACCCCACCCCACCCCACACCACCCCCCCCATGCTGTTGAATCATGCATGCTTCAGATCTTGCGTATTGCAACTCTCACCCCAGGGAATTCTGTCCCTGCAGGGATCAGCCCCGGCCACCCTCCAGCAGTGACTCCTCTTTTTTAACAGGCGAAGCTCAACATTTGAGGTCAGGCAGTAAATTGAGAACAGCCTGGTGACGGGAGAAGCTCAACACAGCTGTGTTTTAGATGCACATTGCTCGGATTCGACTAATCTGACTGGCTTGTGCAAAAGGCAATGAAGAGCAGAGGAGGAGGAGGAAAAAAAGAGTTGATTTATACCCTGCTTTTCTCTACCCAAAGGAGTAAGAGGTTTACCATCTCCTTCCCTTCCTCTCCCCACTACAGGCACCCTGCGAAGCAGGTGGGGCTGAGAGATCCTTGACAGCAGTGGTCCCCAACCTGCGGGCAGCGGCCCGGTGCCGGGCCGCGAAGGCCATGGCGCCGGGCCGCGGCTCCCTCTCCCCACCACCCCCCGCAGTAAAAAACTTCCCAGGCCGCAAGCTTGCGGCCCGGGAAGCTTCTTACTGCGGGAGGGTGGGGAGAGGGAATCAGGGCCGGGCCGCGCCCGTACGGGCCGCGCCCGCTAATTGCGCATGCGCAACGCAAGGGCGCGGCCCGATGTGTGGGCGTGGCCCACGCGGGCACGGTCCCCGCGTCCGCGGTCCAATGCCCTGCCGGTCCCCAGCCTCAAAAAGGTTAGGGACCACTGCTTGACAGGACTGCTCTGGGAGAACAGCACTATCAGGACTGTGACTAGCCCTGGGTCACCCGGCTGGCTGCCTGCGGAAGAGAGGGGGATCAAGCTCACACGTTCCCGTAAACTGGGGCTTCGTGTGGTGCGTGGCACTTCTCGTTTTATTATTTGTGTGCCAACCACAGTGTGAACAGGCCCACCTCCCCGGCTCACAACAGAACGGAGAATCAATGCAGGGTTGTAACTAGGGATGCCAGCCTCCAGGTGGGACCTGGAATTACAGCTCACCTCCAGTCTGCAGAGACCCCAGAGAAAAGGGGTGCTTTGGAGGGTTGGTTTTATGGCATCTTGCCCCAATTAGGTCCCTGCCCTCCAGGAGCTCCCAGACCTGGATCTGGCACTTCTACCCCTCCTCACCTGCCGGGGGCTGTAACACCCCCTTCCCACCTACCGCTTGCACACATGCTGTGTATCTGAACTGCTAGCACAGCCAGGGACATGTTTGGGCCTTGTTCCATAACAGGTGGCTGCCCAGGGCCATGCTGTAGAGAGAGCCAGTTTGGTGTCGTGGTTAGGAGTGCGGACTTCTAATCTGGCATGCCGGGTTCGATTCTGCGCTCCCCCACATGCAGCCACCTGGGTGACCTTGGGCTCACCACGGCACTGATAAAACTGTTCTACCCGGGCAGTGATATCAGGACTCTCTCAGCCTCACCCACCCCACAGGGTGTCTGTTGTGGGGAGAGGGAAGGGAAGGCGACTGTAAGCCGCTTTGAGCCTCCTTCGGGTAGGGAAAAGCGGCATATAAGAACCAACTCTTCCTCTTCATCTTCAGTGATATCAGGGCTCTCTCAGCCTCACCCACCCCACAGGGTGTCTGTTGTGGGGAGAGGAAAGGGAAGGCAACTGTAAGCCGCTTTGAGCCTCCTTCGGGTAGGGAAAAGCGGCATATAAGAACCAGCTCTTCTTCTTCTTCTTCTTCTTCTTCTTCTTCTTCTTCTTCCTCAGTAAAAATTCTAATCCCTCTCTATTCCTCATGGGTGAGACTTCCTGGGGAATCTTGAGCCCAGTTCTGGTCACCTCAGCTCAAGAAGGACTTTGGCAGGTTGGAGCATGCTCAGAGATGGGTGACTAGGAGGGTCGGGATCCGTGCCTTACGAGGAGGGCTGGAGAGAATTGGGGGTCTGTGTAGCCTGGAGAAGAGGAGGGCCAGGGGTGAGAGGAGAGCTGTGTTGAACTACATAACAGGGAGCCCTGTTGAAGAGGGGGCCAATTTGTTTATTGCAGCTTTAGGGATGAGGACAAGGAGCGATGGGTTTCAGTGACGGGAAAGGAGGTTCAACTTGAATATTAAAAAGCATTTTCTGAGAGCGAGGGGCTGTTCGTAGATGAAATATGCTCGGAGGGTGGTGGAGTTTTTAGGAGGAAAATGGAGGACCGCCTGTCAGGAGTGTGTGATTTTTAAGAAAAAGTTGGTTTTATATGCCAATTTTCTCTACCCAAAGGAGTCTCAAAGTGGCTTCCAGTCGCCTTCCCTTTCCTCTCCCCACAACAGACACCCTGTGAGGGAGGGGAGGCTGAGAGAGCTCTAAAATAATTGCTCTGTGAGAACAGAATGACCAGTACTGTGACTAGCCCACAGTCACCCAGCTGGCTGCATGTGAGTCCCCGAGAAGAGGGGGGGGGGGCTGGACTGGATGGCCCTCAGAAGTCTCTTCCAGCACTGAGTGATTCTAATGCAACAACTTAGATTTTAAAAGATGACTGCTCCATGGGATTCCTAAGTATTATGATTTAGTCACACGATAGGAGGGTAACTGGAAACGTGTTTTATTCTCTGTGTTGATCAGGAACGGAAGAACAAAGTTCGAGTCCAGTGGAACCTTTAAGACCACTTCTTTTGTGCCCCTGCACATGAATATTTAGATCTTGACTAAAGCTTTGTTGGTCTTTTGGGAGCCCCGGACTCAAACTTTGTTATTCTCCCTGATTTATTGCAAGATGCATTCCAAGTTTTGCCTCCGCCCACCGCACCCCCCTCCCCGGACCCACAAGCTGACGTTCGGCAGGCACGGTGGACAAACACTGCCTGGGCCCCCAAGGAGGGCAGCTGTCAACCTGGCCCACGGCTGCCCAAGGCTGCCCAGGGCCACGAAGAAGAAGCAGCAGGTGTGTTTGTGCACCAGCCAGCTGCCGCCTGAGCCGGGGTGGAGCCAAGCACGGCAGCTGGTTGATTCTCTCCCGGCCTGCCCCTTCTGAGATCCCACCCCTGAGCCAAGCCCCGTTCCTGAGTTGCCAGGATCTTTTCGGCCCCCAAAAAAGCTTCGGTTTTTAATTTGCTTCAATGTAGGCTTGTGTGCTCTGGGTTTGGAAATTCCTTGAGATCGGGGACTAGAGCCCAGGTAGGGACCTCTGAGAATGCATTACCTCCAGCAGAGATGATCTCCGTCCTCTGGAGATCAGTGGTCATTCCAGGAGAACTCCTGTCTGGACCCTGCCTGGAGGTTGGTGGACTTCGAAACTGATTTGGACTCAGCCTATTCCCGAGACCGGGTTACAGATGTCCAGTAAAACCCCCAGTGAAGCCCCATTGAAACAGACAACAAAATCACAATAAAAACAGAGCAACATGGCAGTAATACCTCCAAACTCCCCCACCCCACCACCTTCCCTACTTCTTGAGGGATGGAAAGATGGATCAGACCAGGGGTCCATCTAGTCCAGCATCCTAAGAACATCAGAAGAGCCCTGCTGGATCAGACCAGTGACCCATCTAGTCCAGCATCCTAAGAACATCAGAAGAGCCCTGCTGGATCAGACCAGGGGTCCATCTAGTCCAGCATCCTGAGAACATCAGAAGAGCCCTGCTGGATCAGACCAGGGGTCCATCTAGTCCAGCTTCCTGAGATCATCAGAAGATCCCTGCTGGATCAGACTAATGGTCCATCTGGTCCAGCTTCCTGAGAACATAAGAAGAGCCCTGCTGGATCAGACCAGTGGTCCACCTGTTTCAGCATCCTAATAAAATAAAAAGAGCCCAGCTGGATCAGCCCAGCACCTGCTAGATCAGGCCTTTTAACTGGAGATAGCTGGTTCTGAACCTGGGACCTTCCACATGCTAAGCAGACTAACTGCTGTCTAAGACTGGGGGGGCGGGCACTGATCTTCCTCGCTACCCCAGCCTCACCCATAGACCTGGCGGAAGAGCTCTGTTTTGCAGGCCCTGAAGAACGCTGAAAGCTCCCACAGGGCCCGCAGCTCACCCGGGAGCTCATTCCACCAGGTAGGGCCCAGGACCGAAAAGGCCCTGGCCCTGGTCGAGGTTAGGCGTGCTTCCCTGGGGCTGGGAACGGCCAGTAAATTCTCACCTGCAGGGCGTAGAGCAGGCGTAGTCAAACTGTGGCCCTCCAGATGTCCATGGACTACAATTCCCAGGAGCCCCTGCCAGCGAATGCTGGCAGGGGCTTCTGGGAATTGTAGTCCATGGACATCTGGAGGGCCGCAGTTTGACTACCCATGGCGTAGAGCTCTGCGGGAGGCATAGGGCGATAGGCAGTCCCTCGGGTATGTGGGTCCCAGACCATGAAGGGCCTTAATGATTAACACCAAAATCTTGGTGTTAACACCAGCCTGGAAATCCACCTGTCTTTTCTGCTCATTCTCTCCCCCACCCCCCCCCCCCGCCAAAACCCCCCTCTAACTTGCTGCTCCTGAACCAGCCATGGGCATCTCAGCCCTCCCCCCTTCGCCCGGCTGCAGGGCCTGCCCACCTGATCACCTTCCGCTCTTAATCCCACGTTTGAATTCCAAACCTTATTACTTTGGGCCCTGCTGTTCCGAGAGGGGAGGGCGTGACGTTCGGTAACAGGAGATTGCTGGAAAGCCCAGGCTGGCCGTCAGGGATCCTGGCCAGCTGCCGGATCCAAATCTCGCAAGAGGTACTTTCCCTCCCCCCTTTTGACCTCTCTGGTGCAGCCCTGAGTTTCGGAAAACACAGACAGCTCTCAGAGGGACATTCCAAACCCTGCGATCTTCGTTCGCTCCCTCCCTCGCTCTTGGCTCCTTTTAGATCCAGAGCCTGGATCCAGATGTGACAATTCCCGGGAACAAATTTTTTAATCAGCTGCCACCCAATAATACGCAAAAAGGCCAAAATGGGAGAGGTCTAGAAACAGAACCGGGGAGATGTGGCACCTCTCTTGACGCAGCCCAAGACTGCATTTGCCTTCTTTACCACCGCATCACACTGTGGGCTCACATTTCGCTTCCAGTCCACGAGGATGTGAGTGTCCTGCATAGTGCAGAGGGTTGGACTAGATGACCCATGAGGTCCCTTCCAACTCTAGGATTCTGTGATTCTATGATTCTATGACCCCAAGATCTGGTTCGCACACACGGCTGTCCAGAAGTGTATTGGGCAGAAAGGCGTTAGTCAGTAATGATGTAGGTGAGCAAATCCAAAAACAAGCGTTGGGATAGTCTACAAAGAAGGGGAGACACAGTATACAAAGGCAGCCCCGGGTGAAGGGTGAGGCGGTAGTGCAGCCGGTAGGCGTGAATATGACTGGTCCTGTGCAGTGGATGAGACAAGCTGACAAACTGGGCTTCTTGTCACGGAAGTCAGCTGGGCCTTCAAGAGCAAGAGGAGATCCAGACGGCAGATCTCTTCTCTCAGGGGGGAACTGCAGCACCCTCAAACACCAGAGAAGGAACATCTCAGAAATCAGTTGGACAGCCCCTCAGGGACATGTCCCTCATTCTGTGTCCAGCACAGGTTCTGCCCAGCCAGGGCTTCTACCACTTCCTCTGGTCCCTGAAAAAGTGGAAACAAAGCCAAGCACAGAGTCATGGCTCGAGTGACAGGAGGACGCCCAGTTTCAATTCCCAGTTCCTTACCTTGGGCCTGTCACTATCTTTCTCATTCTCTGGACCTGGCCCACCTCACAGGGTTGTTGGGGGGACAGGGAGGGGGAGAGGAAGAACCATCTATGCTGCTTTGAGTTGCTTTGTAGAAAGAGGAGAAACCAGGACAGACCAGAAGGTAGTTTTGTGTACAGGAGACAAAACGGAACTTCATGGGACCCCGGAGGACAAATTCGAAGGGGCTGCAACAATATTCCCTGATACTGCAGTGTAGGGCATGTCCGATGGCATTTCCAGTCCTTGGCAGCAGGACTAGAAATCACCTACCTTTCCTCTCCCTGCAACAGCCATCCTTTGAGGTAGGTGGAGCTGAGAGAGCTCTGAGAGAACAGTGACTGATCCAAGGTCACACAGCAGGGATCATGTTTCAAAGTGGCTTATAAATCACCTACCATTCCTCTCCCCGCAACAGACACCCTTTGAGGTAGGTGGAGCTGAGAGAGCTCTGAGAGAACGGTGACTGGTCCAAGGTCACACAGCAGGGATCATGTGTTTCAAAGTGGCTTATAAATCACCTACCTTTCCTCTCCCCGCAACAGACACCCTGTGAGGTAGGTGGAGCTGAGAGAGCTCTGAGAGAACAGTGATTAGTTCAAGGTCACACAGCAGGGATCATGTTTCAAAGTGACTTATAAATCACCTACCATTCCTCTCCCCGCAATAGACACCCTTTGAGGTAGGTGGAGCTGAGAGAGCTCTGAGAGAACGGTGACTGGTCCAAGGTCACACAGCAGGGATCATGTGTTTCAAAGTGGCTTATAAATCACCTACCATTCCTCTCCCCGCAACAGGCACCCTTTGAGGTAGGTGGAGCTGAGAGAGCTCTGAGAGAACGGTGACTGGTCCAAGGTCACACAGCAGGGATCATGTGTTTCAAAGTGGCTTATAAATCACCTACCTTTCCTCTCCCCGCAACAGACACCCTGTGAGGTAGGTGGAGCTGAGAGAGCTCTGAGAGAACAGTGATTAGTTCAAGGTCACACAGCAGGGATCATGTTTCAAAGTGACTTATAAATCACCTACCATTCCTCTCCCCGCAATAGACACCCTTTGAGGTAGGTGGAGCTGAGAGAGCTCTGAGAGAACGGTGACTGGTCCAAGGTCACACAGCAGGGATCATGTGTTTCAAAGTGGCTTATAAATCACCTACCATTCCTCTCCCCGCAACAGGCACCCTTTGAGGTAGGTGGAGCTGAGAGAGCTCAGAGAGAACGGTGACTGGTCCAAGGTCACACAGCAGGGATCACGTGTTTCAAAGTGGCTTATAAATCACCTACCATTCCTCTCCCCGTAACAGGCACCCTGTGAGGTAGGTGGAGCTGAGAGAGCTCTGAGAGAACAGTGATTAGTTCAAGGTCACCCAGCTGCCTGCCTGTGGGGGGAAAGTGGGGAATCAAACCCAGTTCTCAATATTAGAGTCTGCACTGGAGCTCTCCACGGATTCCGCCTGCCTCCTTCTGACATCCGTTTGAGAAATCGTGCCCGATGCGAGCTACTGAACCATCCACTGAAGGGTGTTTACCAAGAAAAACGCCTCCCAGGTTCTTCTCCAGAGGAACAAAACGGTCAGCTTCTGGCACCACAGAACTGAGGGCATTGATGGATGAGGCCTGGTCTTTCTTTGTGGTTGTTGTAACGGCCATCCCCAGAGCGATCCTTGCCGGCTGCCTGCAGATGTCTGAAAGCCTCACGGCTCTTGTGGTAAACAAACATGACTCACATTCAGCGGTTTTGTGACAAGCGGCCTGTTGGCTCTTTTCAAGTGAAAAGGACAAGGTTGTTATGGAGCGTTATCGAAGGGTCATCTCTTCCCTCTTCACTCATGAAGGATTCGCCTGGGGCATTGCGACCCCTGAGGTGGATTATCTAAAAGGCCTCCGCTCCGTCTGACTCAGGAATGAGATCCCATGAGTGGTTCCTCATCCACCCAGAGGACCTTGCGATGGCCGCAGATACAGGCGGCTTTACGGGGAGATTAGATAGGGTCACGGAGGGGAGGTCTATCAATGGGTACTCGCCGTGGTGACTAAAGGGAACCTCCACATTCCAAAGCAGTCAACCTGTGTTCCAAAAGGCAACATCAGAAGAAAGAGCAGGCCTACGTGTGGTGTTGCTGGATTTCCAGGGGAACTAGAGGGACTTCCAGAGGACTTCCAGAGGAACCGGTTGGCAACTGTGTGAGACAGGATGCTGGACGAGAAGGACCCCTGGTCTGATCCAGCAGGGCTCTTCTTAGGTTCTTAGGATGCTGGACTGGATGGACCTCTGGTGTGATCCAGCAGGGCTCTTCTGATGTTCTTGGGATGCTGGACTAGATGGACCCCTGGTCTGATCCAGCAGGGCTCTTCTGATGTTCTTGGGATGCTGGACTAGATGGACTCCTGGTCTGATCCAGCAGGGCTCTTCTGATGTTCTTGGCATGCTGGACTAGATGGACTCCTGGTCTGATCCAGCAGGGCTCTTCTGATGTTCTTAGGATGCTGGACTAGATGGACAACTGGCCTGATCCTGCAGGGCTCTTCTGATGTTCTTGGGATGCTGGACTAGATGGACCCCTGGTCTGATCCAGCAGGGCTCTTCTGATGTTCTTAGGATGCTGGACTAGATGGACCCCTGGTCTGACCCAGCAGGGCTCTTCTGATGTTCTTAGGATGCTGGACTAGATGGACTCCTGGTCTGATCCAGCAGGGCTCTTCTGATGTTCTTAGGATGCTGGACTAGATGGACCCCTGGTCTGATCCAGCAGGGCTCTTCTGATGTTCTTAGGATGCTGGACTAGATGGACCCCTGGTCTGACCCAACAGGGCTCTTCTGATGTTCTTAGGATGCTGGACTAGATGGACCCCTGGTCTGATCCAGCAGGGCTCTTCTTAGGATGCTGGACTGGATGGACCATTGGTCTGATCCAGCAGGGCTCTTCTTAGATTCTTAGGTTGCTGGACTAGATGAGGAACTGTATTAAAGGTTTGCGGCATTAGGGAGGTTGAGAACCACTGAGCGAATCAAATTAAACTGGTGGCTGGCCTCAGATAAATGTAAGCTACAGGACCTTGGACAGATCCAGGGCAGAGACGTTGCTCCAAAAGTAGCTAAGATCTAAGAGTTTCCATGTGCACAAGACGGACCCGTGACTTCCTGGCCCATCAAGAAGGCCTGGTATAAGCTTTCATGGGCATGCACGCTTCGTCGCTTATCCAAGTGGACTTGACTCCCACTCAGGTTGCAATCAAAAGAAGAGAAAGAAGCCTGATCTAAAGATTGCTTTCCCTATTACAAATAGCCAGCCTGAGGTCATTGTATCTACAGGACAGACTCAGAGGATCTTAGAGTGGGGCCATGCAGGCCATCCAGCCCAACCCCCTGCTCAATGAAGGGTCAGCCTGAAGCATCCAGGAGAAGGATCTGTCCAGCCGCTGCTTGAAGACCGCCAGTGAGGGGGAGCTCCCCACCTCCTCAGGCAGCCCCTTCCACTGCTGAACTAGACTCCTGGAATCCTAGAGTGGGCCATCCATGCAGGCCATCTAGCCCAACCCCCTGCTCAATGCAGGGTCAGCTTGAAGCATCCAGGAGAACTGTCCAGCCACTGCTTGAAGACCGCCAGTGAGGGGGAGATCACCACCTCCTTAGGCAGCCTATTCCACTGCTGAAATAATCTTGACTGTGGACATTTTTTACTGATATCTAGCCATTACTTTGAATCCTATCCTCTGAAATTTTTTCGAACCCTCCTGTAAGTGGCAACCTTTCAACTACTTCAAGAGAGCCATCCTGTCCCCTCTCCACCTCCTCTTCTCCAGGCTGAACATCACCAAGTCCCTCAGCCTTTCCTCCTAGGGCTTGGTCCCCTGGCCCCGGATCACCCTCATTTCTCCCCTCTGCACCCTCTCAATCTTCTCCACGTCCTTTTTGAAGTGAGGCCTCCGGACCGGCACGCAGGTGAGGTCTGACCGATGCAGCCTACAGTAGGACTATGACATCTTGTGATTTCGTTCTCATGGCCCTTCTGGCGAACCACCTGGGTTTTGGCCGCTGCATGACACATAATGTTGGGCTGCATGGACCACTGGCCTGATCCAACATGGCTTCTCTTATGTTCTTATTGCAAGCGTCTCCTCCAAGAGATGGTTCTTCTTGTACTCGACGGACTGCCTTGCCTTATTAATAACTACAACTCACTTTCGGATTGGAGACTTTAGAAATGCCAAGCCAAAATGATTGATGGGGCTTCCCGTGTCTTTAATGCTTGGATACATTTGATAAATGGCGTATTTCCAAGTCTCGTTCCTGCACTAGAAGGAGATTGATCAATGGAATAACAGGAACTGTGATAATAATTCAGCCCTATTTGAATACATTTGCATGCTGCTGAAAGCTCACTGTGACTGCTCTGCTCGGAGTGGACCGAAACATCAGACAGCTTGCAGGCTAAGATGTAAAATCAGCTTTCCATTGGCTGAGCCTGCGTGGTATAGTGGTGAAGAGCGGCAGCCTCTAATCTGGAGAACCGGGTTCAATTCCCCACTCCTCCACATGCAGCCAGCTGGGTGACCTTGGCCGAGTCACAGTTCTCTCAGAGCTGTTTTCATGGTGCAGTTCTTGTAGAGCTCTCTCGGCCTCACCTACCTCCCAGGGTGTCTGTTGTGGGGATAGGAAGGGGACGGATTGTAAGCCACTTTGAGACTCCTTCTGGTAGTGAAAAGTGGGGTATAAGAAACAAACTCTTCTTGTTCTTCTGGGGAAAATGGCTGCTTTGGAAATCGGACTCTTCTGTTTATTTACTTATTTTTTTATTTCCAGCGTTTATAGTCAGCCTTTCTCCCGGGGCCTTACGGTGGGAAACACAGTACACTTGGCAAAATGGGGCACAGGGCAGGATCCCACACACGGCAGCATAGACCAGGGTTCCAAACATTTGAGGTCCCTCCCCCTTCCCAAACTCCAGCCTCCCTTGATTTCACCCCCAAATCTCCAGGAGCTCCCCACAAGGAGTCAGCCAATAAAGGGGGCATTTGATAGCCCCCGCATTAGGATCTGGGAAGTCCGCAACCCGCAGCAAGAACGCAGAAGCCGCGCACAAGCCTCCATCCGCAAGGCACACTGGCAAACAAAATTCCCTTCTCGGAATCAGCACACAAGACACATTAAGCGGCACCGAAATGGCAGGGCAGGATCCCGCTCACAATGCGCCATCCGCAGCCATGGATGTATCCAAGGGCGTTCTATCCCACGGAACTCCCTCCGTTCCCCAAATGTCCAGGAATCCCCCGACCTGGAGTTGGCAACGCTGGGACTGCAGAGCATCTTTTCCCCGGGGTCGCCTCGAGAGGGGCAAGGGCCGGGGGGGGGGGCGGGCCCGACGCGGAGCGGCAGCGGCCTGGCCCAATGGCGGCGCGAGAGCGGGCGCAGCCAGTCCGGGCGCGGGCGGCGGAGGCGAGGACCAATGGGGCCGCAGCCCCTCCGCCCGCCGCGTCCGTCCCGCCTGGCCCCGTCCCTGAGCCTCGGCCGGCCGCTCTCCAGAGCAAGGCAGCGGCGGGCGCAGCCGCATCGATGAACAAAGGGCGCCGGCGGGGGACGTCCGCGGGCGGCCGGGCGGGGAGCCGAGCGCCAGCGCGCCTTGCCGCAATCGCAGCAGAAGCAGCAGGAGTCCGGCGGGCGGCGGCGGCGCAGAGGCGGCGGACCCAGGAGGCGGCCGGGGCGCTGCGCGGGCGGCCGGGAAGGCGCTGACCGGCGGCGGCGGCGGAGGACGAGCAGGAGAGCGGCTCTCGGCGCGCCCGGCCATGCGCTCGCCACGGCGGCTGCTGCTCCTGCTGGCGGCGGGGCTGCTCGGCGGGCTGTGCCGCAGCGGTGAGTGGACGGCGCGGCGGGAAGGGAGGCGGGCGGGGTTGCCGACCTCCCGGCGGGGTACGGCTCGCGGCGGAATCGGGTTTTATACCCCGCTTTTCACCGTCTCGAAGCGGCTGGCGGTCGCCTTCCCCTCCTCTCCCACGGAGATCAGGGCGCCACGAGAACCTCCTGTAGGGAGGTGAGAGCGGGAGGTCTCCTGGAAGGGGGGGGGTTACAGCTGCAGAAAGCAGGTCCCCCCGGCGGGCCACGTCTAGGGTTGCCAACCTCCAGGTGAGAGCGGGAGGTCTCCCGGGGGGGTTACAGCTGCAGAGAGCAGGTCCCCTGGCGAACTCCGTCTAGGGTTGGCAACCTCCAAGTGTGTAGATCAGGGCGCCTGGAAACATCACGCAGGGTGGCCAACTTGCAGGTGAGAACTGGGGGGTCTCCCAGGATTACAGTTGTAGGGATCAGGTCTCCTGGCATGTATCATGTGGGGTTGCCAACTTCCAGGTTAGAACTGGAGGTCTCCTGGGATTACTGCTGCAGAGGTCAGGTCCCCAGGTGAACTTCATGTAGGGTGCCAACCTGCAGGGGAGAGCTGGAGGGTTTCTGGGATGACAGCTACAGAGATTCTCTCTCCCTGGAAGACATTGTGTAGGGTTGCCAAACTCCAGGTGAGAACTGGAGATTTCCCAGGACTACAACTGGTTTCTAGACATCAATTTTCTTAGAGGAAGTCGCTGCTATGGAGGGGGGGCTGGATGGCATCATGTACCTCAGAGGTCCCTTCCTTCTTCGTGCCTCATTTTACCCCCAAATCTCCAGAAACTTCACAACCTGAATCTGGCAATCTTAACTCAGCCTCAACCACATGCAGGCACCTGGGTGACCTTGGGCCAGTCCTAGTTCTCTCAGAGCTCTCTCAGCCCTCCCCCCCTTCCTCCCAGGGTGTCTGTTGTGGGGAGAGGAAGGGAAGGCGACTGGAAGCCGCTTTGAGCCTCCTTAGGGCAGTGAAAAGCGGCATATAAAAA